>NC_091849.1:27853346-28162335 GCF_037783145.1 Equus przewalskii
TCTCCACCACATTTTTTTCTGATGTATTTGTGTCTATATGTAAATCATTTGTTCTTCATATCATTCAAATTGATGGTAAAATCAAGGTATGTAGTAAAAAAAGTCTTATAATATGCTTGACAAGATTAATTATATTTTAAAGGTAAAGTTTAAAGCTTATATAATGTTATTATCTATTATTTAATATTATTTCATATGTATATATAATAAAATGCATACAAATCAAGGTATATCACCAACATTTTATAAAAGAAACTTGTGTATAAGAAAGAGAGAGGGTTGGTGACTCAAAGTGGCAGTTGAGTATTGCTTTCTGCTCTTCTACAAGGCAAGATTTTGGTTTCATCTGATCTGACTGTGGACTCTTAAAGGGACAGTCACCTCCACGTTTTTATGCTGCTTTGTGCATTTTATAACCATAGATGTTGTAAACAAATAGAATAATATGGGGTTCCTCATATTCAGAGAAGCTAAAAATCCTGAGATTTGTTGTGTTATTTTCTGTTATTTTTTAACATAACAGTATGGATACTCTCATTAATGACACAGATAAGGCTAACATAATTTTTGTTCTTAGGCACTTGTTCTCTTATCTGACATCTTTTTCTCAGGCTGCTTTTTCCAAGATCAGACCAAAACTTCAGTGACCAGTGGGAGGACTTTTACAGCATACCACCTCGGATGCTACCTAGACAGCCAGTTGGTAACACCAAATTATGGCTCTCTTTTCTTCTAATCCACAACATGGCGTTCAAAAACAATGAGTGATGCTAGAAAAATTGGAATGCTCCATATTCTCTTAAGTCAACTATATTATATTGGCTGTTGTTTATTGTGCTCAGAGCATACAGAATATTATCAACTTACAAAGAGGGAAAGTACCATTAATAATTTTTAATATATTAATATATTTTTAATAATTAATAATTTTTTTCAGTGATCATACCCAATTTGAGGTTCAGTAGGAGTATATTTTATTCATGTACATCCCATTTTCAGATCAGTTGAAGTTATACATGTACATGGGCTCACACAGCAACTGCCAACAAATTGATTTCTAATAAGATTTTATCTTTAGGTTTAAAATACTTTTGTCAGTTGACATCAGTACGGTAGGTGCCTGAGGATGGATTGCAATACATTGGAAATTCATATTGTCCATAATACGTCCTTCCTTTCAAATGGATCAACTGAGACCTTGTGGACTGGTTATGGATAATCCCATTTGTTTATGTTTCCCACTAGAGGGTTCTATTTTCCTCCATTTGAATATTGTTATCTGCGAAAATAAATTAACGACACTCACTGAGTCTATCATCAACTGGTTTCTGATTTTCTCATACTTGACTATAGTTGCCTGGTTACAGGCCAGAAACTGAGTCTTCTGGTAGAAAAATCAAAGGAAAAAAAGCCTTGGAGTTTCCATGGGAAAAGTTATGTTAGGAATTCTTAACTGTTTATATTGCAGTGGAAAAGACTCACAGTACTATATTTTATTTAAATGTTCTTTAAGAAATGGGACATTAAGACATAGCCCCTATCCCATTCTGCAGAAGTAGCCAGTACCCCGTAATTGTTTGTATGCTTTTTGTTCATATTTTCCGCTTTACTAAATACATGCAAATCCACAAATAATAGATAGTTTGGTGTTTCTAAATATACAGAAATGAAATTATACTGTAGTAATTATTCTGAATTGCTGTTTTTCATTGAGTTATATTGAGAAATAAAGAAATATACTTTGTTGTTACAATATTGTTTTTACTATTTTAAAATAAATTATTATTATTTAAAGGGAAACTCCCATTATCTAAAGGAGGAGCAACTCTGCTGACAACCGTGCACTTTCTCCCCCTCTGGGTAGCGGGGTAACCAGCGGAAGGCGGAGAGGATGGCGGCAGGAGTTAGCTCGCCGTCGCGGAGGAAGTGTGGAGCTCAGCTTTCCGAGTCTCAGCCAGTTTCTGAGGGTGGAGTTTTCGACCGCTTGTTGAATTTCGTATACTTTTCACTTTACCTTCACTCTGCGCCCCTGGACTCGGCGCCGTTCTCTCCCAGGAGTCTCCAACTTCTCAGTCAATAATTAAGTATGATCGAAGCAGAGACTAAACCCCCGGGTCGGGGTGGGGGGGTGGCGGTTGTGAAGGAGGAAGAAAAGGGAAGGTGGAGGGGGAGAGATGGGGGAGGGCTAGGGGGAAGGAGACGGAGAGAGACTTCCTTCGGATCCTACAGGAAACGTGGAGATACGACCCTAATCTGAATCATTCATTCATTCAAGCATCCATTTATTCATTCAATAAACACGGCGGAGAACTGCGCTTGTGCCAGACAACCAAACCACAACATCGCGTGTATGGACGTCTTCGAGGACCCGGATGGGAGAGGAAAAGCGTCAGTACGCCCTAGGCAGGATGTAGACTGCACTCTCTCATCGACGCAGACGTGCTAGGATTCTCTCCAAAACAGTCTGCTTGTAATAATCAATCATTGGCTCGTGAGTTTATTGAATCTCTGCTTGAGTCATAAATTTTAGTTCCAGAAAAACCTCAAAAATAGTAATAGTCCTTACTTGTTCTTAAGCATGGGCCGCAGTTCGAAGCAACGATTCCATCCCTGGCTGCAGCAGCAACCACAGGTTTATAATTTGGCAAAGTTCTGCCAAGCTCCATTCCCCCGCCCTGGGCAGGGGAACTCGCAGAGGAGCGCCGCAGGGCCAGGTGCTCGATACCTGCCTGACCTCCTCCCCGCCCAACCTTGCCACAAAGGAGATCGAGGCAGGTTAATCTTCCCAGAAGATGGCCCTCGAGAGAGTTGCAGAGGTTTAAGCTTATTTCTTAGAATTCTGCCTTTTCTAGGGGAGGGAAGGAGGTAGAGGATGCTGTGGTACTGTAGTCGGGACAATTTCTTCATCACTTCTCAGGGCTAAAGGAACGCTCGGTAAAACTGAGCGCATGGAAAGAGGCCCCACTGGGATTCGAACCCAGGATCTCCTGTTTACAAGACAGGCGCTTTAACCAACTAAGCCATGGAGCCGAACAATGTGGCTGCTTCAAAAGGTAACTTTTACTTAATTTATCATTTTTCTTTTTATTTTGAGAAACGCTAATAAGATCTTTTCTTGATCTTTTGTTTGATCTTTTTGATTCGAATACAGGCAGTTTGAATGTGTGCAGTTCAGTGGCTGACAGACGGCTTAACAGCGTGGTACTCACTATCCTCAAAGCAACACAGGAGCTAAGGTTCAAGTTTGCTCCAAGTTCTGGACAGCAGTCCCCTGTGCGCCCAGATACACCCTCATCTGAGACCTTGACAACTTGGCATATGGCCGATAGTTGCCTCAGCTCCTGAGCAAGAAGTCTTCATCACTGGTTCTGTCCATCCATCACTGCCCTCCCTACCTCTAGATTCCAGAGTCTTGCTACTCAAAGCATGGTTTGTGGGGAAGGAATCATTTAGGAGCTTGTTAGAATGAAAAATCTCGAATCTCATTCAGATCAACTGAATCAGAATCTGCATTTTAACAATTTCCTGGTGATTCATATGCACATCATAGTTAAGAAGCGTGGCCCTAGAACAGTGGTTCTCAAACTTCAGTGTGCATCGGAATTACCTGGAGGGCTTATTAAAACACATGTCGCAGTTTCTGATTCAGTAGGTCCTGGTGTGCAGCTCAAGAATTTACATTTCTAATGAATTTCCAAGTGATGTTGATGCCATTGGGACCCCACTTTCAGAAGCATTGTCCTAGAGCATATAGCGCGCTCACGATCCTTTCCAATCCAGTCCCTGGTCTCAACCTCATCTCCACACAGATGTTTGAGCTCTAATATCTGGATAGGAAGTTGGCGGGAAAGACAAGGATTTCTGGAAAGGGGCACTCATTTAACATATTTAAATTTTTGTTGAGTTCTAACAGAATGGTGTTGCAACAAAAATGACAGAGTAGAGGGAAGTATGAGAGAAACTGCTCTTACTGAGAAAGTACCTTCATATGAATAAGAAGTTATATTCCTCACTTTCAGTAATAGTAGATTAGGAAATATTTGTTTCCTGCTCTGTCCTCCCCTTTGCTTATAAGGAGGCAAGGTACACAGGTAGACGTGCTCACAGGAACCAGGCTGGTCTATTTTGGAAGAGGAGCAGCCGTTTTATAAGACATAAAAGTAGGATTAATTCTCCCAGCAACTTCATGCAAATAACTCAATCTCTAGAGCGATCCCCAGTGGATTCCAAGTATCCCTCCTTTTTCAAAGGAACGTCCTTCTTCTTCTGGGTAGATCCTTCCACTTGTGACTTTGTATTCCGACTTGCCTTCTTGAAGTCTAGCTCCATCAGTGATCCCCATCCTCTGTTTGAAACCTCTTCCCCTGTCATTCTCTCTCCTTTCTGAGCCATACTCTTGTATGTATCACTATAAATAGTTTCTTGTCAGCTTCCTTGTCTTAAAGAATCAACTCACTGTAATTTGTTCCCATTTCTACTGTTCCACTGAAACCACTATAAAGAAAGTAATCAATGACCTGTTTTTACAAAATTAAAGAATTGGATTAATTTTTTTGGTGGCAAGTGTCAGAAATCGTACTTAAACTAGCTTAAGCAAAGAGGAGAATTTATTAACTTCTTTTAATCGAATCCAAGGAAAAGTCAAGCAATTGAGTTTTGGAAAGGACAAGAATACCGTTGGTTCTTGGCAACAGCTGAAACCTGTGACTCTAATGCTGTCTCAAGGACCCTCTATCATTTCTGCTTCCTTCTGCAAATAAGCTTTGTTCTCTCTTGTTGTAGAATAGCTATCTTTACATGAAAGGGAAACTTTCAAGTTTTATGTCTGGGCTTGAACCGACAGATAGGATGTGTCCTGATCCTTTTATTTCCTCTCATGTCCAAAAATCCTTGAAAAGCCAGTCAGCAGCCTGGTTATAGCAGGTGTGCAACATGGATCAATCAACTCTGGTCAGGTCAGTGGATTTATGAGATCACTTTATCTTGTAACATAAAAAAAAAAATGCGTTTATGGTTTAAACAACTTTTAGTTGAGTAGTGCTTTTTGTTGCCAAGTACATTGTAATCAACTTATATATTTTTCAATCTTTGCTAATCTGACTAGCAAAATATATCATTTAATCATTGTTTCTGGTGGCATTTCCTTATTGAAATTTTTTCCGTATGTTTCTTGGCTCTTCGTACTTATTTGCCAGAAGAGTATATCTGTCCTTATCTGTGTTAGATATTATTATTTCGCACAATTTGTCCTTTGCTCGATTTCCTTGCTGTATATTCCATTTGGGTGAAGTATACTTCCTCAATCCACGGACATTGGGTTTAGCAATATGACTTGATTTCACCAATGGAATGCGGGTGGAAGGAGAGTGTGTGGTTCTGAGCTGAGGCTTTAAAAGTCATGGCAAAGTTTTCTAGCCTACTTGCCTCCTGTATTACACCATGAGAAGAGCATACCTGGTAGCTGCTGGCCTGGAGTGGGGAGACATATAGATAACACAACAAAAGCCCAGCCAATTCCAGCAGAGCCTAGCCAAACAGGGACCTGTAAGTGAGAAGTAAATATCTGTTACTTTAAGCCACTGGAATCCTTGATTCATTATTCTTCTTTTAGGCTGTTCAACACTTTCCTTATTTATTTGGAAGATCACTATCAAATTTATATTATATAAATATAATAGACCAAATGTATTTATGTATTATGTATTCAAAATGTTTTCCAAGTTACTAATTTTATTTTTATATTTATTAATAGCTTTTTTCAATATAGAATTATAAATTTTCATTGGAGTTAAATCCAGCAATTTGCTTCTTTATGGTAATTTTCCTAGAAGTCAACTTTTGATGTCTTATCCCTCCCGCTATTTATATAACTATGCATCCAAATTTATCCTCATATTTTAAAAGTACATTTAAACAATAATATATCCAGGATTTATTTTGATGAAAGTAGTGAAATGAAGACCTTAACTTGTTCCAAAGAGTTAGCCTCTTGTCCCACTGAAAATTTTTACTTATTCTTTTGAAATACTATTTTTATAATACAATCTTACCTTGACTTATGAAGGCAG
This sequence comes from Equus przewalskii, assembly GCF_037783145.1. Classification (NCBI taxonomy): domain Eukaryota; kingdom Metazoa; phylum Chordata; class Mammalia; order Perissodactyla; family Equidae; genus Equus; species Equus przewalskii. The sequence goes on from NC_091849.1 coordinate 27,859,415, forward strand.
TTTGCACATGAAAAATATAAGGCAAATTATCATAAGTGGAATTAACATTACCATGTGCTACAATGGAAAAATATTAATACATTCCTGAGTCCCCAAATTGACACCTGTTTATCCATTTATTCACCAAATATTTATTGAGCGTTACCATGTTCTAGGTATTTTTCTAGGACACGGGGATACAGCAATAAACAAAATAGATTAAAAATCCATCCTCTCATGGATACTGTATTCTAGTAGGAAAGCAGAAAAATTTACAAAATGAATTCATGGAGAAAAATAGAGCAGGGAAGGCGAATAGGAAATTGGAGCAGGAGGGATAGTTAGTATATGGCCTTCCAAGCTATGGTAATGTCTTTGGTTTTTCCTTGGAATGACATGGGAAGCCACTGGAGGGTTTTGAGCAGAGGAGTGACATAATTTAATTTATATTTTAAGAGGATCTGTCTGGCTGCCGAGTTGAGAATAGGCTGAAGGGGAGCAAGGGCAAATTCAGTGAGATCAGTAGGAGTTATTGTAATGATAAAGTAATCTTGGAAAGAAGAGACGAGGATTACCTCAGTACTTTTGATAACATAAAGTCATTATTCTTCGTTGTGAAGAAAGATTGGAATATATTAATACGCCAAATACTACATAGGTACAAAAGCATTTACCAGATAGGGTTAAAGTCATATTAGGTTAAAATCTGTATAATCTGCACATTGTCATCATGAATTTCAATTTTTGGCTAGTTTATTTGCTAAGATAAGCAAGAAGCTCTCCTATCAAATTCAAAGATTTTTATAGTACTTGCCATTAGGACTTTCAATGAAATATCTTGTCATTAGGAAGCTGCATTTATTGGATATAAGTTAAAGAAAATTTGGTTTGTTCCTTATAGTTTAAATTATGTTTTTAAAAAATTTCTTATCACCCTGCTCTGCCCAGCTCACTTATTGTTGTCCAGTATTTTAAGTTCTCGGTGTTTTACCCCCAATAATTATACATTATTACCAATATTATTTTAGAGTAAATGTTTATTTAGACTTCCTAGATGTTTATTACTTTCTTTGCTTATCATTCCTTGTTGCGCTCAGTTTTTCATTCATGGTTTAATTTGCTTCTTTCTTAATTATGTCCTTAATAGTTCTTTCGGTGGAAGTTTGTAGGTAATCAAGTCTCTCATGAGATTTCTGAAAATATTTTTGTTCCTCTACCATTCTTGTATACCACAGTGATCAGTGGGTCGATCTATATTAGGTTGATAGTTATTTTCTCTCAGATCTTTGAAAACATTTTTTAACATCCGTCTTCTGTTGTGGCTGTTGAAAAACCTGCCATAAGTCAATTTTATTTATTTGTTGTTTCTTTTATCCCCAGTTGCTTTTGATATCTTTTTTCTCACTATGATGGATCTATGTATAAATCTAGTTTTATTTATCTTGCTTTGGGCTGGTTTTGTTGGTTGAATTTGAGGGTTCAGGCTTTTATCAATTCTAGAATATTCTTATGCTTTTTCTCTTCAAAGATTACTTCTAGCCCATTCTCTCTGTTCTCTTCATATAAACAGATGTTGGAACTTCTCAGTCTCTCCTTCATAATGTCAGTTCTTTCATAATTTTCTTTTTTTAAATCTTTTTATTCTGTCTTCAGCATCGTATTTGTCAGATTTATATTCAACTAATTACATTTTAAACTTTGAAAAGATATCAAAGAATATTTGTAACATATGTACAAGGCATTCAAAAATAACCCAATAAGTTGAACACCCTTGTATCCACCACCCATATTAAGAAACAGAATATATATAAACCAATGTTATCCCAAAACAGAATATGCCCTGAGCGGCTCTACCAAATTTACAACTGCCTCCTTCCTTTTCTCACCCAACACAAGTAACCCCTGTCCAAAATTCTGTGTTCATAGTTTGTGAGCTTTCTCTTTCTTTATGCTTTTACCACACAGTATCTCTAATTTATGCTGTTTAGGTTTTCACACTTTCAAAACTTTTTATAAAGTTTTTTATATAAGTGGAACAATACTTGAGTATTCTTCTGCAACTTGGCTTTTTCTTTCAATATTATATTCTTAAATTTAACCCACTTTGATGTGTGTAACTGTAGGTCACTCATTTTTAAAGTCAACTTTATTAAGGTATAATTTACATACAATAAATGCACCTATTTTAATTATATAAATTGATGTTTTGAAAAATATATATATAGACATATACATATATATGTAAACACCAGCACAATCAAGATATAGAACATTTTATTAACCTCCAAAAATCAGTGATGACTCATTTTTACTACTGTATTCTACTTGCTGAATAAACATATTACATTTTATTCTATGAATGGACATTTGGGTCATTTCCCATTTGGACCTTTATAAGTATTAATGTTATAAACATTCAAATATATGGCTCCTCCAGATGCTTGACATATAACTAAGAGTGGATTTGTAAGATTGTAGGGCATGTACATCTTCAGCTTTACTAGATAATGTCAAATTGTTTTCCAAAGTAATTGTACCAAAATGTAAATACAATCCACAGTGTAGGAGCCTTAGTTGATTCACTTTCTTTCCAACACTTGATACTTTAATTTGGGCCAATCTGGTGAGTATAAAATGTAATTTATGCATTTCCATGATTACAAATGATTTTGAGTGTCTTTATGTCTGTTGGCCATTCAGGTTCTCTCCTTTGAAGTGCTTATTTTGCTAATTTTTCTATTTGGTTACTTGCCTTTTTCTCTTTGATTTGTAGTAATTATTTATATTTTGGATAATAATCCTTTGTTTTGATAATAATCTTTCATCAAGTATATGTGTTGCAGATATACACTCCCAGTTTTGTTTAATAATTTCACATTTTATTGTGTCTTAAGATAAACAGAACTAATAATTTTAATATTGCCAGCTTTTTTATGGTTTGTATTTTTACACCTTAAGAAATTATTTCCTTTTTCAAGTTCAAAAGCAGATTCCCCCATATTTTCTTCTGTGAATGGACATTTGGGTTGTTTTCCATTTGGGCTTTTATTAGCATTGATGTTATAAACATTCAGATACATGACTCCTTCAGACGCTTGACATATAACTAAGAGTGGATTTGAAGACTGTAGGGCATGCACATCTTCAACTTTACTAGATAATAACTTACAAAGAAAGTTTTATAGCTTTGCCTTTCACATTTTAAGTTTTTAATATATTTAAAATGCACGGATCCAATTTCATTTTCTTCCAAATGAATAATCAAGTTTTTCTTTTCTCCACTGAGCAAGAAAGAATATTTCTGTCATATCAAGTTTCCACATATTCATGGGATTGTTTCTGGGATCCCTATTCTACTCCAATGGTTTATTTGTCTATGACTATCTTAATACCACCCTGTTTTAAATACAATTGCTTTATAATAAGTTCTGATGTTTAAGGTGAGAATAAGCAAGTTTTCTCAACCATTTTTTTTTTAATCCTTAGTAAGTCTGACCCTTTGCTCTTATATACAAATTTTAGATAGTTGTTAGACTGCATGAAACCTCTATTGTTATATTCAATAGAATTGTAAACTGGCACCTTTAGAATATTGAACCTTTCAAATATATCCATTTTCCTTCATCCCTACTACCATTTCCCCAATTCACGCCATTATCATCCATCTATTTCATTATAAAATTCTTCTTGGTCTCCTTGCCTCTAAGACTCCAAGTTATTTTCCACGTTGTAGCCAGAAAAATCTTCCTAAAAATGTAATTCAAGTAACTTTCTTTTTATCATCCCATTAATGACTTCCCAATGCCTCCAGGATCAAGGCTAAACTCAACGTGGCTCATGTTTAAAAATCGGCTTCTGTTCACCTGTGCCTCCTCACCCCCAGACACCTTTTTCCAAACTGTTGCACCCTGCATTTCTTTGTGCTCCTCTCGCTCTGAGTTCACTTTTGGTTCCTCAAGTTAACTAAGCGAGATTTTTCAGATAGGAAAACAGTAATTTGGAAAATTTGCCCTCCTAAAGATGCAAAAGAGATTTCAGTCAGAAATCAGTTTGCATTTAAATAGTAAGATCAAGCACATCATAAACATAATCACACTCTTAAAAGTCAGTCCATAACAGCCTCATGCTCTTTTCCTTTTTTACATTTTTTAATGAGTCCAAGGTTTAATTAACTAAAACCATAATTGTATCAATCATAACAAATTTTAAATTCAATTTAACACAAATATATCAGAATACAAAGCACATAGTATGTTCTTTGAACCAGTAAATAAATGTTTTCTTTCCTAATCATAATTTCTAATTGTACAGTGTTTAGAACTTTCACAGTATTCTTGCTATCTTGGTGAATACCAGAAAAGATATTCTGCAAGTTATTATTTAGGAGAGCCCAGGAAGGGTACAGACTGGGCTAGTTTCCCCATCCAATCCTCCAAGTTCCCAACAGACTCACTGCAGAACATGCACAGACACATCAAGGAAGGGGGATTCCTAACAGCAATACCTTTAGCACCTGACAGAAGATCCTTTTCTCTGAAATCTCCCAAAGAGTCAGTCAACCCAGAATGGAGGTCTCCAAATGCCCAGGATTTGATTGCACCACTAACACCACTCAAGTACCCCCTTTCAACTCTCCTCTCGCTGCTACAAAATCCCACCCTGCTTTTTCCCCTCACTCTCCCCTTTCCCAAGCTTCTCACCACCAGAGCTGAGGAGGAAGAGATCCTATGATCCAGGTAAGTCTGGGCTGGGGCCCTATGGAGGACCTGTGGGTATAAAGTTGAGCAGGCCACCTGGCCCTTAACTGCAACTCCCTCTTCTATCCTGCTGCTCCCAAACTCAGACCTATTCATGACAATAAATCTTGCTGGGAGGCCAGGGTTCATCCAAAGACTCCAACACCACACCACACACACACACACACACACACACTGGAAGTGGAAGTGTAAACTGGTAACTTGCCTCTGACTAAGCCCTAAAATTCTGGCTTTCTCAGGAGGAACATGTGAGAATTTTTCAGGACATTTGTGGGGGGCTTGCCCCAAATATATGTAGAGAAAAATAGCTAGCTAGCTTAACTTTCAGCTTAACCTATTTCACCTCCTTCAGCACCTAATAGCTACAAATGTCAACCGCCTTTGTTGGAGAGTTCTCTTGGCTAGGGGACAGTTTTTCTGAGTGGGACACTAGCTGAGGGCTCAAATTTACATTCCTTGGTGTCACCTGACCTACAGGAAACTTGCATATCTTCGCCACCCCAAATTGTGGGAAGGCAGGCTGATCTACTGCAGGTCTAACCTCTCCAACTTTTTTTTCCTGCTCAAGTAATCAGAGAGCAGAAGAAGAAGTCTGCTTTCTAAACTAACACCCAATCTGGAAATTAATGCAAGTCTCCTCTTCCTGAAGGCGTCACAGCAAATGATTTCTTGATAGAAATCACAACATTGGAAGCCAGTTCTATCACTTAGTCATCCTTCAAGGTATGTCTGTCTGCTGTGCGTGTCTGTGTGTGTGTGTGTGCATGAAGGAGGAGGTTCTGGTTCTAGTCATTGCCATATTTCTTTAGAATATGAGGTACTTATCTCCTTGACCCATCTTTGGCCTCTCCATAGTTACCATTCCTTAGGTAGTAGGAAAAGTTCAATACAACATCCTATTATACATAATAACTATAAATGCAATTAAAATACAGCACATAAATAAATGATAAATAGAAACACACACATAGTAGTCATATCTGCACACAAGGAAATATGCAATTACCATTGCAGTGTATGCAAAACCACATGTCTACAGACATGTGAAGTCACTGCACAAAAAAAAGAGAAAATAGAAAGAAAAAGATCAGGTGATCTACAGAATCACTAGTCATCAAGTTCATGTTAAGATTTCATGGTATATAAACTATGTCTCAATAAAGCTGTTGAAGGAAAAAAATTTCACAATAAGACAATAAAACAAACAGGGAAGAGGGAAGGGAAGGAAGACAAATATTCCTAAGTCTTAAAAAGGTGAAGGTAAAGCAATTCAGCCTCCTGGTACCGAGTCATTTGCAGGAAAAATACACGAGCGTCTAATTCAAATATCTGAGAGGGCTTCACACCAAAAATCTTGTCCAGGTGATTCTAATTCTGTTCTCAGATATCCAATGCTTTATATTTCTTAGAGAGAAAATAAGGAAATTTAGTTCCCTTTTAAAATATACTTTTTATGTCCCTCTCAGTTTATTTTCCCCCAGACCACTTTAGGTATTTATAGAAAGAAGTATGAAATCACCACATATGTTGCTCTATAAAATTAAGAATTGGAAGCACAATACTTTATTCAATTAATAAAGCAAATGGTAAAACTTTAAAAATGTACATCCCTTAGTTCCAAAATAGACTCAGATAGGAGAGAAGACACATAAGATGTAGGTGGGTGGAATTACACTGCTGTCTTCTAAATCTATCCAACACTATTAGCTTTTTTTTTGAAAAGCTGTAAGATTTTATTAAAACAAACACGCAATAAAACATAATCCTTCTAAGGTTTCAGAACCGAATGTGAAAAACATTTCTTCCACTTTCTAAGGTTTTTGGGATCCAGTCCCTTGACTCTTTTTACTCAAAAGGCTAGATTATTATAACTAAAAAACTTTTTCTTCTTCAACTTTCAATGTTACATTTCTTTGAAAAGAAGCAGTTACTGTAAGTAGCTTTCTTGTCTAGGAAAAGACATTTTCTTCAAAGATCCTGGCATGTTTTGCCATGAAGATCTTACCTTGTGCTAATAGTCTGTTTTCAGTAATTCAGAGTGAGTACACAGACAGGAGAGCAAATGTGTGGCATTTTTCTGAATCATCTCCAAAGAATAAAAGAGGTTATAGAATCTACTTGAGGTGCCAATAATACCTGACTTTGTCTCAGAGAACCTTAAAAGGCAATCAGCTCAAGCAAAGTCTAAAAACCTTTACCTGACATAATCTTGTCACTATGGCCCAATCCCCCACCATTATGAAATCAGAATTAATCAATATGCATCCAAAGCCATAACACCATTACAAGATAAGTGTTTCCCTCCCCCTCACCCACTTAAAACACTGTGTCTAAACATACACCTACAAAAGGAACTTAACATCAACTTCCAACATAACCAGGATCAGCTTAACAAGCTTAACAACGTACTGACCCCCTCCCATGCATTCAAATTCTAACTCCACCCCTTGAATTCACTTCTCTTCACTGATTTAATCTGCCATCTCAAAGACATCATTCCCCATCCTGAAGTCATCCTACAATCGTAATATCCTCATGAAATACAATAATAAAAAGACATACAAAATACCAAGACAAAATTTTTTAATATTAGTACCAACAGATTTAAAATTACATTTTAATAAATATAACAAATATAACGGAAAAATAAAAGAATTATAAGAACTGTACAGTTTCTTAACTGAAAGTTTACATATAGGCAGTTTATATAGAAAATTGCTATTTTAATCATAATTTTTCATACTTCCATAATGCCTATATGCATCAATCAACTTCCATAATGCCGTATGCATATATATTGATATATATATCAATATTTAAAGTTTTTAATGTGATAAATGAGCTTGCTTCTTGCTTGTTAATTTGTCTAATCTAGGTTGGATTGATGACAATGCTACTCTCAGTGGATAATGTATATTTAAACTGTTTCTGTGTTTTGTTTTAATAACACTCAGAGTAGAGAACCCAGTCTCACAGAGGTACGTTGAGGGGAATAGAAGAAGAGTCTTCAAAGCAATCTCAGCAAGCTCAGGATATTCATTTTTAACTTTTATCCAAAATGAAGCAAGTGATGCAGTATTTTCAAAATTCATTTTCAATCCTTCATCAGTAGCCAGCTTCAATAACTTATCCTGTAAAGATATAGTTAAATTTAAATTATCTTTTGATGAAAGAAATGGATTTTGGATCCATGAATTTCCTATGCGTGGATCTTCTTTTGATGGAAAATACAATTCAAAACAATCTAACAAATTTGTAAGATGTTCCTTGATAACCTTTCGCAGATGTGCAATATCAAGGTCATGACCCACCTCATTGATAACTGTTGTTAAATTATGGAACATGTCATAACAGTCTGTAGAAACTCGGTTTTTCCAAGCTCCTAACTTTTGTTTTTGTCCTTCGATCTTATCTGCCATTGAAAAACATGTTGCATTCTTTCCTTGCATGGAAACATTAAGATCATTAAAAATACTGAAGATATCAGATAAATAAGCAAGTCTGGCTGTCCAATTCACATCTTTGAAAAGTTGGGACCAAACTGGTTTCTTGCTTTGCAGAAATACTAAAAGTTCATTTCTTATTTCAAACATTCTTGATAGAACTTTTCCCCGGGATAACCACCGTATCTCAGCATGCAATAACAGTTGCTTATGATCAGTTTCCATATTATCACATAATAAAGAGAATAATCTTGAATTTAATGCATTAGATTTTACATAATTCACAATTTTTACTATGTCTGTAAGCACACTATTTAGTTCAGCTGATATTTTTTTCATAGCAAGACTTTCTCGATGAATGAAGCAATGTGTTATTCGACATTCTGGCGCAAGTGCCTTAATCTGGGTAACCACTTCAGAATGTTTTCCTGTCATTGAAGCTGCACCATCGGAACACACTCCTACACACCACTTAAATTCCAAACCACATTTGTTGACAATGTAATTCTTTATAGCTTCATACAGTTCTGAGCTAGTTATATTTGTTGGTAAAGAGGCTGAAAAAAAGAATTCTTCCTTTATATCATCATCATGTTCAAACCTTACATATACTAAAAGAATTATCATGTTAGCAATATCCCTGCATTCGTCAAGTTGCAACGAAAAATACTTTGCTAATTTTATTTGTTCTATGAGTTGGTCTTCCATATCATTAGCCAGTTCCTGAATACGTCGAGCTATGGTGTCATTGGAAAGTGGTACTTGAGCTACCTTCTTAGCTGCAGATTCACCCAACATTTCCAAGCAAACTTCTTTGATGCAGTCTTTCACTAGTGTCTCGGCAATTGTGTATGGTGTTTTAGACTTAGCAACCGGAAGTGCTACTTTATAAGAAGCCCGCAAAGCACTAATGTTTATATGAGAAACATTGAACACCTGCTTTGGTTGGCTTTTTAATTCACTACTCTTTCTTTCAAAGAATTCTTTTGGTTGTGAACTTATTTCTTTATGTTTTGAATATAAATGCCGCTTAAGTTTTGAAGGCTTCATTGCTTCATTAGCCAGCACATCTCCACAAATGATACACTGTGGTTTTAGCACTTCGCCGTCAATTACAGCTACAAAGCCAAACTCAATATATGAGGGATCATACTTTCGAGTAAAACTAGTATGAACTCTTTTGGTTTTCACTTCTTCGGGATGATTTCCATTGTTACCATTTCTTTTACCACTACTGCCGTATTCAGAACAGGTGTGTCTTTTCTTCACAAAAAAATCCAGTGAAGCTTGTTTTGCCATCTGCAAATTAGGATTAAAAATAATAAGAATTTTACTTTCCTCCTTTATCTAATAATGTTAAACTATAAGTTAAAAACCAGGCTTGACTAAAAATAAAAAATGATGTTAAAATCAAGCTACAAAGATAAATAAATGCTTACATTTTCTCAGAGTGTTATACACTTTTGAGTCACAGCTGACAAACTAACCATAAAATATCACACATTGTAATGTGAACCTATTGTGCTTGACTAGTGTGCAACTCCTACCATGTGACTCACCTTGAGAATTTAAAAACACCCAAACTGGTCTATATTCTATTTAAAAAGATGAGTTCATTAATCATGTACTTGGGTATTGCAGCTATGTCAAATTGTTATAAGTTTATAAATACTCTCAACTTATATAGACTTACCTCATTATGGACTGGTATAAATAGTTTGCAGGCCAGCACTGGTCTGAAGATCATACTCTGAGTACTACTGGCCCAAATCATGTGTAACCTCTATGTTTCAAAACTCTAACCTGAATACACATTAACTCTATAAAACCTACTGTTTTAAAATCTCTTTGGCCTTATCTCACGCTCTCTATTTGAATCTGAAAACTGCTTTCCAAAAACAAATCCATATCCCCCAACCAAATTTACCATCTCCTGCCCTTCCTAAACATTTCTTCACTTGACCTGAAGTCAATGCCCTTTCTTAGCTTACCTCCCGACCCAAACTCACAGACAATTAAAACAAAGTAACATTCAATTCATCTCCTCTCAAATTCATCCTTCTAGAAACATATATCTTGATACACAACATACACATCATACACCATGGATTATAGCTTTCTCATTCCCTCAGGAAATGCCTGACATCAGAAAGCAATAAAAGAGATACTATTCATCTCCCCAGAACAATAAGTAACACAGCATTCAAGGTTATAACTTCCAACTTGAAAAAAGGAGTGCAGGGAGGCATTAAAAATAATGGGCCTTTCTTTAGAGAAAATATATCTGAGATAGCTGTAATTGTGCTTAAGTATACTGCATCCAAAATTCTCTTTCATTACCATCACAGGAAAGTGTAATGAAGTTCTTCTCTTTTGGTCTATAGCAGATACTCAAAATCTTACCCAATCTCCTACTTTCTCTGATGAAAATGGTGTCTCTGATGGCTTTAGCATTTTGGAAGGTTGAACAGTCAAACTTCTTTGAATCCCATCATGTTTCCTTTTCATTGTAGTGGTCTCATAGCAAAGACTGCACGTTATTCTGGGATGAAAGCCCTCAGTCTCATGCTGAGAGGGCACTCCGCAGAAGGCATGAACATTTCTATCACATGATATACAACTATGAGCCCCTGTGCATTCTTTTTCACAAACTACACAGGATGAAAAGTTTAGTCTGCTTTCAGGAGGGGTTTTTTTGACCACCTTAGGAGTGACAGAAAGATTCTCATCAGTATCACTACTGTCTGTTCCAGTCTCAATGTTTTCTTCATACTGGGCTCTTAGAGTATTTTCTAATTCTTTGTTGGCCTGTTCTAATTCATTTTCTGTGTTCAGGCTGGTGACAAGTTCTTCAGTTAACTGAGAATGAGACAGGCCCAGCTTAGCTTCAGAGTTAAAAGTACCTTCATATGGAGTCTGTTGCATGCCTCTGTGATAGGGTTGATTTTGGATCATCTGAATGAACCACAAAAATTCAGCCCAGTGTGATGAATTGTTAGTTTGCATCCAGGAGACAATCCTGTTTTGGATATCCTCGTTAATTTGATTCATAGAACTTTGGCTTTGGCAGGGCTGAGGTTTCCCATGGACAATTTTCAATTCTGGCCAAATATTACTGAGTTCACTGACAATTTGGCTTGAAAATTCCCTTCCATTATCAGATTGTAGGACACTTGGTGCTCCAATAATTGTAAAAATATCTAAAAGAGCATGTGCAACTTCCTTAGGCCTTTTAGATTTTAATGACCGCAAAAAACTCAACTTTGTACGAAGGTCTTGATAATGCATAATAAATTTATATTCCCCATCAGGATTCAACTGCATGTCTATAAGATCCACTTGGCATCTTGAGTGAACTTCCTTAATTGGCTTTGATGCTAGAACTTTCTTGAGTTTTGAATTTTTCTGCTGGCACAGTTTGCAGAGTGTCAAGTATAGCATTATAACTTCTTTCGTGATGTTCTTGTATTTTGCTTGTAACTCTTTTTCCATGCGGGTACGTCCACCATGTCCAATGCTGAGATGTGTATCATGCAGAATGTCAAATAAGTCCTCACTGTGTAAATAATACCGTATTTTATCTGTTTCCCCATTTATAGCTTCAATGAGCTTCTCATTTCCTTGTACAAGGATCACATCAAATCTAGCTAAGCGACGGTAGTCAACTGATTCCTTTTTTGCCTTTGCTTTAGCCTCTTTCACTTCCCTTATTAATTGACAGTACTTTGCTTTAGAAAATATCTTGGTGTTATTACTTTTGTTTTCCAATAACAATGCTAAGCTTCTGAAGAACTTTTCTCTCATGTTTTCTGGTTCAATTTCTGCTTCATTAGTATCTAAGCTACTGAGATTATCATCACCCATGCTTTGAGACATCATGGAAAGCCACAAAAATGACCCTAAAATATAAAGAAAAAAAGTCAATTAGAATATTTGGGAATATAACTTAAACTACATATATTGCCCAAGTAGCCACTAGAGCTTGGGTAGAAGTAGAGACTATGGACACACAAGAGGGGGGATACAATTTTGGTTAGGAGCCCCACCTCGAGGAATAAAGAGAGGTAAATGAAGAACTCTAGCAAGGAAGGAAAAGTTCTGATATAGGAAAGAGTGGAAAGCCAGGATGTAACTTTCCAAAGCAGCATCTGGGGTTAGCCTTGAGGTAAACCACTGTTTTATATAAAACAGGAAGTAGGTCGATGTTATTATTGTTTATTTATTAACTACACAGGAAATTTTTTTTGGCTAGAGATCACTCAGCAATGTAGTAATCGATTTTTTTAAAAGCCTCAGATTATACCGCATTTTGTTTTATTCAGTCAGGTTACCTGTTATAGCAACATTTGGGGCTTAAGCTTCAATATCATATATTTATATCAGCTCCCTTTCAGGGCTTGTGAAACTATAAGCCCAGAACAAATATCTTTATTACTAATTTTAATAAAGAAAGAGTAGCAGGGGCCGGCTCCGTGGCCAAGTGGTTAAGTTCGCAGGCTCCGCTGTGGTGGCCCAGGGTTCGGATCCTGGGCGCGGACACGGCACCGCTAGTTAGGCCACGTTGAGGCGGCGTCCCACATCCCACAACTAGAAGGACCTGCAACTAGGATATGCAACTGTGTAGGGGGGGAGGGAGGGGGGGTGTTGGGGAGATAAGGCAGAAAAAGAAAAAAAAAAAAAAGATTGGCAACAGTTGTTAGCCCAGGTGCCAATCCTTAAAAAAAAAAAAAAAAGAGTAGCAGATGAGCTTGAGTGAAAAATCTCTGAATTAATACAGCATATTAAAATAAATGTTTAGAATATTCATAATAACAGGAACATTTAGAATAATTCAAACTTGGCTAGTCTTAAGGAAACTATTTTGAAAAAAATCAAAAAGAATAATTTGGAATTACCATATCACCTCTAGATAGTTTTATAGCTGCTTGGAAAAAACAGTTTCGCTCAAGTCAACATTGTTTATACTGCCAATTTGCATATCAAATATTGAACTGGTAAATTTAAATCATTCTCAAATGTTCATATTTCCAAAATTAGGTTCAAATTAATGGTATGTTACTGTGTGTTTTGGTCTTACTTAATTCTCAATTGTTCCATGAGACTTCTTTGATCATTTAATTTAAGCTCACAGTGAGTTCTCCTTTCTTGAAAAATATAATTTATTCATAACACAAACTAGAACTGTAGCACTTTCTTCTTTAACTGTTTCATATGTAGACTAACAAGATTTTAAGTTTCTAAAGAAGCAGTGATCCCTTATTTCTCTAGTATTTTTTCCATTATCTAACACATTACTACACAGGAAAATGCTGGATAAAAATTTGGGGACTTTCTAATGAAGATGACAACACTCAGGGTAAGTGGTATCTCAAAATGTGACTGAAAAGACCATTACATGGTTATTATTTCTTTCCATGCTGATGTATTTTGTGCCATGTTATGAGCAGAAAAGGAAGGTAAACAAGGATGAATTTGGGGGAGGGAAGGAATATAGGGCAATGTAAATGAGAACCAGGAGAATATGAGCTCCAGAAGTTAGTAGAATAAATATTAATAGGTCTAGAATAAGCAGGGAATAGGGAGTTGCCAGGGCTATATGAGAAAAAATAAAAATTCTGTCAATTATACTTAAGCCTTTTGGAAAAGATAACTGCTCCAGAACTAGGTGAGCATGCACTCCTGTCTCCACAACACATTATACTACTAACAGTCCTTAGAACTCTAATGGACATAGACTTCAGAAATTCCAATTTCTTGAGTAAAATTTCTAAACAGTATTTCCAAGTCTTAAACGGTCACATGTGACAAAAATTGGGGGCAGAGGCTCTAGAAATGGGACGTATGCTTACACTGACAAGTGCTCCAGATTTATATACAGAGGCATCTCTAGTTTATCCACAGGTACTTAAGTCCATTGCAAAAAATCTGTGTTCAACTATTTTTTATGTTATTATCTGACAGCTTAATTCAACTCCTTTAATAACATTATACTACACTGGGTGACTTTTCCTTCAGCTATATTCAGTAGGGTCTGCAACAGAATGAGGTTTGATAACTTTTCAGTGACTAGACTTTTCCCTCTCCCAAATCTTATCCTCTTTCCAGAGACTAAATTATCCTCACCATTATCTTGAAGTGAGCGTGGCTCTGGAGATTCACATTCCATTCTGTCTTCCATAGACTGGAGCTGGGTACCTAAGGACTCCCTTGCAGTATCCAGAGGAGTCATTTCTTCCATAGGAACTTCCTGCCCATATGTCCCCTGTGGAACCTGGGGACAAATACGTACATTTGGAAATTAATATGAGTGATCACTGTCTGTACAAACCATAGCTAAACCTCAAAACAGTCTTCTAGTGAAATAGAATGTAAGAAGAAAAAGTGTCTTCACTGAATTTTTAAGAGGAGTGCAAAACAGAATAAGAGAAATAAAAAATGTTGGGACTAATAAAGCCAGAGTCATACAACAGAAACTGCCTGACTCCATTGGACAAGAGTTGATATGCATCCCTGTGGTTTCTGTTGTGAGGAATAACAATGGAAACACATTAAAGGACTCTTTCCTAAATTGTGATAATTGAAAGAAAATTGTAAATGCATTTCAGTATGAGCAATTAAAAGTAAATATTTGGGGTGGGGGCTATGCAAATTATCTAATAGGGACAATGAGTTGTTTAACTCAGGAAGGAATCTGACAGTTGTTTTAGACCCAATGTCTAAAACATTAGCCCAGTGTGTTATGGATGAAAAAAAAAAAGCCAATGAAGTTGGATAACTGTGTTGAGTGAAAAAGAAAACACTATCCTCTCTTTACACTAATCATCTAGTATATGGTTTATAATTAAATTTCCCCAATTGTCCCCAAAATACATTTTCTGGGTTTTTTTTAAGTCCATGATCCAATCAATATTTATACATTATTTTTGGTCATTATACCTTATTTGCTTCTTTTAATCAAAAATAGTTTCTTGCATTTTTTATGACATTAAATTTTGAAAAGTCAGAGCCAGTTGTCTTATAGAACATCCCACATCAGGAATTTGTCTGATTGTTTCTTCACAGATAGATTCCGGTTAAACATTTCTGGAAGAACACTATATAAGTGATACGTACTTACTGTGTCACACCACAGGGTACATGCTATCAAGTTACTTCGTTGTTGATAATGCCAAATTTGATCACTTAGTTAAGGTAGTGACCACCAGATCTATCCATTTGAAAATACTTTTTTCCCACTGTAATTAATGTCAGCTTTGGAATAATAATTTAAACTACGTAAATATCCTATTCCCCAATGGTTTTAGCATTCATTGATGATTTTTGCTTGAATCAGTTTTCATACTAGGGGTTGCAAAATGGTGACTTCCTACTTTTATAATTTCTTCTACATTTACTAGCTAGCAATTTTCTGTCAAAAGCTTTATGTTCCTCTTCCTTTATCTGTCTGTCCCTCTCTGTTTTTGAGTATCACTATAGACTTACTTTTTAATCCATTCCATCATTATTCACTTTGATACACCAAATGTCTCAGATTTGGCCAGTGGAGCTCCTTTGATCTGGTTCCTTCATCCTTTTGACATGACCCCAGTAGGTTATTTTTTAGCACAGCCATGCTTTCCGGAACAATAAACAATACAAGGACCACATTGTATTTTCCCTGTCCCAGATCTAGTTTTAACTGTTTTTCCAAGAAGTCGATTCATTTTAGAGGGCAACAGTGTTTATTTAGTAACAAAGATTGAGTAGTAGGTAGGCTCATTGTTAATGAGGCATCCTCGCCTCTAGGCCCTTTCATGGATAGAGCTGGTAAATACATTTTAGAAAACAGCATGAATTCAATTCAATTTCAACACCATAGGATTTTCCTCATCTTTCCATATTCCATATAAATATTTACCTTATTCCACAGTGAAAAAAAAGTTCAAAACAATGTATATATATTTACTCATTTGCGCTAACCTACAGTAAACACAAAATAGTTTCAGAATTACAACACTTTGTGTTGTAGAACACTTCCAACAACATACCTTCTAAGTAAAATTCAATATAAGTTTGCAGCTTTATAGTCCACAGACAGTATCGCACTAAGAGTGTAGTCAGAATACTATGTTCAAGTCACCTGAATTATTTTTTTCTGTTATTACCTTTTTAATTTGATATACAGTTGAGTTCATCTGTTTCTGTTTGTTTCATCATTTTGAATTTAACGTCGTTCTTTAAATACTTAAAACATTTACATGATATAAAAAAATCAAAATATATATTCAGAGAAGTCTTGCTCAAATTCATATAGCCTGCATTCTATTCTCACCCACTCTTATAAGAAACCATTTTTTTGTTGATACTTTACTATTATTTTTGCATAAATAAGTAAAAACATTATATATATACACATATATGTATGTCTATGTGTGTATATACTTATATATGTGTAAATATATAATATATATACAATGGAATGCAGATGTGTATATTTTCATACTATATATAGTAGTTTACACTTCCTTTTTTCCACTTAATACAAAAATATTATGTAGAAATCATTTCATACCAGCTCATAGATATCTTCCTCATTCTTTTTTATGTGTACATAGTATTACATTATATTGATGCACCATAGTTTATTCAATCACTCTTATACGGATGGGCATTTAGATTGTTTACAATATTTTGCTTTTACAAATAATGCTGCAATGAAAAATTATGTCTATGTTTTTCTAATTTGTAGACATACATTTTCAAAGTCAGTTCCCAGAAGCAGTATTGCTGGGTCAAAGGGTAAATGCATAAATTGGTGTTATATGGTGCCCAAATCCCTTCTGTAGGGATGGTAGCATTTTGTACTTCTACCAGCAATGTATGAGAGGATCTGTTCAGATCAGGCTGTGTTGCCTAGCTTTTGAATTTTTGCCAATCTGATAGGTGACAAATGGTACCTCAGTGTAGTTTTGATTTGCTCTTATTATGACTGAAGTTGAGCATCTTTTCATATAATTAAAAGCCATCTGTTTACCTGTTTGTGAAAAACTGCTCACGTCTCTTGATCATTTTTATTGCACTTCTGTTAAGGAGATTAGCTGTTATTCATTAAATATTTTGCAAATATTTTCACTAATTTATTATTTTGATTTGCTTCTGGGTTTTTTGTCCTGCATTTTAAAAGTGTTTCATGTGGAAAAATTTCTTTATGTTACTTCCGCATTTTGAGTAATTCTGTACACTCAAATTATAAAAGAAGTCATCCATGTTTTCTCCTAGTTCCTGAATGTTTAAAATTTTATATATTGATCTATGATTCATTTAAAGTTTATTCTGGTACTCATATATGATGTGAGGTAAGAATTTAATGTGTTTCTTTTCAAAATGGTTATCCCTGTGTCCCAACACCATTTATTTAAAAGTGCTTTTTCCCCACAGTGATTTGAGATGGCACATGGATTGTATACACAATTTTCATATTTATTCAAGTCTACTTTGGTACTTTCTATTGTTTCATTGATCCATCTATTCATATACCAGTACCACAGTTTTACCTAAAGAGGCTTTATGGTATGTTAGTATCTGCTAAGACTATTTCACTCTTCTTTACGTCGAGTTTTCCCTAGAGATGCTTTCATGCTTATTTATGCATATGAATGAAGTCCATGTCTTTCAACCCTTTTTTTCCATAACTAAGCAATTAGTTTTGTTTTTCCTAAGACAGTGGGTAGAAATTCATTTTCTATTCTCTTTTTCTTCCTGCTTTATCTCCCCAAATCCCGCCCCCACCCCCTGCCCCCCCACCGTAGATAGTTGTATATCCTAGTTGCAGGTCCTTCTAGTTGTGGCGTGTGGGACGCCGCCTCATCGTGGCCTGATGAGTGGCGCCATGTCCGCACCCAGGATCTGAACTGGGGAAACCCTGGGCCACCGCAGGGGAGCGCGCGAACTTAACCACTCAGCCACGGGGCGGCCCCTCTATTGTCTTTAAGTTTGGGGCAGCACAGATATCTCCACTGACTACAGATGAAACTATAATATAGTAATATCTCATTAAGTTATTATCTAATATGGTAATTCCCATAGAATTCACTTCAATGGAAATTAGCTGGTTGGCTGTGTTCCTTAGCTTCCCTGGGTTTTGTCTGCTTACTTTTATTTTTTTTGAGATTGGCCCTGAGCTAACATCTGTTGCCAATGGGTGCTAGGTCTGCACCCAGGATCCTAACAGGTGAAACCCTGGGCCGCTGAAGGGGAGTGCACAACCTTAACTACTCGGCCATTGGCCACTCCTGCTTAGGTCTTTATGTTACTTATCATTGGCAGGTGATATCTCTTGGATTCGGCTGTGGTCTGAAAGTCTGTGTCCCCCTAAAATTCACATGTTGAAATTGTAACACACAATATGATGGTTTTAGGAGGTAGGGCATTTGGGAGGTGATTAGGTCATGAAGGTGGAGCCCTCATGAATGGGATTAGTCCTCTTATAAAAGAGATTGCACAGAGCTACTTAGCCCCCTTCCACCATGTGAGGATACAGTGAGAAATCTGCAACCTGAAAGAGGGCCCTCCCCCAATCATGGCACCCTGATCTTGGACTTCCAGCCTCCAGAACCATTGCTTCTGCTTGTTTATAAGCCACCCAGTTTGTAGTATTTTGTTATAGCAACCTGAACAGACGAAGACAACTTGTATTTTACTCATGATATGGTTAAATAAGAAAGCAGTTGAATAGGAAGGAACATTAATGCTCACAAATAGGTTTATCTGGTGAGAATATTCAGAAGAAAAGTTATTATCACTGACTTTGAATAAACATTGCTTTTAACATAAATGCATGTTTACCTCTAAATTATCCACATGATGCTGTTCATTACACTGGTGTTTGATTAGGTTTCACTTTCTTGGGAAACCAGAAGTAAGAACCTATTTAAAGCTCTATTGTATTCCTTCTTTCAGCATTTTTGTAAATTAACTTACTAAATCTTTGTAAAATATGAATCTGCAAATTCAGTTATCACACCATCCACTATGTATGTTTTTCTGGACTGTGTTACAATCTAACAGCTGATTGTCCCAAACCTAAAAATGATAGTCGGTGGACAATAGAGAAATGCTGTAATAATCCAGGAAGTTGGTGAACAGCTCACTGTTTGGCACAGTTTGTTAGCATTAACCCTGAATGTTCCTGTCTGGCATTTCATTCAGTGTATTTGTGTTATCAACATACTATATAACTTTTTCTACTGAAACAGTGTGTCTGCCTACTCATTCCTACATATGGATCTTTGTTAGTCATTTAAGCAACAGGTAGACTGGGAGTAAGCACGTGTTAGGCAGATTCTATTCTGAATCTCCACCATAGTGAAATCTAATGAAAATAGATTCATTAATGAAAATAAGTATTCAATAACCAATAACCTCCTAAAGTTATCTTAAGAGAATATCAGCCTCTGGGA
This sequence comes from Equus przewalskii, assembly GCF_037783145.1. Classification (NCBI taxonomy): domain Eukaryota; kingdom Metazoa; phylum Chordata; class Mammalia; order Perissodactyla; family Equidae; genus Equus; species Equus przewalskii. The sequence goes on from NC_091849.1 coordinate 27,879,032, forward strand.
TTAATCACATCCCCACGGTTAATTCTAAAATGAGCAAGAATAAGTTACTTAAAAAAATTAAAAGTATTAGCTCCCTAAGAACAGAAATTCTGATTTATATTTATTTAGTATACCTTACAGTGAAAAGAGCACAAATAATAGGCTTGGACTCTTCAATTGGAGGCTTTGAGTATGGCACCCAATTTCTCCTCTGAGTGTGTCGCTTACAGTGGACGTAGTCTGGCCACTTCACAGTTCTGCCAAGTGTGTTCTCTTGTAAATAGCCTTGTGGAAGCCACATTGCACTGAAACCAAACATTTCAATAGTCTGCTTTGCCAAATATTCTTGAGGACAAAGAAAACAACCTGGTCTATCAATATATAAGACCCTAGCATGGAAACCCAATCAAACCATGCTCTGCCATATATGTTCTTAGCATTAATTACCCATGCTTTGCATCTAACTTGCAAAAACTTAGCTCATCTTCTGGTGGGCATTTATACACTTGGTTAATTCTGAAAATTTCCCTCACTAGCCCTTGGCTTTACAAAAGTAATTTCTCATTCACATCATATACGAATCTAAGAATGTGCATATAGTCAAGTATCCTAGCCTATCATGTGAGAGACATCATGAGATATAAATCTTTTTATTAATACAATATTTTTGTTGAAGTATTATAAACTTAGAATAAAGAACACAGCTCATAAGTTTAAAGCAGAATGACTTATCACAAAGTGAAACACCCAGGTAAAAAAAATAGTACATTATCAGCATCTTAGAAGGTTACCTGTGCCCTCCTCTCCCCCCAAAGTAACTACTACTCTGATATCACCAGCTTCATTTTGCTTTTTTGTTTTTTTGCTGAAGATTCACCCTGAGCTAACATCTGTGCCAATCTTCCTCTCTTTTTCGGTATGTGGGCTGCCAGCACAGCACGGCTGCTAACAGAGTGCTGTATGTCTGTGCCTGCGAACCAAACCTGGGCCGCCGAAGTGGAGCGCACCAAACTTAACCACTAGGCCACGGGGGCTGACTCTCATTTTGCTTTTGGAACTTTAGTAAACAGAATCATACAATATGTATTTATTTTTGTCTGGCTTCTTTTGCTCAACATTATGTTTGTGAAATTCATCCACATTGTTGAATGTAGCAGTTGTTCATTCATTTTCATTGTTGTACAGTCCTCAACTGTACAAATATACCATAATATATTCATCCACTCCTCTTTTAAAGGGCATTTGAGTTGTTTACAGTTTTTGGCAATTATAATAATGCTGCTATTAATATTAATTTACATGTCTTTGAATGTGTTTCTGTTAGATATATACCTTGTAGCGGGTTTGCTGGATCATAGAATATGCTTATACATGGTAGATATTTACAAAGGTGTCTTAACTTATTACTACCAGTAGTACATAAGCATTCCAGTAGCTCAGCATCCTTACCAAAATTTGGTCATGTCAGCAATTTTAATTTAATCCACAATGGTTACAATAAAGTGGTTCCACATGTTTTAATTTGCATTTTTCTGATTACTAAGATTAATTGTTTTACAATTTTATTGGCTAACTGATTATCCTTTTTTTTTTGTAAAGTGCATGTTCAAGTCTTTTGTTAATTTTTCTATAGGGGTATCTGTCTTTTTTAAAATTATTTGTAGTACTTTATACATTCAGATATGAGCTTTTTATATGTAGATTATCTGGACCTGGCACAGGGAAAATAAAATAAATCTGGAATATTTTATGGTTTGGAAGTGATGCCTTCATGGATATCTGAGCTCGTGTTGAGATTTTCACTACCAAGCAATGACAAGCCAAGCAATGGAAAACAAAAAACCAAAACAAAGCAAATTAAAACAAATCAAACATGTTAAGGAAAAGAAAGGCTTTTTATCCATGATACTATAAAAGGAGAAGTTGCCATGAAATGAGTAAAAAAAGTCAATTATAATACACAGGGATGTTCATAATACTGCCTTAAAAATGTTATTCATTGATCAATCTCAATTACAAAAGTACTGAATGAATTTGTGAACACAACTCAAATTACCATAAATACTGACCTTCATGTCCTGATTTATTTAAGCTGGCTGGCCAATTCCCCTTTTGTGTACATTGAAAAAAAATGCTAGGTTAAATAATCAAGGGTTATCCTATAATTGGCAATAGAACTGCCTAATTTTTGCTGGATTAGGAAAGTTAATGAAGGTAATAACGTGTATTAGTGCCATCCCATCATTTCCTATGCTAAATGCTGTTGTGATTCTTTTCTCTTTAAAAATTAAAAAGAAGGGCTGGCCAAATGGTGCAGCAGTTAAGTTCACACGTTCTGCTTTGGCAGCCCGGGGTTTGCTGGTTTGGATCCCAGGTGTGGACCTATACACTGCTTGGCAAGCCATGCTGTGGCAGGGATCCCACATATAAAGTAGAGGAAGATGGGCATGGATGTTAGCTCAGGACCAGTCTTCCTCAGCAAAAAGAGGAGGATTGGCAGCAGACGTTAGCTCAGGGCTAATCTTCCTCAAATAAATAAATAAATAAATAAATAAATAGAAAAGAAAAGAAAAGGAGAGGCCATGCCAATATTCAGGTGTCAGCTAGTGAAAATGTTATATTTTAAAATATCCAGTAGATTACAGATGACTTTATATTCATCAGCAATATCCATAGAAATTAAAACATAAGGCATTGTGGAGACAACTTTTCTGACCCACCTAACATTAAACCGTAACTATTTTTGATTGTATGGCAACAACAGTGTCGATCTTTTTCTTTTTTCCCCAATTCTACAGATCATTGGTCGGTGGAGAACAAATACTGTCAGAACTATGAACTCTAATAATTGAGATTCACTGGGCAGAACAAGATGCTGAAATAAAGTTAACAGTAAAAGGTGTGAGTGGTAGAACTTACTCTGCTGCATTGCTAGAAAATGTCCACAGATATTGAACTCAAGTTGAACATAAACCAGAATATTCCAAAAGGAAATATTCAATGGTATATGAGGACATGAAAGCAATGGTATATTATAACGTCATGGTGGGATTTAAGGAATTTATGTGTCACGCTCCTTTCTCCCAAGGTGAACACTGTGTTATAGACTTACTCTCTCTTCTTAGACTGTACAAAGTATACAAGAAACCAAATTAATTTTCTTTTAAAACAAAATTCATGAAATGGTTGAGCCAGTTACTTTTGGTTAAGATTTTCCCTTCTCTGATCTTAAGAATAAGATATCTTACGTAGATTTCTTTGTATAATATAACGGCATGCATTTCAGTTGGCTCAAATCTTTCCATAATTGGAGGAAACAGGATCCTGGAGTGAGAGATATAAGTCATCTGGGAGACAGGGTAACCTGCTGCTTATAACTAAACAATCATATCAATTCTGTAAAGTTAGTACAAGCACAATCAGCCCTTAGAGCAACTAAGATATGAAACAAAATATAGATATGGCTCATTGTGATGGATTTCCCACTGACTCCTCCTCCCCAACTGGGCAAGCAGGTGCTCATGCGCACACGCACACACAGGCACACAAACACATATCTAGCCTCTTGATTCCTCTACTTTTCCAACAGAGGGACTAGTCCAAGGTAGGTCAGCCTGGTCTTAGAAGGAATAAGAGGAATTCCACTTGGCCTCTACCACAGAAGTTTAAAGGGTGCCTTGGGGAGGGCAGTAACAAGTTACAAAACTGAAATTACTTCCAACTGGTTATGACAGTCATTTGCCTTTCACTATATGAGTTCTACATTTGATTTAAAAAAAAAAAAATTCTAGTAGGAAACATTTGGTTGTAAAATGGTGGAGTAAACTTGGTTGTATTCATTAGAAATGTATATATTTCCCAATTAGGACACCCAACTTAGGCTTAAACCAATAGGGGTTTATTTTTGTCAAGTGACAAGAAGTCCAGAGGAGGGTTGTTGGCACTGACTCACTTATCTAACAGTTTTGTCAGGGACTCTAGCTGTCTTTATAATTCTGCTCTGCCATTCTTAACATATTGGTATCTGTCCTCATGCTTATCATCACTTCATGGTCACAAGATGGCTACCACAGCTCCAGATATCACATTCATGTTCAAGACAGGAAGTGGGAAAAGGCAGAACTAAACACATCTGTCTCATTTTATAAGGAAAGTAAAAACTTCCCCAGAAACCCCCCAAAATATGCTTATTTCTTCCTGGCCAGAACTACGTTGCACGGTCAACTCTAGTATAAAAAAAGCTGCAAAAGTATTTAGTTAGGTACATTGCCAAGATGAAACAAAGCATTCTTTAAGGAAGAAAGAAGGGGAGAATAGATATTGGGTTGGCAGCTAAAAGTGTCTGCAACAATGGCATTTTCTCCTTTCAGAAATCACACAGGAACAAGAAAAAAGGAGAAACATTTATGCATATTTGATATTCAGAAAGACTAGGAAATGTCTATAACACTGAGTCATGAAAAACTATCAAACAGGATCAGGAGTAACCCTGAACATCACTCAGGACTGACCAAACGCCAAGTCCTACCAAGCGCTGCATTTTCCAACAAAGCTAGAAGAGAGAAATTCTAAAGTTACAGGCACATCTTAAGGGAAAAACCTCAATACTGTTTATCTCAAACAAAAGGAAAAGGTGTGCTGCCTAGAGGTAAGAGGCCACCTGGACAGGCATCTATGCTATAACATAATAGACGAACCATGAAAACACATGCTTTCTGCAAAAGAGCACAAAAACAGGATTTATGGAGAAAATAAAGTTACAGAGTAGACTATTTAAAATCTACACAACTTTGTCACCAGAGCACTAGTAAAACTATAGCAAGTCCAGCAAAAATACAAGTATAGTCAAAAAAGACGTATTAACGAAAGAAATATTACATTAAGTATAGAATTTTACCTTAGAAAGGCGATGGTATCTTGTTAGAAAGAGGTGAAAGGAAAGGGTAAGGCAAGGGGAGAGGGACAGCATCATCATTTCAGGTGAAGAAGCACTGCACACTTTCCAAGAAATGGAGTGATAGTACAAGAAATGTAATGATGGTTCTGGCTCATCGTCTTGTTTTCTTTCTTTGACCTTGGCTTATAAAAAGATAGCCAATTGTTGCTGCTTAAACATTTTACTTCCTTCATAAAGAAGCTGCTTATATGGCTCCAAATAGGACCTAATACCATGAAGTGCAATCCTGCTGTGTCCTGCATTGCAGTCATTATCTTCTATCCACTGCAACTGCTTCTCTGTCATACTTCAAACAGAAGATAACTGAGGAGTGAAAAGCTCTTGTGGGGCAGCTTGCTGAACTGCCTCATCGTCTTGCACACCTTCCATTTGTGCCTCAGCAGCTAAGTGTTGTAGCTCTTGTGTAGACAGAACCTCTGCCTGAGAGAGCAGCAGCTCCTCAGTATCTTCCCTCTCAACTTCTTCAAATCCAACCTCCTCTGCAAGAGCATCACAGCTTGCTTTGATTTGGGGCAGTTCTTCTGAAGGTTCAAAGCCTTTAGAATCATGAATTAAATAAGGGAGAATTTTATGCCATATCCCATGCAAGCAGGCTTTTGTGACATCATTTCGGGCCTCTGTAATAATATCAGTTGCAAGTTTAATGTTGAATTGATTCCAGAATTCAAAAACCGTGCGTGCATTGTCACCCCCCGTTGATGTAATAAACATCTTGAATGTTTTCCTTAAATGATAAGCTTTGAAGGCTGCAATCACACCCTGATCAAGGGGCTGGAGTAAAGAAGTTGTATTAGGAGGTAAAAAGAGACCTTTAATATTGGAAGAAAGCTCAGCAGCTGTTAGAGGATGGCTTGGTGTATTACTGAGAATTAAAAGAATTTTGAGAGACAAATTCTTCCTCTTGCAATATTTTTTTAACTCATCTACAAAAAAAAGATCAGTAAATAGCTGCCCTGTCACCCAGCCTCTCTTGCTAGACCTATAGTAGACACCAAGGCTAGTCTTTACAATTCGTTCCAAAGCTTGTGGGTTGGCAGTGATAAATCACAGCAGGGTTTTTAGCTTTAAGTCTCCTCTGGCATTGGCACCCAGCATCACAGTCAGTTGATCTTTTGTAGCCTTAAACCCTGGAGCTTGTATTCCCTCCTTTGAGATATAGGCCTTTGAGGGTATTTACTTCCAACTGATACTCATTTCATCAATATTAAAAATCTGATCCAGGGTATAGCCTTCTTCACCAATCAAATTTCTTAACACTAGGGGGAATGTCTGCAGCTTCTTCATCTGCACTCACAGCTTCATCAGAGAGCTTAACAATGTGGAAAGCACAGTGGTTCTTGAAGCCACTAACCCAGCCACTACTTGCACTAAATGAAGTCACTTCTGCAGGACTTTCAGCTTTTTTCTCAAAGTCTTCATGTAATGCCAAGGCTTTCTCTTTAATTTTGAGAAGGGTTGCCCCTGATTGCTTCTTTGTTTGGTATTCAATCCACACACTTAACAAATATTCCATTTCCTTATGCCTTGTTCTAACAGATTTTGCAGCACTGGCAGTTATTCCAGCTAGATAACTTTCTCTTATTTTCCCAGCAGCATCTGTAATTGTATGCAAAGTTGATTCCTTTATGCTGTTTGCACGACCAATGTCACAGGTTCTTTCTTTCAAAACATTTTATAACTTTGAGCTTTTCTTCAATTGTTAAAGCTTTTCTTCTTTTACACTCACAAGCAGAAATTTTATCACCAGTATGCTTCTGTGGCACCCGCAAACCCCTTTGCTTGTTCATTTTCTGGAATACAAAAAAGTTTAGCAAAAAATGCACAAAGATGGGGGGGGCGGGTAGCAGCATGCAAATAAGCACTTCCAAAACAGAGATTGTGTCCAAGAGAGCCAAGAGAAAGGATGTGGAAGTGAATGGGCATTATATACAGTACCATGTGTCTTCACAACTTGCTGCATTCAGCTATCATCGGATACCTTGTGGCCCAAAATATCACCTTGCTAGGAAAACTCATGTATGAGCCAGTACAATTTCAGCATTATACTGACTCATTTCCCTATTCACCAATCTCATATGAAAGATTTTGCATTCCAGAAAAACGTGTTTTAATAGATCAGACTGTATACATGAAATGTTCATATTCAAAAAGAGTTCAGATAAAGGTATGCATAGTATCAGTATAGAAATGTAAGAAAGTTTAGCAATATTCATAATGTTCTACAATTACTGTCACAGAAGGCAAGTATACTCTTTTAAAAATAACCTCTAGCATAATTACAAAAGACAGAATACTGGGCTCAATACACCTCACATACCAATAACTCCAAGTACTGAAAAGCATCTAGAAAATGATGCAATTAATCTCTTCATTATACAGATGAAGACATTAAAGCTCAGAGAAGATGTGATATGTCCAAGATACACAGTTAATTAGTGACAGAACCTATCACAGAACCCAGATCTTATGATTCACCATTTCCATTAAATTGGCTACTTCTTTATTTATCTCTCCTAGAAGGTGTTCCTTATATTCTTATACTGATTTATTTTCATATATGGTAAAAGTAGTGGGCATCATAAGAAGAGAGCACTACTTTAATCTCACAGTGACTAAATAAAATATATTTTATACGGGTAAGCAATAGATCAAGGTTTCCCATTTGGTTAAATCATCTACTTATTTGGATCAGCTATCACTTACATGAAAGTTGTTATCCCAAAAGCATGAATCTATTCATCTACACCGATGATCAAATACTAATACCCCAAACCAGAATTTGCAGCCACCAGTATGAAGTTAATCCCACTTACTCTGTTTTGGACCCATGCACTCAAAATTCTCCAAAGATGGCCCCTCCGATTTCTCACCTGCTGTCTAGGTTCATCAAGCTCCCTCTCCAAATCTTCCAGCACAGTCACCACCTCCTCTCCACTCTTAGGATTATGCTCCCGCACCCAAGCCTGGAGCTCCTCAGGCAGGATGGTCAGGAACTGCTCCAGCACCAACAATTCCAGGATCTGCTCCTTGGTATGTATCTCTGGGCTCAACCACTGACTGCAAAGTTCCCGCAGTTGGCTCAGAGCCTCCCTGGGTCCAGGTGTCTCGTGATAGCAGAACTGCCTGAAGCGCTGACGAGAGAGTTCCCTGTTATCAGACAAATTCTTCTGTAGGTAGGATTCCTGATCCCAAACATGATCTTCTTCAACTTTTACTTTGATAATCTCCCCTTGTTCCTCTGAAGCCTGGCCAGCCAAGGCTGGAAGGGCCCTGGAGGCCACCGCCATCCTAAGCTTAGACAGCTCAGAGGAATGCTCTCTCCAATTGGGGTCTAGGCAGATGGGTGATTTTACTTGAAGTCCCCACTTAATCTTTGATCAGGAAAGTTTTCGATATAAGAAGACTGTTACCAGAGAAAAATTACAGATGCAGTGAAAAAGGATTTGTTTGCGTGACAACACAGGGCTGTTACTCGAACAATTCCTTTGAAAGTGAAGCCATCCTCTGACAAGACCGGAAATAGTGAGCACAGAAATACTCACTAAAGCTGCAGGGTCACAAATTGAGTGGCAGGTTACTTGCGAGACAGTAAAGTCAGGTTATCAAGGACACTTTGGCCCTAAATAAAGCCTGGGTATACGAGGTGGGGCAAGGAAACTAGAGAGAAGGTCGCTCTGAAACCGGAGCTCCTGGTAGCCCAGGCCAGGGCGGGGATGGAGAGGGGCTCCTCCCCCACAACGAGCCGTGCGGAGGAAGCCCGATTGTCGCCGCACAGACGCAGCCTTCCCTCAGCCGCAGCTTCCACCTATGAGGAGCTCAAACCCTCTCGCGCAAAGCCGGACCGCGGGCCGAGGGTACCGCTCCCTTGACACACCCGCCGCAGGCCCCAGCACGTTCCCTCCAGGCCCGGGAAGCTGCCCTCACTTCCGGTCCGCTCTAGGATTCCAGGCGGTGCAATCATCTCTGTGGTTGTGGTAACGCGGACTGGTCAACGTGCGGCGAGTGCTCTGTAAACTGTACAGAAACTTAACTCTCGAGTTACCCAGTTATCTGTCATCCGGTGAAAAGAGTTTCACAGTGTGAGTAGCACTAGTGTTGAGGCTGCTCTGGGTTTTCTTGTCACGGTGATAGACCTTCGCTGGCGCTCAGACTGCGGTACTCACCTTGTGTCCTAAAACAAACGTAGAAGAGCATCCCTGCTGCGAAAGCCAAGTCAGCGAGTTTGTAGGCTCCACCCGGCCTTTTCTAGATAGTTCTGGGCCACTGTCTCCTTTCCCGGTCACCTCAAGTCAGGCTTAAAGAAGAACTGTAAGATCTAGTCCCATCTTTCCCTTTTATGGATGGGAAAACCCGTGAAGAGCGAGCTTCGCCCTAACGACAGCAGTGGTTATTTCTGCCTGTTCTGGCTCTGTGAGCGGTGCTGTATACAATTGTGGGAAACTAGCCCCAGAAAACCAGCAAGCAAAATATAGACGTGTTTTCAGAGCCTAGAGAGTCACTAGCGAGGACCAACCAGAAAATTCCCTCCTGGCTCATGCTCCTTCACCACGTGCTCTGCCAGGCAAGGTATTTGAAAGTGCAGGGAGCTGGCAGTGCTAGAATGGATGCAGTTAACCAAAGAGAAAACGCTATTGCAAGAGGAAAAGCCTGCGGCCACCAGATTCTGCCAGAGATCTAGAAGCATAGGAATCATCGCCAGTGCCAGACGATTCCTCGTTCTCCTCCCTACCCAGCCTGCCCCAACGGCCTTGTTAAGAGCGCTCAGTAAATAACAGATGCCCGAGGAATATTTGTTGAATTACTGAATGGCTCTCTTTCCCCACTCTCTCTTTCCTTCTTCTTTGGTCCTTATTGATTACTCACATTTTGGCATTTCTGATTCAAGAGGCTTTGAAGAATCAGAACATGTTTTTTGGAAATCTCCAAATCAAAAATTCTTATCCTTGGGTTCTGTAAGCGGTCTTGAGTGAGTCACTAAACTCAATGAAATTGTATATAAAAGTTTTGTCTGTGTGCCGGAGCCATCAGATCCTCAAAGGACACGGATGGAGCTTCCTCATTCATTTTCCCAGCCACTATTAACATTTTGCAATTATCTTTTATGGTTTTCCCCTAACCATCTGTTAATCCTTTGCAGTCGGGTCTTCTATCTTCTACCCCTTTCGTTTTCTGCATGCCATCATCACCACCGTGCTGAACACAGTAGGCAGTCAAACATGGAGTAAACATGACTTCTAAGTCCTCAACTGAAGGACGTTAATTTTTTTGTAGATTTTCCCTTTTAACTACTAAAGTGATATACACCTGTAAATAAAAAATATATATATCACAAAAGTGAACACAGCGTAAGTGAAAAACTCCTTCATCCCCAATTCCATTTCTCAGAAAAGTTCATGCCAAGAGTTTGGTATATATTCCTTAAACCTATTTAAAAATTAATATAGAAACAGAAATTATGACATAAAAATTAGGTCATGCTGAGTATTACAATTCAGCAAATTGCTGGATTTTGTTTGTTTGTTTTAAACTTAGACTAAATCCTCTCCAGAAACTGCCAAGCCAACATGTGGGTACCTACCTCTATCCCATTCTTTTTAGTAGCTGTATATTATTTCAATTAAGTGGGCAGGCACATTTTCAAGTTTCTGATATTGCAAAATGTTACAATAAGCATCCTTAGGTGTTTGCATTTCTGTAGAATGGCTTTTTAAAGAACAATTGCTGAGATAGAGATTATTTTGATAGATGTTGCCAAACTGCTCTTCAGAGGGGTATTTATCGTAAGCCTCATGAAGGGCATCAAGACCTCTCACTTGCATGAACCCTTTCTAAGGACCTGGAAGGGGTCGCCCTGTATGAAACATATGTTTTTGTAAAACTTGCAAAAGTATATTATAACGGAGATCAGTTAAGACTGCTGCCTCTTTCTACTCCAACTTATCATCAGATACATCATATACTCCTTGGAGTGTCTATATCTAATTTTGTGTTGATAATATCTATTCTTTTTCTTAAAGAGGACTCCCTAAATTGTGTAAACTTTAGACCTCACAAAATTTGGATCCACCCCTGCTATCTTCTGAAAGCTAACTTACGCTCCCTGCAGGAGCTCAGGGGAGAGCGCCCCAATTGCCCTGAATTGTGTTTTGCCCATCGCCTCTTCTCCAGCAAGAACAAAGCATCAGATTTCATTATCGGTGTGGTCTCACTGAAGCCTGACCTAACGCTTCTGGGTTGAAGCCACTGCGAAGTTATTATCGAGAAGATATTTTAAGATATTTTAATCACGGCTAGGGAGGGTCTCTAACCTTTTCGGTTGGTCCCATGGTGTAATGGTTAGCACTCTGGACTTTGAATCCAGCAATCCGAGTTCGAATCTCGGTGGGGCTCTCAGAAGAACCTTTTATAGTTCCTGGAATGACATTCGAACGTGAAATAACGCTTCCTCTGTTTACACATCTGTGGGCGTATGCAGCAGTATTCGGTTCTCCTACTCTATTCAAACATAAGAACCCAGTACTTTCATCTGGGAAGTATCGGATTCTTTTAAATTCAGCTTTCAAAGCGCACAAACTTTGCCAGCAAGGAACTGACTAGAAACGATCGCCGCTCCCAGCGAACTCACGAACTTCTCAGGGGCCCCGGCGGAAAAGCTCCAGCAGCGCCCAATTCCTGTGATGGAGACACCACCTCCCCCAGATCTGCAGGTACAAAGGCTTCCTTGCCGCTCCTGAGCCGAAACCCCCGCGCGGCGTTCCCGAGCCTCGGGCCCCGGGCGCACGGTCTTCGCTGTGAACCTCACGTCCCGGCTCACTTGTCACTCCCTCTCGCCATCCCCATTTCTCCGAGACATTTCACTCTCTTCTGCTTTCTCTCGTTCCTTCTCGTCCTCACCATCCACCCCAAACTGCAAAGCCGGCCTGGAAACTCGTCAAAAGCCGGCAACAGCAGAGTGCGAGGTTCCTGCAGTCCAAGCGGCTCGGCCCCCTGGCCGGCGGGAAAGTCACTGCCCCACGGGTCGTGGGCCCCCAGCGCCGGGAGCTGGCACTCCCAGTTCATCACCAATCGCCCGCATGTGTTGTGAGTAAAGCGCGCAGAAAGGGCTACACGCAGTGGAGGGGCCCAGAGGAATCCAAGCGTGTGTGGGAGAGGAAGGCAGTGGCGGTGGAAGGTCTTCTGCCTTCACCCTTCCGCCGGCCTCTGGTCTCTCCCGCCCCTGCGGTCTGGGGGAAGTGGAGCGAACCTCTGACCGCATCCTTCCCTGAAACTGCCGAACACTCGCACCCAGGAAACTGTTTCGCGAAGCTGAGGCTCAGGGACAAGAAATGTCCCCGCGAAAAATTACTCTCAGTGTGTAGACAGGGGAAGAGTTGGAGATGAAGCCGACCAAACCTGGAATGTCAGGAAAGTTCCAGACAGACACTCGCTTTGCCCTTAGAATGGAGTGAGAAACGTGAGCTGGAGGGAGGAACGATTTCCTTCAGCAGGCCAGGAACTAAATTAGGAAGAGACAGGCATCTGTGTTCTGTACAAATTAATCTCTTCTACGTCATAAGAGACAACCTTTAAATTCAGTGATCCATAATATTTTCAGGGTCCTTATTATGTCGGTATTATAGTATTCTCATATGCAACACGAAAGCAAATCAAGTTCTACTCTCACCAGTTCCAATAATGCATTAAAATGTAAATATTTCACTAGCTTGCGTTATGAATTACTATTGGTTACACAGAGAATCTGTAACAAATGAAGGTTACTATGCTGATGAAAACAGGTTCTTTCGGTTCCCACTATGGGTGATTGATCGTACCTCCTCTTATATGGAATGTAAGGATGCTGATTGCAGAGGGAAACAACAATTTCTACTTGGGGTGTTGCTTTAGCAGATGTGGTCCTGCCTTCTTTCCACTTTGTTGATGCTAATGTTGTGAGGTCTCCCCCAAATTATCCTCTCATTTCTGCGATAGCCTAATAAGCCTTCTGTGTGGGGGAAATTTATAACTGCAGTTCTTCTTCCAAACATCACCACCTGCAGCCTCTAGCTCTCTCAGCCATCCACAGCACTGACATCCTAACCCAAAGTCAACTCGTCAAATAGATCCCAGATTTCCAACCACACTCCTGGGAATTTATAATATAACTGTAACATAAGGGAGGACCACTTCTTCCCAAATCTTGAAAAAGAATTTAATGATGTAATCACTGTGATCATATCCAGCATCAAAGACCCGCTTATCCTAGCTCAAATCCAGTTACTAGAATTTATTCCAAGGTTCTAAATTAAGGTGGTGAAAAAGACCTGACTGGAGGGGTGCCTGCACCCAAGTCACCCAGGACTGAAGGGAAGGGCAAGAGCAGCTGCTACAGGAGGTGGAATGAGCCGCAAACACGTGAAGAGGCTTGGAGAGCATGTGGGCACCTCTACTAGTACCTTACATCCTCTGTGGGTCTCCTATACCTTCAGGAAGCTGAGGGGATCCTCAGGTTGACAAGGACCCCCTCCTTGACCCAAATTTAGGTTCCTCTGAGCCGTCTTCTAAACTTTGCCCCATCTTGGCCTGCCAAATCCAATTTTAGTAAAGAATACTAATAAGTCCAATTTGGGCAAGAATCCTGATAGCCACTTTATTGAGAACTCTTAGCCCCCTTGATATCCAATACCTCCACTCCTGATATTTGATCAAGTTCCTTTTAGTAATTTCCCATCCAATGATTCCCATATGTTGCACACTGGCTGTAAATCCCCAGATGCCTCTGCTGTACTAAGTTGAGTTCAGCCTCTCTCCTCTATTGTAATAGTCTTAAGTAAAGTCTTCCTGGCCTGTTTAACTCCATCTGATGCAATTTTTCTTCGACGGTTCCCTCAAAGATTTACAGATACATCCCAGGAAAATTTCTTTATCTGAGAAGATTTAACTCAGGACTTGAGGATGCAATACACCGTGTAGAGAAGGTGTGTCCAGAGTAGAGGACTGGAAGAATTAATGGCAGACAATTTCCTGAGGACATGAAAACAGATTTTCGAGTCTGTCCAAGATACAAAATATGTGACTAGGAAGATTGAAGGCAGGAGTAGCTTTCCTGGGTTGGACATTTACGGAATAAAGAGAATTCTGGGTGATTGGCTGTAACATGTAGATACCTCAGCCATATACAATGCTTTAAAGTTAACATAATAAATATTTGGATGATTTATTAAATCACAGATTCTAGGTCACACTCCCTGAGATCATAATTTAACAGGTCAAGAATGAGGTCCAGAATTCTTTATTCACAGCAAGCACATGAAGCAGCCTGAAGACCGCACTTCAAATATTGCTTTCAGCTTCCAAAAAAAAAAAAAAAAAGAGAGAGAAAGAAAGAAAGAAAAGAAAAAAAAAAGAAAGATCAAATGAATAAAAGCAAAAGTGATTCTATTTTTATAAATGTAACAAATATTTTGTTGTAATAAGAGAAATGAAAATTAAATTGCACGGCAATGTCACTTTCACCTACTAAATTAACAGAGACCCCAAGGTTGACAACACATTATGTTGAGGAAGGTGAGGGGAGCAAGGACTTCCATCATTACTGACTGGGAGTGTAGATTAACAAAATTCCTTTGGAGGGCAATTTGGCAATATTTCAAATGTCTATATCCTAGGACATGGCAAACTCATTCCTAAAAATTTACTTTACAGTATTACAGACTCATACATTCAAAATTATATATAAAGTTATTCATTGCAGCATAGTTTGTAATAGCAAAAGATGTGGAAAACCTAAATGTCCAATAGAGGGCTGCTTAAATAATATACAGTAATCCATACGTTGGAATACCATGCATCCTTGGGAAAGAATAAGGTATCACTTTTTGTTATGATGTGGAAAGCTTTCCAAGATATATTGGCTAGGGGAAAAGGCAAAGTACAGACCAATGTGCATAGTATGTTATCATTTGTGTCATCTCTTTTTGAGATAAAAACATTATTATTTTATGTAATATAAAAATTCATATATGCTTAATATGATTCTGGAAGGAATTACTAACATAATTATCTGTGGGGAATGTAATTAGATGGTTGTGGAATAACGATGAGTGCAAGATTTTGTTGTATAGCTTTTTGTACCTTTGGAACCATGTAAATGTAATGCCTATTCAAAAAGTTAAACAAAAGAAAGAAATACAAGGAAGAGTTTTTCCCCAAAACCCACACAAGATGGAAATGACAAGCAGAAACTACAGAATATTGGCATTCTTTTCTGTCTTGCTAAAGAGGGAATCTGTGGATCTAACTGGGAATGTGGTGTGGGGTGTATTTTCGGTCTTGTGTCTTTAAGCAGAGACATACCCTCTTCCTCAAAGTCAGAGATCTTTAGCAGTAATGGTTAAGTATTTTATTGGGAGGAGGACACTTTAAATTAGCAAACGTGAAAATTGCAGTACAGTTAAAACTAGGCTGAAAATGTCCTGCAAAATACAATATAAATAATTCGTTGCCTACCTCTCTCTGGACGATTTTATCATTTTAAGTTCGTTAGGCAATGTTTTTCTATATCTCTCAATTAATTATTCAGTTGCTTCCTCAAAAGACCTGGAGACTGCGTGGTGAGTATGAATATGTTTCCTGCCCTCAAGGAGATTACCACTTTAGATGGTGAAAGTAAACACTTTTCAAATGATTCAGCTGGTAACTTAAAACTGCAAGTGCTACTGAAGAGGAACAGTCCCTGGGACTCCAGAAAGTATTAATACTGAGAAACTAATTACCACAGAAGTCAAACAATTTACTAAATTTACAGCCAATGAACAATTAACCCACCAAAGGTAAACGCTGAGTAGTCAGTTTTTACAAAGCTACGGTTTTCCTTAAAGGTTTGGGAAGCCTCACGACGAGGGTGGGATTCGAACCCACGCGTGCAGAGCACAATGGATTAGCAGTCCATCGCCTTAACCACTCGGCCACCTCGTCATGTGCAACTATGCAGAATCAAGTTCTTCATCCCCACATTTCCTTCTTTAGTAGTACTGTATCTAATTGCCTTTTCTCTGGTTTAATCGTGATACAATCTTCACAATCATACCCACAATCAGATATTTTTAGGTACATTTCACAGCAACCACAAAACTAATAGATGACGCTTCCAGTGGTTCAGTTACTTGGCACACGTGAAATGAACAGGTAAAACCAGTGTGCTTATGTATTAAATAGGTAGATCCTTGTTGAACACACGAATGGATGAATGAACAGAGCCAGGATTTCAACCCTGATTTGCTGAATTCGCTCCAGCCAACCGCTTTCTGTTCTCCCAGAAACTAGGGTCTCTCTGCCGTTGCATTCTGCATTCGATGGGCCCAATTCCCTACCTCCTAAATAGAACATCCCGGGATTCCTGTTTCCTGGGAAGGAGCAGGAAACAAGGAAACTTAGCTCTGTGATTCTCTTATATTTGTTTCTGAAATATGCTGGACTCCTAGGAGACGCCTTCATTTCTCTCTTGGGCTTCTCTGGGGCTTGGCATTGACCAGTCTGCGACATACAGCAATGGGAGAAAACGATTTGGAAAAAGGTAAAAAAAAAAAATACAAGCACCCTGACGGGGCCGTTTTCATTCTAGATTAGATTGAGTGTAAGGTCGATTTAGCGTGGCTACCACCAACAGTGAGAAGGGCTGGATGGGGAAATCTCCACTAGTGCAGGATCCAGGATGCCTGGGTCCTGGTTGTGGCTCTGTCCCATTCACCGTGTGACTTTGGGCAGGCCAGTTCAGCAACTCCATCTCCACTCCCTCCCTCCGGCCTCCACAATTTTTCTTCCCAGGGGGAAGCTGAACTTAACAAATTCAGATAAACCCAGCATCTAGAAACCACTTTCACTCACTAGGGTTCATCTGCTTTTCTATATTTAGTGTAGAATTGTGGAGAGAAATTTGAAGAGAAAAAATTCATAACTTGCTAAAATATTGTTGCTTTTTCCTTCCTATGAAATTTCTCCTTCTGTTCATGGGTTTGGCAAGAGTGACTCTCTTCTCTCCCTTTCCTGTTCCTTTATGGAATTTCATAAACTCACTTTCAGCATAAAACTACCCACCATGTGAAACTCACCTGCAATCGATAGGTTATAAGATTAAGAATTTATTTATTTAGTGAGTCAAAGAATCACGTTTATTTTTTTGAATGAGGTCAGTTGTTATGACTTTCCTTAAGCCTTGAGTTAGGACTGACATTCTGCTGTTCAAATCATTTATGGTTCACTTCTTTTGTGTCTCTCTTTCACAGTTCCAAGGAAAACTAATTTTGTGCCATTGACCTCAAAACTATCTCTCAATACAGACTTCGAAGGGGAAATTTTCCCCGTTAGGTTAAGAAAGATTTTATTTAGACAATTTTCCCTCCAATTCCCCCCAGAGGACAGGGATCATATTTCTTCATTAATTGTATTACACCCAGTGCATTAGCGTGTAGTAAGCACACAATAACTATTCTTGAGTGAATGAATGAGTGAAAAAAAATCTAGATTTTTAATAAAAGAACCAACAAAAACCAAGGTACACAGAAAGACTATTTTCAATTATTTAAGTTTTATTGGGCTAATAAGTAACATTATAGCGTTGCTGTGAGGATTGAATTACTATGTAAAGTGCTTTAAAATGCCTAGCACTTAGAATTACCATGTAAGTGCTTTACATTATCATTAGTCATCTGTAAGAAAAGACAACCAGCAAGGAAAAACAAAATTGAACCAATACCTGTACAGGCAGTCCACAAAGGTAGAAAATCAAATGGCTAAAAACATACTAAAAGAAGCTCCACTTGATGTATATTTAAAGATATGCTAATTGAAATAGTTATACACAATATTCTCCCCTCCACTAGATTGACAAATATTTCTAAAATTAACAATAACAAGTCTGGGCAACTGTGTTAGAAAACGTGTTTTGAAATAATGCTATGGGAATGTGAATTTGCACAAACACATTAGAGGATAATTTTAATTTTACGAGTTCTGTAAAAATTTAACAGTTTACGTCCTTATTCTCTTCCTAAAACCCAACTATTAAGAGGGAGAGAAAAGCAAGTTCAAATATAGTACATATAATTTTGTTGTTATTATTATTATTTTAAATACATTTGTATGTAGGTAGATTGATAAAGAGTTTTAGACGGTATTAATGAGGGCCATTTAGCCTCAACCTCAGTTTTATGAAGGCTTAAAATTACTCTTTTCTTGATACCCACAAAATACATTATACATACAACTATTGTATATTTATTTGGTGTTAAAAGAGCTCACCTTTAAATATAATTATTTCAAATATATCCCAATTTTTAGAATCTTTCTTTTGTCTTTCTTTATTTTTGATTTTCTGGGAGACTCAAAAAAAGGAAAAGCAAACTAAATCCAAAGTAAGCAAAATAAAAGAAATAATAAAAATCAGAACAGAAATCAATGAAACTGAAAACAGGAAAACAACAGAGAAAAATAATAAAGTCAAAATCTGGTTCTTTGAACAAAATCAGTGAAATTGATAAACCCCTTGGTTCTCTAAGCTAACCAAGAACAAAAGGGAGAAGACACAAATCACTAAAATCAGGAATGAAAGGGGGAGCCATCACTACTGATCCCATATATGTTAAAAGAATAATAGGGGCCAGCTCCATGGCCGAGTGGTTAAGTTCGCATGCTCTGCTGCGGCAGCCCAGGGTTTGGATCCTGGGCGCAGACATGGCACCACTCATCAGGCCACGTTGAGGTGGCATCCCACATCCCACAACTAGAAGGACCTGCAACTAAGATTTACAACTGTGTACAGCGGGGATTCGGGGAGATAAAGCAGAAAAAAAAAAAAAAAAAAAAGATTGGCAACAGTTGTTAGCCCAGATGCTAATCGTTAAAAAAAAAAAAAAGAATAATAAAGTTTTATTATGAACAACTCTCTGCCCACAAACTTGATAACTGATAAAATAGGCCAATTTCTTGAAAGACACAGTCTGCCAAAATTCACAGAAAGAGATAAATATCTGAATTGGCTTATATCTATTAAATAAATTGGATCAATAATTAATAATCTTCTGAAACAAAAAGCACCAGGCCCAGATGGTCTCACTAGTGAATTCTTCCAAATATTTAAGGAGGAAATTATTCCAATTCTCTACAGTCTGTTCCAGTAAATAGAAGAAGGAACATTTCTTAACTCATTCTATGTGGTCAACATTACTGTAATAATAAAACCAGTTGAAGACATTCCAAGAAAAGAAAGCAGGCCAATATCTTTCATAAACACAGATGTGAAAATGCTCAACAAACTATTAGCAAATTATCTAACAATGTGTAAAGAGAGTTATACAACATGGCCAAGTGGGATTTATTCCAGTTATGCAAGGCTGGTTCAATATTCAAAAAGCAATTAATGTAATCCATCACATCTACTAACTAAAGAAGAAAAATCATCTAACCATATCAATAAATACAGAAAAAGTATTTAATAAAATCCAACACCCATTCATAACAAAACCTCTCAGAAAACTAGGAATAGAGGGAAACTTCCTCAATTTTATTTTAAAAAACTACAAGAAAACCTACAACTAACATCATACTTAATGATGAACCATCATGTTTAATGGTGATAGGCTTTCCTCCTAAGATCAGGAACAAGGCAAGGATGTCCTCTCTCACTACTCCTATTCAACATCATACTGGAAATCATAACTAATGCAATAAGACAAGAAAGGAAAATAAAAGGTAAACAAATTGGGAAGGAAGAAGTAAAACTGTCTTTGTTCATAGATGACATGATTGTCTCTGTAGAAAATCTGAAAAAATTGATAAACAGAACAAAAACAAATGCTAGAAATAGTAGGTCATTATAGCAAGGTTTCAGGATACAAGGTTAATATGCAAAAGTCAATTGCTTTCCCATATACCAGCAAGGAGCATTTGAAACTTGAAATTAGGAGCACAGCATTTACATTTGCACAAAAAAAAGAAAGAGAAAGAAACATGTAGATATAAATCTAACAAGATATGTACAAGATTTTTGTGAGAAAAACTATGAAACTCTGATGAAATAAATCAAAGAAGATTTAAATAAATGGAGAGGTATTCCATGTTCATGGATAGGAAGATTCAATATTGTCAAGACATCAGTTCTTCCCATTTGATCTATAGATTCAACATAATCCCAATCAAAACCCCAGCAAGCTACTTTGTGGATATCAACAAACTGATTCTAAAGTTTATATGGAAAGACAAAAGACCCAGAATAGCCAAAACAATGCAAAAGAAGAACAAAGCCAAAAGACTGCATTATCCAACTTCAAAGCTACAGTAATCAATGCAGTGTGATATTAGCAAAAGAATAGAAAAATAGATCAATGGAAAGAATAGAGAACCCAGAAACAGACCCACACAAATATAGTCACCTTATCTTTGACAAAGAAGCAAAGGCAGTTCAAAGGAGAAAGGATATTATTTTCACCAAATTGTACTGAAACAATTGGACATAAATATGCAAAAAACACTTTTAAAAAAGATTTTAGATACTGATCTTCTCTTTTTCACAAAAATTAACTCAAAATGAATAATAAACCTAAATGTAAAGTGCAAAACTATAAAATTTCTAGCAGATAACATAAGAGAGAATCTAGGTGATGTTGTAAGCAGTGAGTTTTTAGATATGACACCAAAAGCACAATCCTCAGAAGAAATAATTGATAAGTGGTACATCATTAAAATTGAAAACTTCTACTCTGCAAAACTCAATTTCAAGAGAATGAGAAGACAGACCACAGACTGGGAGAAAATATTTTCAAAACACATATCTGACAAAGAACTGGTAGCCAAAATATACAAAGAACACTTAAAACTCAACAGTAAGAAAACAACAAATAACCCAATTAAAAATAAGCTAAAGATATGGACACCACACCAAAGATATACAGATAGCAAATCAAGCATATGAAAAGATGCTCAACATTATATGTAATTAGAGAATTGCAAATTAAAACAACAATGAGATACCACTACACACTTATTAGCATGGCCAAACCCAAAACATGGACAACACCAAATGTTGATCAGGATATGGAGCTACAGGAACTCTCATTCATTGCTAAGAGAAATGCAAAATATTACAGCCACTTTGAGAGACAGTTTGGCAGTTTCTTACAAAACTAAAGATACTCTTACCACACAATCTAGCAATTGCACTCCTCGGTTTTACCCATATGAGTTGAAAACTTGAGCCCACAGAGAAGCTTGCACACAGATGTTTATAGCAGATTTATTCATAATTGCCAAAACTTAGAAGCAATCATCCTCCAGTAGGTGAATAGATAAATAAACTGGTACATCCAGACAATGGAATATTATTCAGTACTAAAAAGAAATGTACTATTAATCCATGAAAAGACATAGAGGAACATTAAAAGCATATTACTCAGTGAAAGAAGCCAATTTGAAAAAGCTACATATTGTATGATTCCAACTATATAACATTCTAGAAAAGACAAAACTATGGAGGCAGTGAAGGAATCAGTGGTTGCCAGGAGTTAGGGAAGAGAGAGGGATGAATAGGCAAAGCACAGTGAAGTTTTAGGGCAGTGAAACTATTTTCTGTGATACTATAAAGTTAGATACATGTCATTATACATTTGTGAAAACCCATCTCATGAACAACTTCAAGAGTGGACTCTAATGTAAACTACAGACTTTGGGTGATAATGATGTGTCAAAGTAGTTTTATTGATTCTAAGAAATTTATCACTCTGGTGAGGATGTTGATAGTGGCAGAGGTTGTACGTGCATGGGGGCAAGGAGTATATGGGAACACTGTACTTTCTGCTTAATTTTCCTGTGAATCTAAATTTTCTCTAAAAAGTAAAGTCTATTTAGAAATGTATATAGGGCTGATCAGTGTCAGCATCATGACAGAGTGAGCTCTATTCTTATCTCTTCCCTCTAAGATACAATGAAAAGGACATAAACTAAGGATGTTCATAAACTAAGGACATAAACTAAGGATGTTCATAAACTAAGGAGAACATTCACACAACACAATACATGTCTGAGTGATCCACACAGCCACACATCTGAAGGTTCAGGTGCTGGGCCCCCTAGGAGGCAGTGGAATGAGGTAAGGAGATCTCCTCTCCCTCCTGAGTGGCAGTGATCTAGGGCACAGGACCTCACGTGGTGGCTGGCGTGTGGCACTTAAAAGAGGAGAGGGAAAAGGCAGCCCTCCATGGGAACACTGTGCTCTTGGACCTGTCTCCAAGCTTGTGGAAACGCTCCACACCAAGGCAGCTAAGCAATCTTGGGAGTGTCCACACCAAGCTGAGTAGTCCAAGCCAACAGACAGTGAGTACAGAATGGGGGCATGTGGGATTGTGCTCACAAAAGAAAGTGCCCCTTCCCCCTACCTGGTGCACCAGCTCAGCTTGTCGGCCAGAATAGGGGATCCCTGCCAGAGTGCTTGTGCATATGTGGGTAAAGTAGCAGTGCCCAGTGGACAAAGGCAGATAGGCCCTGTTGGCTCAGCTTCCAAAGGACAGGCACATCTGCCAGGGGTCACAGAGGGGTCCAGAAAACACAGCTCCTTCCCCTCCCAGTGGTGGCAGGTGGAATCTGTGACCAGATATTACCACTATGCAACAGCAAAAGTCCACCCCATCACATAACACGAAGAAATATATTAACACTCCAAACCAGAAGAAAAATGACAAGTAACCAGAAATCAATCCTGAAGTCACAGAAATTTACAACCTAAATGACAGAGAATTCAAAGAGATATCATAAAGAAACTCAATGAGTTAAAAGAAAACTCAGAAAGACAGTTTAATGATCTCAGGAATAAAATTAATGAACAGAGGGAATTCTTCACAAAAGAGATTGAAACTATAAAAAACACCAATCAGAAATGTTGGAGATGAAAAAACACAATGAATGAAATCAAGAAAAATCTGTAGTCTTTAAAAAATAAAGCTGATATTATAGAGGACAGAATCAGTAATTTAGAGGACAGAAATATGGAAATGTTGCTGATGGAAGAGGAGAGAGAACTAAGACTGAAAAGAAATGAAGAAATTCTCTGGGAAATATCTGACTCAATTAGGAAATGAAACATAAAGATTACAGGTATTCCAGAGGGGGAAGAGAAAGATAAGGGAGCAGAGAACTTATTCAAAGAAATAATAGCTGAGAACTACCCAAACCTGGGGGGGGGGGGGGGCGGAGCTGGAATTACATGTAAACCAAGCTAACAGAACTACTCCTAATTACCAATGTAAAAAGACCTTCTCCAAAGCATTATTATTAAAACTTGCAAAAGTCAATGACAAAGAAAAACTACTAAGGGCAGCAAGGCAGAAGAAAATGACCTACAAAGGAACCCCTATCAGGCTTTCAGTGAATTTCCCAGCAGAAACTTTACAGTCTAGGAGAGAGTGGAGTGATATATTCAAAATTCTGAAAGACAAAAACTTTCAGCCAAGAGTACTCTATCCAGCAAAAATATCCTTCAGATATGGTGGAGGAATAAAAACTTTTCCAGATAAACAAAAGCTGAGGGGGTTCAACACCACAAGACCCTCCCTACAAGAAATGATCAAGAAGGACCTCATACCTAAAAAAAAGAAAGCAATTACAAAGCCTTAAGCAAGGAGATAAATAGGCAGCCAAAATTTAAAAAATTGCAGCTCTCTATCAGAAAAGGTTAGCAAACACTTAATTATAACATTAAAAATAAAGGGAAGGAAAGTATAAAAATAACTATAATCATTTCGTTTTACTCGCAATACAAAACAGAGTAAATTGTCACAATGGTAACTTAGATGGGGAAGGAGAAACGAATAGAAACTGCTTAGACTAAGGAAATAAGAGACTCAGAAAATGGACTATCTCATCTATGAGATCTTTCATTCAAACCTCCTAGTAACCACTAAGCCAAAAATCTGAATAGAGACACAAATGAAAAATAAAGAGGAAACTGAGAAAACCATCATAGAGAAACACCAAACTGAATTGGCAGTCCGAAATACATTAGACAAAAAACAAAGGAAATCTAGAACAAAAGGAAAACAAGTGATAAAATGGCAGTATTAAGACCTCATATATCAATAATCACTCTAAATGTAGATGGATTGAATTCTCTAATCAAAAGAGACAGAGTGGCTGGATGGATTAAAAAACAAGACCTAACAATATGCTGCATCCAGGAAACATATCTCAGCTCTAAAGATAAACACTCGCTCAGAGTGAAGGAATGGAAGATAATACTCCAAGCTAATGGCAAATGAAAGAAAGCAGGTGTTGCCATACTTATATCTGACAAAGTACACTTCAGGATAAAAAAGACAATGAGAGACAAAGATGGGCAGTATATAAGGATAAAAAGGACACTCCTCCAAGAGGACATAACACTTACAAGTATCTATGCACCTAACACAGGAACACCAAAGTACATAAAGCAACTATTAACAGAACTAAAAGGAGAAATTAACAGCAACACAATAATAGTAGGGGACCTCAACACCCCACTTACATCAATGGATAGATCATCTAGACAGAAAGCCAACAAGGAAATAGTGAAATTAAATGAAAACCCAGCCCAGATGCACTTAATAGACACATAGAACACTCCATCCAAAATCAGCAGAGGACACATTCTTCTCAAGTGCACATGGAACATTCTCAAAGACAGACTATATGTTGGGAAACAAGGCAAGCCTCAATAAATTTGAGAAGATTGAAATCAGATCAAGCATCTTTTCTGACCATAATGCTATGAAACTAGAAATCAACTACAAGAAAAAGGCTGGGAAAGTGACAAATATGTGGAGACTAAACAACATGCTACTAAAAAACCAAACCAATGGATCAATGAAGAAATTAAAGAAGAAATAAAAAAATATATGAAGACAAATTAAAATGAAAATATACCATACCAATTGATATAGGATGCAGCAACAGCAGTCCTAAGAGGGAAATTCATAGCAATACAGGCCCACCTTAGCTAACAAGAAAAATCTCAAATAAGTAATCTTAAACTACACCTAGCAGAAGTAGAAAAAGAACAAACAAAGCTCAAAGTCAGCAGAAGGAGGGAAATAATAAAAATTATGGCAGAAATAAACGAAATTGAAAGAAAAAGAAAAGTGGAAAGGATCAATGAAACAAAGAGCTGGTTCTTTGAGTAGGTAAACAAAATTGACAAACCTTTAGCCAGACTCACTAAGAAAAAAAGAGAGAAGGCTCAAATAAATAAAATTAGAAATGAAAGAGGAGAAATTATGATGGATACCACAGAAATACAAAGGATTACAAGAGCATACTATGAAAAACTATATGCCAACAAATTGGAGGATCTAGAAGAAATGGGTAAATTTTTAGACTCATACAACCTCCCAAAACTGAATCAAGAAGAAATAGAGAATCTGAATAGACCAATTACAAGTAAAGAGATTGAAATAATAATCAAAATCTCCCCAAAAATAAAGATCCAGGACCAGACGGCTTGTCAGGATAATTCTACCAAACATTCAAAGAAGATTTAATACCTATCCTTCTCAAACTATTCCCCAAAAATTGAAGAAGACAAAACACTTCCTAACTCATTCTACAAGGCCAACATCATCCTGATCCCAAAGCCAGACAAGAACAACAAAAACAAGGAAAATTACAGACCAATATCGCTGATGAACATAGATGCAAAAATCCTCAACAAAATATTCGCAAAATACAGCAATACATTAAAAGGGGCATATACCATGATCAAATGAGATTTATACCAGGGACACAGGGATGGTTCAGCATCCACAAATCAATCCACGTGATTCACCAAATTAACAAGATAAGGAGTAAAAACCACATGATCATCTTAATAGATGCAGACAATGCATTCAATAAGATCCAACATCCATTTATGATTAAAACTCTCAATAAAATGGGTAAAGAAGGAAAGCACCTCAACATAATAGAGGCCATTTATGAAAAACCCATAGTCAACATCACACTCAATGGGGAAAAACTGAAAGCCATCCCTCTGAGAACAGGAACAAGACAAGAGTGCCCAACCTCACCACTCTTATTCAAAGTAGCACTGAAGGTTTTGGCCAAAGCAAGTAGGCAAGAAAAAGAAATAAAAGGTATCCAAATTGGCAAGGAAGAAGTGAAACTCTCACTGTTTGCAGATGACATGATTCCATATAGACAGAACCCTGAAGAATCCATTAGAAAACTATTAGAAATAATCAACAACTACAGCAAAATTGCAAGATGAAAAATCAACTTCAAAAAATCAGTTGCATTTCTATACTCTAATACTGAACTAACAGAAAGAGAACTCAAGAATACTATCCCATTTACAATTGCAACAAAGGAATAAAATATCCTGGAGTAAATTTAACCAAGGAGGAGAAAGACCTGTAAACTGTAAATGAAAACTATAAGACATTATTGAAAGAAATTGATGATGACATAAAGAAATGGAATGATATTCCATGCACATGGATTGGAAGGATAAACATAATTAAAATGTCCATACTTCTTAAGGCAATCTACAGATTCAATGTAACCCCAATCAGAATCCCAATGACATTCTTCATGGAAATAGAACAAAGAATCCTAAAATTCATATGGGGCAACAAGAGACCCCAAATAACTAATGCAATTCTGAGAAAAAAGAACAAAGCTGGAGGCATCACAATCCCTGACTTCAAAATATACTACAAAGATATAGTAAGCAAAACAGCATGGTACTGGTACAAAAACAGAAACACAGATCAATGGAACAGAATTGAATGCCCAGAAATAAAACCACACATTTATGGACAGGTAATCTTTGACAAAGGAGCCAAGAACATACAATTGAGAAAAGAAAGTCTTTTCAATAAATGGTGTTGGGAAAACAGGACAGTCATATGCAAAAGAATGAAAGTAGACCATTATCTTTCACTATACACAAAAATTAACTCAAAATGGATTAAAGACTTGAAGGTAAGACATGAAACCATAAAACTCCTACAATAAAATATAGGCAGTGTACTCTTTGACATCAGTCTTAGAAGCATCTTTTTGAATACTATGTCTACTCAGGCAAGGGAAACAAAAGGAAAAATAAACAAATGGGTCTTCATCCAACTAAAGAGCTTCTGCAAGTCAAAGGAAACCAGGAACAAAATGAAAAGACAACCCACCAACTGGAAGCAAATATTTGCAAATCGTACATCTGACAAGGGGTTAATCTCCAAAATATATAAGGAACTCATGCAACTCAACAGCAAAAAAACCCGATCAAAAACTGGGAAGAGGATATGAACAGACATTTTTCAACAGAAGACATACAGATGGCCAATAGGCACATGAAAAGATGTTCACCATCACTAATCATTAGGGAAATGCAAATCAAAACTACAATGAGATATCACCTTACACCTGTTAGAATGGCTATAATTACCATGACAGAAAATAAACAGTGTTGGAGAGGATGTGGAGAAAAGGGAACCCTCATACGCTACTGGTGGGAATTCAAACTGATGCAGCCACTACTGAAAACAGTATGGAGATTTCTCAAAAAATTGAAAATAGAGGGGCAGGCCCATGGCTGAGCGGTTAAGTTCGTGTGCTCCGCTGCAGTGGCCCAGGGTTTCACCGGTTGGGATCCTGGGAGAGGACATGGCACTGCTCATCAGGCTACGTTGAGGCGGCATCCCACATGCCACAACTAGAAGGACCTGCAACTAAGATATACAGCTATGTACCAGAGGGATTTGGGGAGATAAAGCATGGGGGCAAAAAAGATTGGCAACAGTTGTTAGCTCAGGTGCCAATCTTTAAAAAAAAAAATTACAAATAGAAATACCATATGACCCAGATATCCCACTACTGGATATTTATCCAAATAACTTGAAATCAACAATTCAAAGAGACTTATGCACCCCTATGTTCATTGCAGCATTATTCACAATAGCCAAGATGTAGAAGCAACCCAAGTGCCCATCCACCAGTGAGTGGACAAAGAAGATGTGGTATATATACACAAGGGAATTCTACTCAGCCATCAAAAAAAAGACAAAATCCCCCCATTTGCAACAATATGGATGGATCTTGAGGGTATTATGTTAAGCGAAATAAGCCAGAGAGAGAAAGACAAACATCGTATGATTTCACTCATATGTGGAAGATAAACACAGACAATGAGAACAGATTAGTGGTTACCAGGGAGAAGGGGGCATAAGGGGTAAAGAGACATATATATGGTGACTGACAAATAGTAACATACAACTGAAATTTTAAATGTTATAAACTATTATGACTACAATAAAAAAAATAAACTTACACATGCCCATTATGTCAAACTAGATTATGCTGTGCTTCAAGTCTTTTTAATCTTTGTTTTTTTTAAATCAATTCAAAATAGCAAGAATTAATAGAGATTTCAATACATCTCTATGGAGGTATGAAGATGGATTCACTAATTTCTCCAAGTAGTGCCATGAAATTTTGTTTTGTATATGTTGAGGTTATTTTATAAGATGCATATATGCTTATAATTTTTTGTCCTCCTAGTGAGTTGTCTTTTATGATCACGTAAAGATACTTTTGCCTCTGTAGAAATTAGTAAACAGAAGCCTCATTAACTTGGAACCGGAGCCCAAAACGGAGAGCTCTCACGCCCTACAACAATAGCAGAGCCAAACAGGAAGAAGAAAGACTTCCTCTTCTTGATTGGCATGAAGCTCAGCCAATGAGAATGTCATGGCAATCTGCCATAACTCAGCCCGTGGAAAACTGCTACACCTCGAACTCTCAGTTTCTCCAATGAACTGTTCATTTACAATAGCCCTCCCAACCTCCTCTTCCCCTCTATAAAAGAGTTTTTCCTATCTTGCTGCTGGGGAACTTGCATGTGGCTTACCATGGTTGCAAACATCAAATTGCAATTCTTTGCTGATCCCAAATGAACCCATTTTTGCTGGAGAAATAACTGGATACCTCCAAGTTGAGAAGCCCCAATTTAATACCAACAAAAATAATAATAGCCACCAAATAATAAAAGCACACTCTGTTCCATGCCTCAGTGAATGAAAATTATTTACATTTCTTCTTTAAACCTCACAACAATATTGAAATATAGGCATTATCATTTCCAGTTTACATATGAAGAAACTGAGATTTAGAGAGATTAAATAACATGTCCAACCTAGATAGCTAAGAAGTCTCAAGGTCATTTCAACCCCAAATCTGGCGGACTGCAAGGCGCTGTGAACAAGTAGATAACACTGTTTCTCGTTTCTCCCCAAGCCAGTGTTCTCTATTACAAAATCCAAATGGTGTTTGCTCCTGAAGCAATGTCTGCCTAACATTAAGTTTCATTGGATTTTCTCATCCAGAAAGTAGAATTACCCAGCATGGCCCATAGGAAGGGGAAAGGGGGCTCGCTAATTTGCTCTTTGGGTCTCTTTTGTGTTGTCTTAAAACCTTTTCAAAACTGAGCACAGAATTTAAAATGAGTGTAGATTGTAGAGAAGAAGTACATGCTGTAGAACATGACTCCGTGCAGAGTGTGGGACCAAAGTCAGGCCCTGAGATGCGGGTCTTAACGCTGGTGCTGGGCATCCTCAGAGGGAGCTGCAAACTAGAGTGCCAGAGGCAATCCCCAGCTTCAGTTTTGAAGGGGGTAGGTCCAATAAAATCCAGATATCACTCCTCGTTGCTTTGTCTGCCTGAAGGACAGAATGGAAAGAACAGAAAAAGAAAAAAGAGAAATCAACTAAATGTAGAAACACTAAATCAGGGATTCAGATCACATACAATTCTCTAGTACTATAAAAATAAAATCCGAGTGGTTAAGTTCGCACGCTCCGCTTTGGTGGCCCAGGGTTTCGGTGGCTCGGGTCCTGGGAGCGGATGTGGCTTGTCAGGCCACACTGAGGTGGTGTCCTACGTGCCACAACTAGAAGGACCCACAACTAAAATACATACAACTATGTACTGGGCGGGGGGGCGGGGGGGGCGGGTTGGGGGGTTGGAGAGAGAAAGCAGAAAGAAAAAAAAAAGGGAAGATGGGCAACAGTTGTTAGCTCAGCTGCCAATCTTTAAAAAATAAAAATAAAAGCTTACAAAAAATCGTTCATTTAATTATCCCATGATTCTTGTGGAACCTTGATGGTGCTCCTTGATGCACTGTATTAGCCACTGTGGAGTTTATCTTAGTGCAAGAAACAATAATGAATTTCTCTTTTCTTTCAATTCATGATTAATTGTGATATCATTGGCAAGCACTGTACCTTAGAGGAGAAATCTCTTCTGGAGATGAATCCCAGGCAGAAACAGGAAGAGGAACCTCCCAGTGACTGAAGCAACATCTCTCTACACATTGTTTTTGTTTAGTGTAACAAACATACAGAAAAAGTGCACAAATTGTGCTTGGTAATTTTTCATAAATGGAATACATTCATGTAACCAATACCCAGGAGAAGAAACAAAACTTTTCCAGCAACCAAGACTATCCTCTCCTGTCATCTTCTAGCCACCATCCACAAGAGGTAACTAACTTGACTTTTATACCGTATTAGTTTTGGCAATTTTATACAAACAGAAATATACACTACGTTGGTTTCTTTCACTCAATATTATCTTTGTGATTTTTCCCTCACCCCTATTTGTTTTGCAAGGGGTATGTCAGACCAGAGGATCAAATCAGTTGAAAATAAAATACAACTCCCCAGCCCAAATTCTCATCCTGCTTGTCAGCTTCCTCATTCACTTCTGTTGGGCAGGAGTCCCAGTGTTGGGTGTTTATTTACTGGACATGAGGACAGACTCAGCCTAGGCGAGTGGAAACAAGAGAGTGAGTGAGAAAGCAAAGACTACTCAAAAAATGACAGGGGCATTGCAAACAGACATAGGAGCCAGTTTGAAGGGACACCCACTGGCCAAATCTGGGACTATTTGAGCACCAAAGTAATTAAGTATTGTAATCAACTATGAACCATTGAAAAAATAGGAATCCATACAAATAATAAATTAAGAAATTAATGGGGAAAAGCAGGAAGTCTTGCTTAGTAGCATGCCAAGCACTGACTGTAAATGTCACGGGAGGGCTGGAGTTGAAAAATCATCATTTTGCAACCGTTATAATAAAAATTGGTTCAGACAGTGGATGTTAAATCTTGGGGCAAATTTTGAGAAGGAGCAAAATAGTCGCAGTCTTAAATTATTTCCCCACAAGCCAGGTGATCAAAGTTAACCTCACCAGTCCAAGGCAGATATCCCTCTCTTGTTTCCAGATATGATAGTTTGAGAAGCACACGACATCATCTATGTAGTATTCCGGCGGGGAATGCATAACCTGAATCTAATCACGAGAAAACATGTCAAATCCAAAGTGAAAGACATTCTATTTAAAAAACTAAATTAAAAAGACAGCATTCTTCAAGTAGCATGTCAATATCATAAAAGACAAATGTTCTAGATTTTAAAAAAAGCTAAAAAGACGTGCCATCTAAATGCAATACTTGACCCTAGAGTAGATCCTGCACTAGAGGAGGAAATTGGTCAATTGGTCAAATTGGAATGCAGACTGTAGATTAAACACAGCTATTGTATCAATGCTAAATTAGCTAAAGTTCGTAAGAGTACTGTGGTTATGTAATATTTAAGGGTAAAAGAATACGGTGTATTGCAACTTACAAATGGGAGAGAAAGCAAGCAAATGATAAAGCAAACGGGATAAAACATTAACAATAGTTACATCTGGATAAAAGGTATACGGATTTGTACTATTTTTGTTTTTTCAACTTTTTAGTAAGTTTGAAATTGTTTCAAAGAGAGAAAGAGAGACTGCACCGGAGGCGCTAGGGAAATCAACTGCTGTGAACTTGGGCAAGGCCAGGACAGCTCTTTAAAATATAGACAGCTCCTTCCTACCCCCACCCCGTCCCCCCAAAAAACATCCAAGGAACCAGTAATTCTTCATAGTTTCCCGGTTCCCAAAGGATTGGTCGTAGGGAAACAGAAGCCAATTCTGCCATGCCTCCTCACCTTGCGCCTAAGCAACACCCCCACCCCACCCTCGACCAGCTGCGCATAGCAGGGGACCACCAGGGTTTTGCGGGAGGTAAACGTTGCTCTGGTCGCGGATCTGGGCGCCTACGTGATTTCCAGTTTGTCCTAAGTGATCGATCCAGGACATGGTGAACTCGCAGGGACCTTCCCTGCCATCACCACGAAATAGTCCATGGATTTTTTTGGCTTCCGGAAATGGGGATGATTTGAGGGTCTTTGTTCCAAGGAGGCTGGTGCTGGACACGGAAACTGAAGTGCTACAGGCGAGGACCCCCTTTGACTCCACCCCCGATCTCTTCCCAACGCCACCTTCTCAGCGGGTACCCCAGCGGCTCAGCTACTTGCTTGGGCCTTCTGAGGCTTTACACGTGGAAAAGGCAGGAAATGAAGCTGGAAAGAGCGAGAGACAACAGATTGTCGCTTTTCAGCCTCCTTCTTTGGAGCCTCATTCTGCTGTTTTCTTCTGAGACCGCTGCGCAGTACGTTTCGCAAATGGAGAAGTTTACATTCACGTTTTCTCTGCAATTCAGTGAACCTTTAAGAAGCGAAAAAATAATGATTATAAATCACGAAAGGAATCCAAAGTAAAATGGTCGTAGCTGGGGGTGTAGCTCAGTGGTAGAGCGCGTGCTTAGCATGTACGAGGTCCCGGGTTCAATCCCCGGCACCTCCACCAGTTTTAAGAGAAAGCACTTGTGATTAGAGCTGTTTTCCCTTCGTTTCTTTCTTTAAACCCAGTGTCTGCTGCCATTCACTTTTCTGGTTGCCTATACTGCGTTTGTGGTACCCAGTTTCTGCCCCGACAGCATTGCCACCACCTGAAATGTCCTGGATCCTAAGTAACAAGCCTTTTTGCAAATTAATTGTCTTAATTTCTTTAGATTCCGTGCTGAAAACAGAAAAGAAGATAAAAATAACAGACCCTCAGTTTCATTCGCTTTATTTTGAATTCTGAAGAGTTCTCGGAGCAAAGAACACACTGGAGGTGGAATGGCAGAAAAAGATCTTATTAATTTCTTTCTTATGAACATCCCACCACTTGTACTTTATGTTTTCTTGAATCACCGGATATGAAAGCAGTGGGCCCCAGTTATAAATGGTAGGGTTGCATGCACACGAGGGACAATGAGTACTGTCTGTCATAGTGTGTGTTGCTTTCCAAGACTAAAATGAATGATACAGATTGAATGAAGATTGGCTGGTTCAGTGAATCTAGAACCACCGCCACTTTGCTGAGATAACTCATTGCGAATGTGAAAAACCAAGCATCTAAATATCTCTTGTTCAAGAAAATTTCAATCAAAATGAATGACAAGTTGGGCTCATTTTAGAAATAAATTTGAGTGGACAACCACTTCTAATGCCCCCAACACAAATAAGTATCCCACAACACCAACATGTCTTAACCAATACAAAAATCATAGCTGGTTTGCCTAGGCCAGAGCTAGTTGGAAATGTTGGTTGAATACATAACGCAAGAGGGAAAAAAGTCCCTTTTAAACTTATTGATTTCTAGAAATTATTTTTTTATTCTGGAAAATAACGCTGTAAAATGTATTTTTAGTAGGTTTTTATGACCTGTACCACCTATTTAAGCCAGGTATTTTGTGGTCAAATACATTTAAATTTTTTCCTGACAAGACAAGGATATCCATTATCTTCACTACTGCTTAATGTTATAATAGAGGTAATAATCAAGGTATGTAGCCTGAAAAAGTGATTGGAGAATGAAGCATTGGATAGGAAGGGCTAAGGCTATCTCCCTATATCTTGATAGGATTATGTATCTGGAAACCACTCCTCAAAAGAGAAAAGCTACAAATGGAGAATTTAGTAAAGAACCTGGATATAAAATTCGCGCACACACACACAGCATAGTCTTCCTACATTCAGCCATTGGAGGTTTTTGGACATCAATTTATTGTTTTGAAAGCTGACAAATGAGAGAAAAGAATCAAGTATTTATACTACCTCTCTTACATAGAATGTACTTCAGGATAAAAATATACTTGATGAGGGGAAGATTTTCTCTGTAGAAGAATTACAGCTAATACATGCAGGAGGAATAGTAAAATGAGAGTCAACATTTTGCAACTGATATTGCTGTAATGCATCCAAGTCGCGATCTTCAATGGCTGCTACAACCATGAGGTGAAATTGGATGGGGGACTCCAGAATGGATGGAGCAGGCTGACGTCACCTGGTATGAATGATCAATGTCACATCATTAAAAGTGAGACCATTATCCATCATGTGCCTCTTGACCGCAGTGAAATAGAACATACCTGGCAGTACCAATGAAATACTTGTGTTAAAAATTAATGCTTTCTCTAGGTAAACAATCTGTTTACAGTAAATATTAGGAATATAGGAATACGCTTAATAACACCATAAGGAAGCAATCAGTCAAAGACAGAATGTGGGAAATCCTCCTGGACAAACTGAACCTAAAGAAAAAAATGACATGGGAAAAAGAGGGAGGGGGAATGGGTACAGATTAAATGACATGCGAGGAGGATAACAGACAAACGTAACGTGTTTGGATCCTGATTCAAACAAAATAGTTGGAAAATAAAACAACTGAACATGGACTGAGCATTAGATTATGTTAAGAAGTTTTATTAATTATACTGGTTGTGGTATTATTATGGTGATGTTAAAAAGAAAGTTTATAACTATTAGTTATACATCGCAAAATATTTATAGTTGAAATTAGTATAACGTCTGGAATTTGGTTTGTATTCCAGAAGGAAAGAAGCAAAAATAGTGAAAGTTGGTAAAAATTAAACAGTAACAACAAAATTATGAGAAATGCTGAAGTTGTGTGATAGTTATGTAGGTATTCATTACAGTATGATCTCTACTGTGTTTTAAAATGTCCAAAATCAAGAGTTAAAATTTTTATACTTTACATTAAATACTTTATATCATATATTTAACTATATTTTAATTTTATTTTATTTTCATCAAAGAATGGCTTCTGTTCTTTGAAAATAATTGCAGAGTATGCAGTTTTTCTCAGCTTTATTGAGGTAATTTACAAATCGAATTGTAATACATTTAAAGTGTACAACGTGATGATATATGTATTATGTAGATCAAAACTACAATGAGATATCTTTCCATAGCCACAGATAGGATGGCTATTATAAAAAACCATGATAAAAGGTTAAGTATTGGAGACAATGTGGAGAAATTGGAACTCTTGTACACTGTTGATGAGAATGTAAAACGGCACAGCAGCTGTGGAAAACAGCATGGAGGTTCTTCAGAAAAGGAGAAATAGAACTCCCAAATGATCCAGCAATCCCACTTCTGCATTTCCTATCCCAAAGAATTGAAATCAGGATCTCAAAGAGATACTTTCACTCTCGTGTTCATTGCAGCATTATTCAAAGTAGTCAAGATATGGAAACAACTGAAGTGTCCATTGACAGACGAATGGATAAAGAAAATGTGGTACATACATAAAAGAATATTATTCAGCCTTAAAAAAAATGAAATCCTGCCATTTGCAACAACATGGATGAAATTGGAGGACATTATGATAAGTGAAATAAGCCAGTCACAGAAGGACAAATACTGCACGATTTCACTTATATGAGCTATCTCTAATAGTCAAACTCATGGAAGTAGAGGACACAATAGTGATTACCAGGGACTTTAGTGTGGAGGAAATGGGGAGTTGTTGTTCAATGGGTATAAAGTTTCAATGGTACTAGATGAATATGCTAGAGATCTGCTATACAACATAGTGCCTATAGTTAACAATAAGGTATCGTGCACTTCAAAATTTGTTAAGAGGATAGATCTCTCTCTCTCTCTCTCTCTCTCCGTCTCTCTCACACACAAAACAAAAACAAACGGACACGAGAAAACTTTTTGGGAAGTGGTGGATATGTCTGTTACTTTGTTTGTGTTGGTGGTATAATGAGTGTTGATTATGTCCCAAGTTATCAAATTGTACACATTAAATATGTGTAGCCCTTTGTATATCAATTATACCTCAGTAAAGGTATTAAAAAGAAATCTGAGCAATGTGAAGAGTTGACAGGTTTATTATTGATTTGTGGTTATTCTTTGAATATTCTAGAAATGATTTCATTGTTGATTTTAAATATTGCAAATCCACTTCTCCTAATCTGTCATTGTGTTAGTCAGTATTCTCCAGAGAAACAAAACCAATAGAATATATGTGATGTCATATATATATATATCATGTATATGTCATATGTATATGATGTATATACATGATATATATATATATATATATATATATATATATATATATATATATATCATGTAGTTTGAAGGTCTGAGAGTTGGAGGGCCAATGATGCAGATTCCAGTTCAAGTCTTAACACTTGAGATTAGAAGCCCTGAGGGCAGAAGACTGGTGTTCCAGCTCAAAGAGTCAGGGGCAACCTTCCTCTGCGTTCCGGCCTTCAACAGATTGGATGATGCCCATTCATGTTGGGAAGGGCTATCTGCTTTACTAACAATTCAAATGCTCATCTCTTCTAGAAACAACCACAGACATATCCAGAAATAATGTTTAATCAGATACCTGGGTGTTCTATGGCCTAGTCAAGTTGACTCACAAAACTAATCATCACAGTCATCAATGTGTTAATTTTTGCTAACGCATCCTTTGTTTCTAAGGTATCTTAATCTTTAACAATCTTTAGTTTCTTTAAAACTAAAGAATAAAGTGAAAATAAAGAAATATTTAATTTTGATTTATTCAAATTTATCTCTTACTTTTCGTAACCTTACAGATTGTGCTTGTTAGAGTCTTGTGTGCCAATATATGATAATAGTAATGAAAATTATGATGATAAAGGTGATAATGATGATGACAGTTAACTTACTGTGTGCTTAATAGGAAAGAAAGAGGTTTTGAATTGTTATTATTTCTTATTAAAATTTTGTCCTCAGTAATTATTATGAAAGAATAGAACCAAATATCAACCATAAAAACATAATAATGACTCCTTTGCCTACTGACAGGTCAACCAGAATGGTGCAATATGGAGAGCTAGTTTGTATATCCAACTTTCTCTTGTATGAGAAGCTTTTTTCTTCAGAACCAGCTACTGTAATTGAAAAAGACCTGTTCTAACCTCCATGGAGAATTCATTCTAGCTGAGCTATGTTCTAAGGTATATATTATTTAAAAGTAGTGGGTGTCAAAGGGAAGCCAGGAAGAAGGGAAGTTAGAATGAAGAACTTTCCTGTGGCAAAGATTATAATGTTACTGCAAGATAATTGACAGAGTGGGACACGCACCCATACTTTATTCTCCCCCTTCCACCAAAGAGTCGAAGGAACAGCATCCAAGAGGTTCTGACGTTAGAAGCAATGTGGCTTCATTTCAGCATTTGCACTTCTTTTTCAAACTAAGATAAAGAAAGGTGGTACTGACTTGGTTATTTTATGTTTAAGTTACTTGTAAATGTTTCATGTTTACATGTCACAGAACACAAGAACAATCACGAGCGTATATGATCAGTGTGGCGTCAGTCTTCAATTTACTAAGTTCTCATTCCTTAGGTCAACAGCTGCTCCACCAGAACAAGGATGATCTATTGAAAAGAAAATTATGGGGCAATAATTGAAAATAGAGAAATTTTAACCTAGAATCAAAAGGGGAAAAGCTTTCATCATGTGATATTAGACAGGACATAGAGTAAATAGATGTGGGAGACATGTGAAAGGACAAATTAAATTTACCATTCATAAAAGAGGCCCTTACAACAAGCAAAAGCTTGCTCAGTATCAGCACCTAACCCACTGAGCCAGCTAGCACATGGAATGCGCTAGTATCAATAAAAATGAAATATCAATAAAAATAAATAAATAAATACATAAACAAACAGATACATCTAAATTTGACTGCCTATACTTCTGGTGTTTTAGTCTATTTTAAGAGTTGCTAAGGGGCCAAAACCAAAAGCCTTGTTTTGTTTACAGAATTCTAGCCATGTCTTGACTTTTAAAGAGGCAAATGAAAAGAGGAAATGCTGCGGATCAAATTTGTGTCCTCCAAGAGGATTCCTTTACTCTACCGTTGAACCACACCTTCACTATGGGTATTATTGACTTTTCTGATTGTTGACCAAAAATACCACCAAAAGGGCATCTTTATACCACAAGGAAGTGGGAAGGAAAGTTGAAAGTAAAAACTAGCAGTGGCATGACAAAGAGAATAAAATAAGCCATGAATGAACAGAGAGATGAGCAACTAGAGGTTTTACTGCAACTTGTCCCTTGGTGGAGAAGACATAAAGTGGAGATAACAGGGATAGAACTGGGAACCTCACGCATGCAAATTATGTACTCTTTTATTACATCCTTGCAGCTATTTCTGTTTTCTCCTCAATCTGTGGTCAAAAATTGTTTTAGAAATCTGATTTGCAGAGCTCTTTGTTCAAGACTGTGCCAGTAACTCAGCTCTTCTTGATGAGAAGAAAATGTGAGGATTTAGGTCACTCAAGTGACCTGAGATTCAATTGAGCCAGACCATTCAACAAGCAGTTGAAAAATTGGTTCACAGTAGGTCGTGTATATGATAGTCAAAAAAAATAGTGTATTGGTGAAAAGACCAAGGAGGAAAAAGTATTTTAGAGGAAATAGCTCAGATAGTTCCTGATATAAGGCTCAAAGTGCAACTCTTAAGAGAAGATGATCCAATATAGCTAAGAGAATAGGGTAGAATCACCTTCAACTGAGCTCCAGGAAACTATGTTTCTGGTCACAAATCATTCACCTTCAGTCAATTGATGTCTGTCTTCATGTTCCCCACTCAGAGATTTGTTTTAGAGGAAAGCTTGATGATCATTTTGTTAATGAGTGATGAGATTTAAAGCTGTCCTAAGATATTGACATGATTTTGACATATTAGATTTATAATTTTTACTAACTGGAGGAGTTTGAGTAATATTTAAACGTTCTTGGTAATTTAACACACTGAACCTTAAAACTCAGCTACAGCCTAGCTAAAGTGGAGATGCCGGGGATCGAACCCGGGGCCTCATACATGCAAAGCATGCGCTCTACCACTGAGCTACATCCCCAAAGACAAAGGGCTACTTTTTCCTCTGATTATTGACCAATAGTTCTCCTGAAGATGGTATGGAGTATAGCTGACTAATTCTGTCGCCTCTTTCTAACTACATTCAGAGAAACAAAATCAGGTCGATTTAACAAATGCTTATTAAATAATACCATCCATAGGTTCCCTCTACTTCCCCTTAATATCATTTAGCACGGTTTACAACTGCAGATTTATGTTATTTGATTAAGTTTGTTTCCTTCTCTAGTAAGGTAGCTTCAGGAGGGCAGAGACTGTGACTGATTTTCTCACCACTCCATCTCAAGCCCCTGCCATAGAGCCTGGCACATAGCAGTCACTCAAAAAAGAACCGTGAGAAATAAATTACAGGTATACTCTGTTCAGGATATATGTTACAGTAGAGAGAATGTTGTGATGAAGTGTATGGGAGAGAGGGGGGATTCACAAATATCTAAACAGATAATTTCAGTACAATATAAATGCCCTGGCAAAGACAAGTGTGGGTAACTACAACAGCAGACAGAAAGTATAACACATTCTTGATCAGAAATTGACGACTCCAGGAGTCTTGAAAGACAAGACTTGGCCCAGTGAATAAAGGCCAAGAATTGTACATGAGGACCAATTTGGGCTTGCAGCAGTGGGTGGCTGCGCTTCTCAGATTTCAGCCAAAGTTCTGGGCGTCCGTGGAGCATGGATGCCGGAGATAAGTACCCCGCAGCGATTTGTTCAGGTTGTTTGTTGGTTAGCTGGCCTAAGACACAAGCTGAGTCTGAACCGCATCAGTTGGTTTTACTGAATCTACGCTCGGCAAAGACCCACAGAAAAAGAGATCCAGTTCGCCGGTAGTGAGACGGCTCGGGCCTCCCGGTGACACTGTGATGTGGACACGGGGCTGGTGTGACGTATTTGGTAATTCTGCTGGAGACAGGATGGGTAAGGGCTACCAACGTTCCAGCGCTGACACCCGAGCTCCGGAACGTCCCCTCCCTGGTGCAGGCGATCACTGTGCTCCACGGAGCAGACCGCGGAGTATATTTCAGAACTGTTCACAGTCTTAGCTGCCAACATCTGTCCTCCCACTCTTCAGCAACAAAAGCATGGTCCTTGTTCTCTCTTCTCGGGAGTTTAATTTTAGCATTCACATCGCGGGTTGGGCAGACTAACATTCCTCGCAGACCAGGCCTTGTCTCTGCTCTAGGAGTCAGCTTGGGATGCCCCGTTGACTCCGCGGGGTAGCTCCTAGCATTTGGAGCCAGGTCACATTTCCAGCCTGTGCCCTGTCCTGCCTCTCACTCGCTCCTTTCTGCCTTGGCCAACTGTGGAGGGCAGGACACAGCTCCTCGCCTTCCATCCCGGCCTTTCCTCCTTGTTGCAGACTCCTTGGCCTCACCGGGTTTTCCTCCCCGGGGACGCCGCCTTCTCTATGGTTGGAACTAGTCTTGCTCTGTCACCAGTCCTGCTGTTCCTGGGGTCTCTGGAGCACTGTAAGTCTCCCAGAAAGTGCCCAGAGCAGCGATGGTGCCCTAAGTATTCCCCAAATCCCTCTGGCACAGCCGTGATGGAAAGAGGAAGAGAGAGTAGATAAACAATAGGAGAAAAAAACGGCAAACGCTGAGGTGAAATGTTTGGAACCGAATAAGGGAGACATAAAAATAAATGAATATAAATATATAAAAATTAGCAATAAAGTCAATGGTTTTATCCTCTAGCAAGGCGCAAGACCATTGGCGTGGATGGACTTCTTACTGAAAGCCTCGTCAATGGGAGCAAAAGCGGGTACACCGGGATTAATGAGGCGCAAACATCCAACGACTCTACTGCCTCGCGTAGCCCCATCCCCATCTCCCGACCGCAGAGTTCCGTTAAGTCTCCAGCTCTTGCCGGGCATCTCTCTATCCCAGAGCTCACCTCCCCTCTACCCACCATCCGCTGCTCCTCGCCCCGGTGAGTGGTTTCTGTGCAGACCGCGAGGGGTGGAAGGGAGCTCTGGGTGCCCTGACTGGGGCGTGCCAGTCGCAGGCGTTGGCGGCCAGACGCGCTGGTAACTGAGCGGTCCACTCGGGCTCAACCGGACGTCAGTCCCCGTCTACCACGTAGTCCTGTGTGCTGTGGAGTAAACATTGCCTTGCACCTCGGGTCGTCTCTGATACCCCGGCTGGGTACGACTGGCGGGTCCCTGCTCGGGTCCAGCTGCGGCGGAGATGACAGCATCCTGCTCCCCCTAAGCTAGCATGCAGATTGCTAGACTTTGTGGCCTCCTCCCTCTTCCACCCAACACCTCCCCCACTTCCCCCCCCCCCGACCCCAGCTGTGTTTGGGTGCGCTCCTGGGCTAGTGGAGCGCTCTGCTGTAAGAAAGCGCTGCCGCCAGACCACCGCTGCCCCTTCTTCTTCGTCCCAATTCCCTCCTCTCTCTTTTCGGCCAGGGTAGAAAATGTATCGCGGAAACCTCGAGAGTGAAGGAATGATCCGTGGCTGTGTGGCCGCTTTTCTCAGGTGGTAGGAAGGGGACCTGGGAGCGCAGGATGTGCCTTGGGGGCCATAGTCTCTCTTCCGCTGGAGCCATCGCTTGGCTTCCCGTTTCTCCTCTGCCTCAGTCCTTGTTGCCCGCCTGGTCCTTGGAGCGTCTAGCCAACCAGTCCGCGCGGGGATCGCTCATGGACGTGTCTCGAGCTCGCTCAGCTCCGGTATCGGGTAGTGGTTAGGCCTGAGAAGTGTTGCAAGTGTTGTTCCCCATAAGCTGGGTCCGGGTTGGCAATTGAGTACAAGACACTGCCTCTTCCCGTCCGAGGGCAAGTTCATTCTGGAGCCAGCGACTAAGGCCGCCACTAGTGCAAGCGTTTGCAGTCGTGCTGCACGTTCTTCGGGCTTTTTTGGCTTCTTGGTGGGGCTCCTTTGATCCTGGGCCAACTGCCAGATGTATCCCCTTCCCTTCTTCCTACCAGTGAGTCTTTACCTTTTTTATCCTTTCAGAGCACAGGCTCCGCTTGACTAAGCCTGCATGACTAAGGACACTTGGTGGGGTCAGTGAAAATACACTCCTCTCCTGCTCAGATCGCTACATTCATTCCCGAACTAAAATCTGGCGGGACTGTGGATGCGGGATGCGAGTTATTTTTCTAAGGAAGCCAACTTGGCAGATGTAACCCGAAGCTGATGATCAGGTTCGCTTGTACCTGCACTTTCCAAGAACTTGGGAAGGCCCCAAACAACGTGTTCACTTTACACATTTGCAAAATTTGCATCAGTGAGATTTTAATCAGTGTTCAATTCCAGAGAAGGAGCCACATGAAGGAAGGCAGCAGGCGTGGTAGTGAGGAGAAAATTACAGGCCAGACTGTATGTTGGATGTAACTCGGGAAGCCTGCCAGGGCCCCAACGTGGAAGAATGGACACATTGGTAGCACTTACTCCAATCTGTGAGTAGTGATGCCGGGCCAATTTTAGGGGTGGAGTCATTTTTCTGTTGAATTTCGGTAACGAATGAGACTCAAACGTGATAACTACGTATTACACAATCACCGAGCGGCGGAAGGTCCTAAATTCTTTGAGCACCAGCCTCCAGAGGTTGAGCACTGCCAGGTCTAAATGGTTTCAAGATGTTCAGCCCTCAGACTGCATTGACCCGCCGGGGAGATGCTAACCTTTCAGCCTTTGAATCCAGGGAACCGGGGGTTGCAATTACTCTCCATGAACGAGGAATTCTTTATAATTTTGGTCATAAACTTATTGATTTAGACCATGCCTTTTGTGCTCAGAGCTACTAGCGATTAGATGGTTGAGTAAAGTTCTGCGATGGACGGTACAGCTTGGGCTCACAGCCCTGCAGGAGCTAGACGACAGTGGAAAACTGTGCTACAAGTCGTGAGAGGAAAGCAGAGAGCCTGTGGTTAGTAGGCACTTCATACGTATTTGTGAAATTAAACTGATTTGGGGTTTAAGAAAAGTGTCCCTGGAATTATATTTTGGAAAAGACTTTGGTCAAAGACTAGAGAGATCTTCCTTTCCACCTACCTTCTTCCCTTCCTTCCTAAGTCCCTCTCTCCATCCTTCCCTTGGAAGTGGCTTAGTGGTAGAGCATGTTCTTATGAGGGACGTCTTGGGCTCCATCCCTGGTGTGTCCAGCTGTGTCCCAATGCAGGGGGGAACTCTGTATCTGAAAATGGGCTTTATTTCTGCCTTTTGCTTTTCCTAACCTGTTTCTACTGATCTTTATCTCCTTCTTTGCTTCTTTTTGTATGGCTAGTGGAAAGATTCTCTAGTGTTCAAGGGCTTTCAAATATCAAGAGAATTATCTGCTGCTGTTTGTACTTTGTCTAATGCACATTTCACTGATTTTTAAAAATACGTACTGTTTTCACAATATATGAAAACTAAATTCAAAACCTTAGATTTCCCTCATGCACTTAAATATTTATTTTAATATACACTATAAAAATTCAGGCCTAATATGTCAAATTATTTTATCTTTAAATCTTGGAAACATCTTGGTACTGTGTTACTGTTAAAAAGTGATATAGTAATGTCATATTCATCATTTCCTGACACCAGTGGTTCTTGAACTTTAACACGTATAGGAATCAACTCCAGGGCTTATTAAATCACGGCATATTGGGCTCCCACCCCCAGAGTTCCTGACTCACGGGTCTGAAGTGGGACCCAAGAATTTGTATGCTTAGCAAGATGTAATGCTAATGCTGCTGGTCTGAAGACCACACCTTGAGGACACCTACCTTACACTAAAACCTGTTTCTAAATTGTTATGACCTTTTACATTTAAGTGTTCAGCACCTCTCTTACAATTTTTATTCCACAGGATAGAGGTTTATTCACCCAATCTACTGAGTGGAATTTTCCTTCTTGGACCAGGCTGAGATTTACACACATGTTGACCAAGCCCAGAACCTGAGATTGGATGCACCTTGCAAGATGGCTCTATCCCTGTCCTTTACCCAAAGTTTTTAATTACTCCCTTATCAAATACATGGTTTGAAAATATTTTCTCCCATTCTGTAGGTTGCCTTTTCAATCCACCAAAAGATTCTTTCCTTTGATTTTTTTCTTTCTGCTGTGTGGATTAAGCCTTTTAGTTTGATGTAGTCCTACTTTTTATTTTTATTTTTGTTGCCTGTGCTTTTGGTGTCATATTCATGAAATCATTGCCAACACCAATATCATGAAGCTTTTCCATCATGTTTCCTTCTAAGATTTTTACAGATCCAGGTTTCATGTACGTTTAAGTCCTTAATCTATTTTGAGCTGATTTGTGTGTGTGATATAAGATAAGGGTGCAATTTCATTCTTTTGCATGTGAATATCCAGTTTTCCTAACACCATTTGTTGAAGAGATCATCCTTTCCCCACTGTGTATTCTTGGCATCCTTGTTGAAGATCAGT
Source organism: Equus przewalskii (assembly GCF_037783145.1). NCBI lineage: Eukaryota > Metazoa > Chordata > Mammalia > Perissodactyla > Equidae > Equus > Equus przewalskii. The sequence goes on from NC_091849.1 coordinate 27,923,490, forward strand.
TTTACTATTTGTGCATGGATTTCCTCTGGGCTTGCTATTCTGTTCCATTGGTCTATATGCCTGTCATTATGCCAGTGCCATATTGTTTTGATTACTTTAGCTTTCTAATATATTGTGAAATCAGAAAATGTGATGCTGCCAGCTTTGTTCTTCTCTCTCAAGATTGATTTGACTCTTCATGGTCTTTTGTGGTTCTATATGAATTTTAGAATTGTTTTCTACTTCTGTAAAAAACACCATTTGAATTTTGATAGGGATTACATTGAATCTATAGATTGCTTTAGGTAGTATGGACATTAACAATGTTTAGTCTCCAACCCATGAACATGGGACATTTTTCCATTTGTTGTGTCTTGCTTAATTTCTTTCATTAATGTTTTGTAGTTTTCGGTATATAAGTCTTTCACTTACTTAGTCAAGTTTATTCCTAAACATTTTACTCTTTTTGGTGTTACTGTAAATGAGATTGTTCTCCTAATTTCCTTTTCAGATAGTTCATTGTTAGTGTATAGAAACACAATTGACTTTTTTGTGTTGATTTTGTACCCTGCAACTTTACTAAATTTGTTCAATAGTTCTAATAGTTTTTCAATGAAGTTTTTAGAGTTTTCTATATATAAGATCATGTTGCCTGCAAAGAGGGACAATTTTACTTCTTCCTTCCTTTCTGATTTGGATGCACTCTATTTCTTTTTCTTGCTTAATTGCTCTGGCTGGAACGTCCAGTACTATGTTGAATAGAAGTTATAAGAGTGGGCATCCTTGCCTTTCTCCTGATCTTGGAAGAAAAGCTGTCAATTTTTCACCATTAAGTATGATACAAGTTGTGGGCTTTTTGTAACGGACTTTGTTATAATGGCAGTAGAAGAAGGTAAATTTCTTTCAGCAGTATGTTTGACTTTCAAACTAGAATGAAATCTGATTTCATTAAGTTTAAATTGCTTAGGAATATCAAAAGTGCTAAAGACCAAGTATGTTTGTTTATCAAGATCCAGTGTTTAAAAATCATGCTAAGCGGATACTGACAAATAAGAAACTGGAGACGCTGGGGATTGAACCCAGGACCTCATACATGCAAAGCATGCGCTCTACCACTGAGCTACATCCCCAGGGCTGCACAACCTCTCTGGCACAAAAATACTTTTCTGTATGAATATATGATCCACTTTTCCCTAAAATGTATTTCGCGTACTTTGTTGTGCACAAATTATATACATTGTATAGGTCTTGAATGTCAGAAAGAAGATGTATGAAATCAATGTCACTAAAGGCTTTAGATTTACCTGAACCTGACCAGGCCCAGCTCAGAATTAAGTGGCTTCAAAATTGGCTTTTATCTCAGTATGACCATGAATACAAGTGTTTCTGATCAAGAGACTTTTGGAAAGGCTGGCATCAGAAAAAGTAGAACCATAGGTGGCTACAGCAAACCCCTGGGAAATTTCATGATGTATGGTACAAAGTCGAAGTGTAAACAGGAGCCAATCCAACTGCCAAAGTTTTGCTCTAAAAACATTTTGAAAAGGAGTCACTCATGAGCCATACCTCCCTTGGAGTTATGGAAACAGACTCTCTCAATTTGGGGGATTTTTCTCCATAAAACTTGATGTCAGTTCTCTTGACTTATTTCTTACATATACGCTTTCTGCACCTCTGGTTATGTTTCTTAAATTCTACTCTTTTTCATTTTAAACCTATTTTCCAAAAAGAAAACAATAAACAACTTAGGAACATAAATCTTCAACATCACAATTTTTTGTCCTGGTTAGTAATTTTTAAAAATGATTATGTGTTCATGTCGACTTCCACATGCATTCTGGCTGCTCTTAACGTAAAATTAAAACTCCTCAACATGACCGGTAAAAGCCTGTCACAGTTTAGCCCTATCCCTTTGCAGCCACATTTCTCATCCTGCTTGTTTATATCCTTTCCATTCTAGCGATATTGGCTTTTCTTCAGTTCTATGCACTTTACCTGGTTCTCTCTGCCTGGATGGTCCTATGCTGTGCCTCTCTTTCTTCATAATTTTTCTTTCTTTGCACCTCAAGTCTCTCTCTCTCTCTCTCTGACCTCCCTGATTAAACGAAATCCCACATGTGTTCTCCTAACCTCAGTCACTCTTTTGGTTTTTTTTAGCATTTATCATAGCCATGATGTTACATTTCTGTTTTTGATTATTAATTTATTTCTATCTCCTCCTTCCTCCACACTAAGCTCTTATCTCCTTTGAGGTGGAGACCAGACCTCTTCAACTCACCTTTCCACACATTGGATGCGTAGGCCAATACATAATTTTTGGAATGAATGAGTGATGAATGAATGAGCTTCATAACTATCAGCTAAAATAGATGAAAGTAAATCTTTTTGCTGCTTGGGATCAGCTGTAAGAATTGTTTGCGCAGGTAGAATTCCTTCCAGAACTCAATTCAGTGACCTCACATCCAGAAATATAATTTCTTGGAATTGGCATGCTGGTCCAGAGTCATGACATCTCCAACCAGATGTCTGTGCCTAATAGCCCAATTTAAGTCACACCAGGAGAGGAAATACTAGTCCTGTAGAAATCAATGTCAAGAAGTAAACTGTGTTTCTATAATAGCTTGTGTTTTCTTAACACTCATTTGTGGTTTACTCTATTTATTTGTGAAAGTCAAGGATTTTTTAGCTGTTCATGGACATTCAAGAGCTGAAGGGGGTTGGTGAAAACCTTGAAAGAACATACAAAATTTATTTTTAAGTCTACTGGGTTTTTTTTTTTTTTTTTGGTGATGATCATAGGCGAAAGTTTTCATTAGATAATCTAATGAGTTTAGTACTATCCAATTTTAAAAACTATTATTCTAAAACATACTGGACACTATTTTATTTTATAAATAAGAATATTTGATATTTAAGACCATGACTTTGGGAAGAATTTGGTTTAAACTCTAGCTTGATTAACTATTTACCTTCTGTGATTAGGGCAAGTTACTTCATTTCTCCCCTGTTCTCAGCTTTCTCATCTGTAAAATGTACATCATAATGCTTACTTTCATGACTATTTTTAGAGATTTAAAGGTATGGGAGAAAACATACAAAATGCGACAATAGCAAATGTTCAATAAATTGCAAACATATTCTAACTATGTCTGATTTAAGTAAGACTGCTTGGAGTTTGAGAAACCAGCAGAGTATGTTTTTAAACGGTTTGACTTAAAATTTTTCCAATTTTGTTTTAGAAATTCTCTATTCATGACTGATCTTGAGCACCCAAGTAGTTAAATCCCAATATAACCATGTGATAGATCACCAGTAGAGAGCCTGAGAGTCATTGGGAATGCAAAAGAAGGAGGAGAGGTTGCGGAGATTAAAGCTCCAAGCAGTGGATTTGATATTGTTTAGATTAAAGATGATTTCAGACTAAAAATTTGAATGAATTGCCAGAAAGGAGGACCGGGTTTTAAAAAAAGAAGTAAGGCCCCGCTGGGATTCGAACCCAGGATCTCCTGTTTACGAGACAGGCGCTTTAGCCAACTAAGCCACAGAGCCAGCTGTGTATCAGGTGAGGGTCCTTTTATGATTAAATTGTACTCAATTAGGTGAAAAGCTGTGTTATCAGTTAGAGTTACTGTGCACACTTAGAATAGATCGACCTCTCGGTAAAGGCAGACTCGCGAAAGAGACTCCTGGAACTTAGATTCCCAACAAACCTAACAAAACACATACACGCACTCACACCGTAACTTTGAGAATGTACTCGAACAACCATGGAATAGGAAAGAGTGGAGACCAGCCGAGTGTTTATTGTGGAGGAAGGGACTTCTCTGGGTGAGGCCAGAATAGTTTTTATATTTCACCCGATTGTAATAATTTAGAATCATCAAGTGAGTGGATACTCTAAAAGTGTAGTGAAAGACTTTTCTAGCAAAATAGGTCAGTTAGAACTTTTATCAGATTAATGATATTCCTGGCTGTTAGAAGATGGCATACTCGTGCATTGAAAAACAAACAACCCCAAACTCTTAACACATTCAGACTGTGCTAGCAGCTGTCAGATTGTGCTCTGCTTGAGGAAGTAGGAGACAACAAAGAGGCGGCTCGGTCAGAGTTCACTTAACGGTTTTATGATTCAAACCCCAGGAGCCCTTGCCTGCCCGAGGCAGGGAAATGACCTCTGTTCCTGCATTCTCAGGAAGGTGCACAGATGGAAACCAGACTCTGAAGCATTGGGGAGGCATCACCGCACGGGGAAATTCCTCATTCTCTATTCTGCCTTCTCCACTTTGGTTTTTCAAGAGGACGTTCTTTAGTATTTTCCTCATGGATCCTCAACTTGTAGAAGCTAAATAAACATTAACTGATTGTGCAATCCCAAAATCGGAATCCATTCTCAAACTGTTAATGGCTGGGTTTCAGTTTCTGCCTTTAATTAGAATAAGGCTGGTGCTGAAAGGGAGAGGTGTGAGTTCACCAAATTATCAGGCGCCACTGCACATCTACGCAGCTTCTGCTGTCTGGTTAAAATACATTTGGGAGGACTTCAGAATTCTTTATTTAACCATGTAAAAGCTGAAAGCAGCTCTGAGCCTGGGAAGGCCCTTGAATCGTGAAGTCTTTTTTCTTTTCTTTCTTGCGTCCAGTGTTTTGACATTGCCATTTTCTACCCCACTCAGGACACTTTTGTGGTAAATATAAACTTATTTTCTTGCTAATCAGGATAGTCACTTTTTAATTTAATCTATATGAGCAAACTTCTATGATTAGGACTACACTGCTACTCCATTTACAGTTACTGTATATTTACTGAGTTTGGAAAACAGCACCCCAAATTCTTAATGGCCCAGGAATCATAACATTTCTGAATTCTAATTAGCTGAATTGTTTGTGATCAGGACTGTATAAATTTCAGTCAAAAAAGTATAATTGGGATGACAGCATTTACAGTGAAGTATTATTCAAGCAATTGTCCAACGAGTGATATTGAGCACCCACTATGTGTCAGGTGATGAAATGATTTCTATAGAACAACTAGCCTCTATCGCCAACTAAAATAGCCACAGATGACAGGAAATAAAACAAGAAATTTTAATAAATGTTATAAGTATCATAATAAAAGAAGTACAAGGTGATAGATGAGCCCCTAATGGGCTGGTAATACAGTTTAGTACATAATACTCTGTACCACATACACTGCCCTGCTCAATACATTTTTTTGTCCTTTCTCTTTAATTTATCTGATTTCTTGCTAGAAAAGAAGGCCTAATACGTATTTTATATGTACAAGTAATACTTGACAGCATCTTTTATACTTTCAAGTTAATCTCGATTACGTAACTAAAATAGGAATCTCTGCTAAGGTAGAATGAAGCAAACCTGAGGAAGGCTGGATAGTAGGAAGGTCTGCAAGGTGCCTGAAATAAAATAATCGTGAGAGAGAGAGAGGCGGAATCAGTAGAAGCTGTTCCGATGACTTGCACTCAGGAAAGGAAGGTGTAACTGAGCTGAAATAGACTTGCACTCAGGAAAGGAAGGTGTAACTGAGCTGAAATAGACTTGCACTCAGGAAAGGAAGGTGTAACTGAGCTGAAATAGACTTGCACTCAGGAAAGGAAGGTGTAACTGAACTGAAACTGCAAAGAACACATGAGACCCCCGACCAGTTTGATGCAAAAGTGGTTGACTAACATTAGACCCCAAATAGCTAAATGAACGACATAAATATAGACACCGGAGTCTGGAGATTCTTTATAATTGCAGTGGCTTCCCATTACCCTCAGTGAGTGTTTCCTCTGTTGAAAATAGGGTAATTCAACATAATGTTAGCTAGGAGGTGTTAGTTGAATTTTGTCCCCCTAAAAATTCATATGTTGAAGTCTTAACCCCCAGTACTTGAGAATGTGACCTTATTTAGAAAAAGTGTAATTGCTTATGTAATTAGTTAAAAGGAAGTCATCCTGGAGTAGAGTGGGTCTCTCTGGTACAAAATGCCTGGTGTCCTTGTAAAAGGGGGCAATTTAGAGACAGACATGAACATGTGTGAACATTAAGGTTGAGATCGGAGTGATGTATCTACAAGCCAAGGAATGCCAAAGATTGCAAGCAAACGACCAGAAGCTAGGTGAGAGGTGTGGAACAGATTCTCCTTCACAATCCTCAGAAGGAACAACCCTTTTGACACCTTGACCTTGGATTTCTAGTCTCCAGAACTGTAAGATGATAGACTTCTATTTTTTGAGCCACTGAGTTTGTGTTATTTTGTTACGGCAGCCTAAGCATTATCCTCTGAGGAAGAACTAAGTTTTCCCCTGAATTTTGTCCCAAACTTAAATGAAATTAATTTATTTAAAAAGAGAACTAGAGAATAAGGGGTGTTGAGAGGTAAGTGTGAGAGGTTCATATAACCTAACTAAAAAGCTGAATAAAAATTATAATTCAAAGGCCAAAAGAAAAGAAAAGCACAAGGAGAAGCATATGTCAAAGCAGTGATCCAGGTCCAAGGTTTCTGAAAACAATCAGAGGTAGAGAGAGTGGAAATAAATGAGGACCACTCAGAACTGGAGTGTCTGACAGATGTGTGGGAAGAAGATAGCTTTAGCCTGGGAAAGAAAAGTTAACAACAGGATTTAGATGGAAGCTGGAGGGTAGAAAAATCAAATAGGGATGAAAGGGTAAGGGACCATTATACAGGGAGTAAAAGCAAAGATTGTGAGCTAGGAGCACAAAGTAGGCTGGAGCCTGAGAGGCGGATATTGATCACAAATCAGTAGCTGTGATGCCTCTACTGTGAATCAGCAATGGGGAGACTACAATATTCACGGTGGCTAATGAAAAACCCAAGGAATCAGTCAAGTGTATATTAATGTTCAGGGGGTTGGGCAGGATGAAACTGTAGTGCAATTTAAGACTAAGAGGCATCATCACTTAGTAAACTAATGAAGCATAATGTAAATATAGTGTTTGGTAATCAGTAGAAAATTGGACAAAGAATATAAAGACTCATTCCCAGATGAAAAAAACATAAAAATCCAATAAATATATGAAATATGCAAAACTTCACTGGTGATCTGAGGAATGCAAATTTGAAGACTGCTTTTATCTTCCTCTATTGTCAAAAATTTTAAAGCTCAATAATGCCAAGCGTTGATAGATGGTGGGAGATGGGTATTACCATAGATTGTTGCTAAGAATATAAATTTGTACAAACAGTATGGAGAGCAGTTTGGCAATATCCAGAAAAGCAGAAGATATCCTTACTTTATGATTCAGCAATTCCACCCCTAGAGGTATGACCTAGCAACTCTTTGCAAGTTTATCCAAGAAGACATGTACAATGATGTTCTCTGCAGCATTCTTTGTAAAGCAACAAAATAAAACTGTATGTTCTCCAATAGATTAACTACATAATACTTAAAGTAGATGAGATATATCTCCTTCTGTCATAAGGAATTTGCATTAAGCACATAGTGATGAATAAAAAGGACATTGTAATAAATATGTACAGTATGACAGGCGAATGCTGTAAAATTTTTATAGATATACATATGTATAGTAAAAAAAAAAATGGAGACTGGAAGGATCCACATGGACTTCAGGATGGTGGTTACTTTTGTGGAGAGAGGAAGCGGAATGGAGAGTGAAGAGCCATGCTTCAACTATACTTCCAAATTATTTTCTTAGAAAAAAGGAAAATCTGGATAATGGGTACATAATGGCTATTATACTATTCTCTGTGTTTATGCTTAAATATTTCATAATCAACTTTAATTTAAATAAAATAAAATGTATTTGCATAAACTTTCATATTATCACGTTAGAAAAATAACAAGAGAAGTAAAACCAGAGGCTAGCGCACTTGCGAAGCCCCAAGTATTAGCCTATTTGCTTTACGCGTGGTAGAGCCTCTTCCCTTAAGCAAATGTTGCCAGAAACTCTATACTCTCAAAGCTGTGATTTAATTCCCGAACAAAATAACAAAGGGCACAGAAATAGTCTTTCCCATTCAGTAGCTAAAATGTTAGTTGACAAAACAAAATGTATCTGTGGGTAATGATACTGTAGCTTTACCTAGAACACGTGGAATTGAGCTTTCGCCGTAACTAAGAGATGTAAGTAAATGCTGCCTTCCAACGTTTCATGGCAAACGTACCAGAAAGATAACACAAGTAAAGGGAAAAAAATAAAGACAATGACTTGGCCTAGCGATCTAAATTTTTCTCACCTTCTGAAACAACCATTCCAAATAACTTAAAATTTACCCTAAAAGGAAACTTTGAGGGAAAAAAAAATAGCGCCCTTTAAGAATTAAGCACAGGAAGTTCTATCTGAGCAAGTTAGCTCCCCCAGGGTAAATTTTCCCTGTCTTCTCAGTTTATTTTCAATTTTAACTTTTATTAGTGAATAATCAAAAAACAGAAATATCGCTCTTTTTGTGCATCTAGCACATTTGTTACTTTGTTCACTACTAGAAAGTTAATCCTTTTGTTGCTATTTTAAATGAGTAGAAACTGTAAAGCGGCTATTCCAACCTCCATATCCAACCCCATTCTCCTTTGATCACCTCACACTCAAAACATGAGATATCCGTTCCTCCAGCCTCCCTTAGATCAAGGGGTGGCCATGTGCCTAGTTCTGGCCCCAAAAATGTAAATATAAGGCTACGGGGAGACTTGGGGGAGAGCTTTTCCTTTCCTGATAAAGACAATGCTTAGGTGATCGGCATCAACTCCTCCCCCATTCCTTCCTACCTTGGATGCTGATATGATTCCTGGAGGCCCGGTGTCCATCTTGTGGTTAGGACAGAAAGTCCTTCTAAGAGATACCGATGTCATTAAGCTGATGAACCAGTGTTAGTAACAAACATTTTTCCAGTTTACATCAATATCTTCACTTTTAATGATCTTTTTGACATTCTGAATTTTTTTTTATAGTCACATTTATTTGCAGCCACCTATTTTTAGGCTGTGTCCCACATAAGAAAAATAAACCACTGTTAGTTTGATTTTCTTTACTTTTGGCTAAATGGCTTTCCTAGCTGAAACAATGGGTTCTTTCCTTCAAATATATATTGTAATGTTTTACAAATATGAAGACAATAAATTTCTGAATATTAATTACTCGTCCACTTTTCTGAATTCTCTTATCATTTATAATAGTAGTTTGTTGAATCTCTTTGTTTCTTTTTAAGCAGTTTTTCGAACAAAAAAAGAAGAGAATCATATACTGAACTGCATTTGCCCATCATCTTGAACAATTATCAAGATAATGCTATTTTTGTTTCCATCTGTCTTTACTCTTTTTTTTCTGGAGTATTTGAAAGCAAATCCCAGAACCATATTTAACCATAAATAAAAATTCTATTGTTTTTAAAGTTATTTACACTTCTTTTGAATCATCAAATCACAAAAAGTGATTATTTTTTGTCCCTATGTTATTCTTAGCCTTTACCACAGGTAAATTTTTTCTTAAAGAATGATCTTGTAGAACCAGGAATACATTTTGAAAGGGTTCTATTCCTCCTTAAAGTGATTCTTATTTCTTCACAAATGCAGGGATCATTGTTTCTCTGAGAGAATTAACCATCTTTTGGAAGATAAAATTTTACACAAGAGAATTGCAGTATCTAAAAACAGGTTGTAACAGTTTAATTTTATGTATCAACTTGGCTAGGCTAGCCTGCCCAGTTGTTTGGTCAAAACCCCACCTAGTTGTTTCTATGAAGGTATTTTTAAGGTGTGATTAACATTTAAATCAGTAGACTTTAAGTAAAGCAGATGACTCTCCATGATGTGGGTGGACTTCATCCACTCAGTTGAAGGCCTCAAGAGAAAACACTGAGTTCCGCCAAGGAGAAGGAAGTTCTGCTTCCAGATTGTCTTTGGACCCAAGACTGCAACATCAACGCTTGCCAGAGTTTTCAGCCTGTCAGTCTGCTCTGCAGATTTCAGACTTGCCAGCTCCCACTATTGTGTGAGTTAATTCCTTAAAATAAATTTCTCACTCTCTCTCTCTTTCTCTCTCTGTCTGTCTATCTGTCTCTCTCTTTCTACACATCATATGCCCTGTTGGTTCTGTTTCTTTGGAGAAACTTGACTAATACTCAGGGTAGGAAGACATTAAATTGATAAGAGAAGAGCATCTGCTACAACTATCAAGAGAAGACCAGCAAGAACAGAGGGTTCAAGGAAATTCCTAGACCTCTAAATCCTATTGCAATTCTCAGTGTCACTCTTCCCCCGCCAGTCCCCTAAATTTCACATCCAAGACCTGGAGAAGTTCTAAATTTCACTGATTTAATAATTCAGCTACCCACAGCTTGAAGCTAGACATGATAGTCAACTATCTCATATCCCCTTAAAGAAAACAAATAGTCTTTTATTGTGGTCACTGAAAGCCTCAGGCTTCCATTTATGCCTTAAGCAGACAATTGAGATATTTAAGGCCTGTTTTTTTTTTGCTGGGAAAGGTTTGCTCTGAGCTAACATCCGTTGCCAATCTTCTCTTTTTTTTCCCCCCTAAAGTCCCAGTACGTAGTTGTATGTTGTTGTATATTCTAGTTGTAAGTCCTTCTAGTTTTTCTATGTGAGCTGCTGCCACAGCATGGATATTGACAGACAGTGGTGTGGTTCTGTGCCCAGGAACTGAACCTGGGCTGCTGAAGCAGAGCGCCCCGATCTTTAACTACTAGACCATCAGGGCTGGCTCAAGGCCTTTAACATATTCAATGCATAAGATGTAACTATCCCCCTACCCACCCACCATTCTTCTCATATACCTTCATATCATTGTAGGGCAGAGCAACGAAGTCCCCAACGTCTTCCTTTCAGTGCACTTTTCATTCCAGGTGACCACAGATAATAACTTATTTCATGTTTCAGAGATTCCTGCCAAGCATTGTTGGATTTCTTTCCTTGAATATTTAAACTCCCCCCGATTTGCCACGCTTTTCTGAGGTCCTGTTGCCTAGAATGTACTCTGGTTATAAATGTCTTTGTGAGGAGAAGTGCTCTAATTGGCTTTTTTCCCATCCAGTCTGTCCTCTATTTGTGTGTGAAGGCCCAATATAGACAAAAAAGCAAAGAGATGAGCTTTCTTTTCCATCTACATATCAGGACATATTTTATTTCAAATTATCGAGAGGTTATTGGTCACAATTTAAGATGAAACTGCGCAAGGATTGCCCCATGCTACAGTGTAGATCTGCTGTCTCTCACTTCTCCTTGAAATAAAAAGAATTAAGTGTATTCTTTACTAAATGACCTTGGTTCACATCTGATTTTCTTTAGCCACAAGACTTTGTAGAAACTACTAACTGAAGTCAAACTCAGGGTATGCTCAGAGGAGTTTCATTCTGGTAAACAGAAGTTTTAGCCTTTCTCTTTAGTGCTAAAGAATAAAGATCAGCAAATAGAAGAATTTTCTCCAGCTTTCAGGTCTCTGCTCCTTTCTATGTTCTTAGAAAATAGCTCTTTTTCTTTCTATCTTTGCTCCTGTTAATATTCTTTGAGCAAAAAACCTACAGAAAAAGAGATCTAGTTTTACCTAGTTAAAATAGTCCTCTCTTGAAATGTTGTTGAAAACATTATTATATTCTTATCAGGGACCCAGAGTCATATGATAAATTAAAACAAGCATTCCCTTATGAAGCCTTAGCCCCAAGTTATCAATACCAGCTCCCCGTTTCCATGAGATAATTTTATTTCAGGAAACTTACTGTCTGTCCCTGCTTTAGGTCTAGGTCAGAGCCTCTCAGACCACTGACACATATCCCCAAAGCTAAACTGGGTGGAGCAGGGTTTAGAGTATACCCCTTCTGTCCCAGAAGGCCCTGAGTTATTCAGTGACCCACTTTCTTCCTAGTGACCAGCTCTGCAAACCAGGGGTCTCAGAGAGTGTCAGTTCTCACTTCACAGTCCTTGAACAACTGTGGTACAAAAACAAGAGAGAGAGAGAAGCTTCTCTCTACTTAACAGAACTGTATGTAGAGAAATTAATTTACATACAATTGGTCACCTCCCTCTGCTCTTGACGTGGTCAGTCCTGGGACTGCTCATGCATCTATGACTATCTGAGTGGCCAGTGGTGCCTCTAGATAAGCTTAGCCTAACTGAGAAAGGACTAAACCTGCACACATAGCTCTCTTATGTCCCCTCCTATCTTTTGTGGATATTTAGAGATAACTTAAATAGAGGCTGTCTAAGCCAGTGATTCTCAACCTGAACTTGTAGGGGAGGAAGACATTTCCTCTTCCCAAATGGGGGTTCATCTGGCTGGAGAACGAATTAAATTCACATGAGACAGAATAGCAAGAGAAAATTAAACAAAGCTTTATGAGGAACCATGGCCCGGGGCCTTTTTTCCCCGAAGGAAGAAAGGGCACCCAAGAAGTGGGGTGCACATAGTGGTTATATATCCCCAAACAGGGTGTTTCACATGTAATTGAAATGTCCCTCCCACAATAGTCACAAGATTGCCCTGTTGGCACATTGCTTGATGGACACAGCAGGTAATGGTCTGCTATCTCGGTAGGTGTAGCAGGAGGCAAGTCTACTATCTTGAGCTGGGTGGTCACAGGTTAGCGCAGCAATCAGTTCCTAGCCTAAGGAAAGACGCTTAATCCTACAAGAAATGCCAATATTGGGAGGGGGAGGGAAGTCAGTTACAGGAGGTTACCAGACTAGCACAATAAAATGCAGATTTAAGTCCTTGCCTTTGGTATTGATTAAGAGTTTTTAGAGAGAAGGTCATCTCCTTTCTTCTTCCTGGTACAGAGAGGGAGGCAACTTTACAGATAGAGATTTACCTTACAAACGTAAACGTGTCCTAACAAAGGGCAAGTTCCATTCCTCAGAGCCTCCTTCCCTGTCCCAGTTTATCAAAAGCAATCAGCCTCAAATAATCCTGATGCCAAAGAGACATATCTTGGGGTGGCCAATTCCAGGTCCCCACAACCTCATATTCAAATCACCTAGGGAGCTTTAAAAAAATGCCAGTGTCCATCCCACACTCCAGATAAATTAAACTAGAATCTCTCAGAGTGAGATCCCGGCATTAGGAAACTTAAGAGCTCTCTAGGTGAGGACAATGTTTGGCTACATTGGAGAACCACTGCTTTAGCCTCAAGGAAATTTGGGGGCCCTGGGGAATTGTACTGATTTCTGTCTTTCCTCATCCCTCCCATCACCCAGCACATGATTTACCTACCAGATGAAATAATTTAGTTAGGACACTGTTCTGGAACTGTACCTAAAACTTTTTATTGGTTAAAGGAGAATCTTTTCATGTGATTTGGAATAGAGAAATCTTAAAAACAATCTTTGACCAAGTTGATCATAGTCTGATGACATGAAGTGATAACAAAAGAAGGCAAGGTGGAGAATGAAAGGGGAGCGAGGAATAATTACAACTCAAAATTGGTTCTAGGGGGGCCAGCTGATGGCGTAGTAAGTTGGCACGCTCCGCTTTGGCAGCCTGGAGTTGATAGGCCTGGATCCCGGGTGTGAACCTACAGACCATTCATCAAGCCACGCTGCGGCGTGTCCCACATACAAAATAGAGGAAGATTGGCACAGACGTTAGCTCGGCGACCATCTTCCTCAAGCAAAAAGCAGATTGGCAACACATATTAGCTCAGGGCCAATCTTCCTCACCAAAAAAAACAAAAACAAAAAACCGGTTACTAGGTAGAACTCTTGGTATTTCACAACCACTAGCCGTGACTGTGAGTAATATGGCACATTGAAAATGTGAGGAATAAGCAAGGAAAGAGTCTGCAAACTATTTCCTTATTGACTGCTCAGTTGGTAGAGTCTATGGCTACTATTTTAAATTTAGTTTAAAGTGTTCTAATATTTTTAAAGCTACATCAGAGTTACACTACTGTAGGCCTGTAATAAACATTGACAAGACCAGTTGCTCACTATATGACAGCAAGGATGATTTAGCCTGAAGCTAATAGCAGCTGATAGAGTCTAAGCTCAGGGCACCACACTTTCACAGGCCCATTCTGAGACCCGTGCCTTAATTTTGTATTTTTTCTTAAAGAGTCAAGTGGCACAAGCACTGGATCCACTCACGGCTGACAGATCAAAACTCTAAAGAGGTTAACATAAAGGGTGGTAGCCATTATCATTTTTTAACACTGGGCTCCTATCCCTGTAAGAATTTGTTTCTTTTCCCTGGTCATATCCGTGAGCTCTTGACTTAAACCATAGCCAGGCAGGGGCTGCCCAGACACTGAGCTGACAGAGGCCTGGCTGAGAAAGAAACCCAGACCTCAGAAAACTGTTTTCTAAATTTCCTTCACGTGCTAATGTGATGGGGTGTCACAAATTGGAAGTTGAGACAAAAGGATCAGGATACAAGAATTGCTGCCTTCCAAAAGGGAATGGATCTTCAACAAAACACACAAAGGAGCTAGTCAAAGAAAGTCCCTACCCACTGATATATGATATATATCATTATATGATATAAAAATGATAGGAATGATATAAAAAGGCTAGGTTTAGAAAGAGAAGTGGATTTTTTTTTTTCAGAGAAAGAATTGAAGTAGTAATTTTTGAATCAGTGAGGCAAATTTAGAGATCACAAAAAAGATCAGTACAGAAGGGATCAGATCCACAGCGACGTGACCGTCGTGAACTCACTGGCAAAATGCACTGAGGGAAAAACATGTCTGTGTGGAGATGCTTCTATTTCACTCCTTTGTGTCCGATTTCTGAGAGAACTGTCACGTTTTGAGAAGCCACATTTACCCAATATTTTAATAGCCTTGGCTTTGTAAGAGTGTATATTCTTTCTAAAGAGCTTCCGGCGAAATCCATCTTTTTCTTACTAAGCCTCAAAATGTGAAACCTGAGACAGGAGCTCAGCCTACTGTCCCATCCCCCACCCCAAACTCCAGCACCAAAACTAAGTGAAAATACTAATTCTTTCGCAAATCTTCTAATTTAGAGTTTACACGGATAAATGTCAATAACTTTTTTTCATGGAACAGGGACCAAAATTCACTGTTGATTTTGTTCTGTGGAAGAGCATATGTAAAACCTGCTGAGGACGGAGAGAAATAAAATTTTTAAAAGGAAGGGTTACGAGCATAACCGGAGCAAATTATAAATACCGGGAGGCAAGATGATTAATTTTCAGATTCTATAAGAATGGGCTGGCGACCGTAAAGTAGATGTTTCCCGAACAAGAGAACAAAAAGGATGGAGATGCTGGGGATCGAACCCGGGACCTCATGCATGCTAAGCATGCGCTCTACCACTGAGCTACATCCCCACCACATAAATTGTGGTTTTCTAAACTACCTTCATGAAATAAAACAGAAATTTACTCCACAACTTTTTTTTTTTTTTTAGCAAACCTATTTTGGGTTTTTGCAAGCGAGCATGAAAATTTCCGTCTATTTTACAGGAATCTATTAACAAGAAATTCTGATTAACCTGTACCTTGCAGACATTCGGTAACTGATGAGAACAGACTGGGCTCAGAAATCTCAGTAGGACACATTCCCCAGGCTCTCCTTTTCTTACTGCTTTTCTCTTTTTTCGAAATACATACGGAACAAAGGAAAGATTCTTACAGGAGAGATTAAAAACGCTTTGCCGATAACTGTCTTTATCTGTGGAACTTAACAAACTACCTCCAATCCCCCTCCCCATTTCTGCAACCCATTCCTGGACTCCAGAAGCCTCTATGCACCTTTTCGTAGAAATCAAGGAGCTAACGAGGAATTTCTGCTACAAAAATAAATTCCTTCCACCCTTAGCAACTGGGAGGACTAAAGGGTAGAGATGCTGCGGCTTTCTGATCCTCATTTTACTCAAAGAATACAAATCAAATCCAGAGAATACGAATCCTCAGATCCTCCTCTGATTCTTTGGAATGAAGAGCCAGGCAAGTTAGAAACGCGTTAACTCTAAGATTGAGGCTAAACCTCTGCTTCCGTGGTACTTTATTTTCAGAGGGAGTGGTCCTCTGGATATTCACACCCCTTTCTCATCAAAGGCTGCAAAGTGAGATTTTATCCCTGACTAGTTCAGGGAAGTCCCCAGGTAAGCTGACCGGTGAGCAAACCTGGAAGAATGGATAGGAATGCCAAGTAGAGATTTGGAGAGAGCTGAGGACACAGCATGTGTACAGGCAGGAAGTGCATGTGGTTTAGAACGATTGGAGTTGAGAGGAGGAGCAAGATGGAGATGAGGCCAGAGAAGTCAGCTTGACAAGACTACACAGCATTTCTCATCCTCTTAGCTTTTTAAGAAAACCTAAGTTGTAGTCAGGTAGTGGAGATGATGGTCCCAGACGGTTTGCATAAATCATGAGTGGTCTAAAATAGTTATGATTTTTCCATTTCCTTTTGCCAGTCATTGTTTTAATGGTAGGTCCATGACCCTCTGGTGAATAAGACATACTAGGCAGTCTACCTAAACACTTCAGACTTTTTTCAGGATAAAAAAAGATATGTGAGAGGAGAGACACACATCTTAGTTTAGCATTGCTATTTGATTTTCAAGGAATGTGGTTTCTAATAACAGTCTGGAATGCAAGCAACAATAAAAAAATTATCCTTTTTTTTTTTTAGTAAACAACAGTTGTTTCCCTAAGAGAAACGTAAAATAAAGGATTGCTGTTAATATTAGTTATCTATTGCTGAGTAGTACCCCAAAATTCAGTGGGTTAAAAAAATAAATGTTTATTATTTCAACGATTCTGTGGGTCAGGAGCTCTGGAGTGGCTTGACTCAGTGGTTCTGGCCCCAGATGTCTCATGAGCTTGAGCCCAGTGTGTCTGCAGGACATGCAGTTCTCCGACGGTTCGCTGTGTCTGGAGGACCTGCTTCCAAGATGCGTCATTCACACGTGGGTAGGAGGCTTCATTTCTCCCTCATGTGCATCTTGGTGGCTGATTCAAGTAGAAGGGAACCGCACAGGAGTGTGGTCACCAGAAGGTAAGAATCATGGAGGCCTTCTTGAAGGTTAGCTAAGACATTGTGTCATCCTTAATTGCATGTCAGTGCTTATTACAGTACCTGGCGTAAGGAAATATTTGAATCATTTTCAAAAAGAGTAAATGAGTTGGTGGATAGAGAGATAAATGCTTGTATAAATGAATAAACAGAAGAATGTTTTCAGTGGCTACTTAGGAGATTTTAAATGTGAGAAATCATGAAATTTGCCTTCAACCCTCTCAATTCCATTGGAAGAAATGGAAAATTTATAAAAATGTATAAGGTATCAAAACAAACCTAAGAAGTTACAGAAAATCTGATTCAATATATAGCCATTTAAAAAATTGAATCAGGAATTTAAACAAAATTTCCATAAAATATAATTTCCAGTCTGAAACAATTTTACTAGAATGTTCTGTGAAATCTTAAAGGAAATTATAACCTCTATTTTATACAAAATATTCCAGAAAACAAAAAGCTCTGTGAGTTATTTTAAGAGCTGAATATAATATTGATACCAAAACCCAATGGAGAAACTATAAGAAAGAAAAACTACAAGACCATTTCACTAATGAACACAGAGGCAAAAACATATATAGAAAACTAGTAAAGAGACTTCCAGTTTCTAGTTCCATATATAAGGAACTTGGAATTCACCATGCATCCTAACAATATGTAAGAAGCTGAACAGACTGACAAATCAGTAATTCTTCTTGGATTTGTAAGAGAGGTGAGGACACAGGGCAAACTGCTGCTGAGATTGGAGAGGGAGACAGGTGAATACAAGAAGTAATGGCTCACCTGAGCCACTCACAAATGGAAACCACAGGGGAACCAGTGCTGGGATAGAAAAACGTGAACTGTAATTGACGAATTGCTGGAGGCTCCATATAGACAAGTCCGATAGTCAAAAACTCCAGGGACACCCAGCCATAGAGGGGCCCCCACACTTCCGTGAGTTTTATCTTTAGGAGCTCAACCATGTTCTCACAATAAATATCCAAATATTGGGAGGAAATCCCCTTATGTTTCCAGTAGAGGGGGGAGAGGAGGAACCACTCTGAAATATGCCAACGTACTCTGTTGTTCTTAATAAGGCCTGCCTTCCAGAGAACCACCCCCTCTCTAGCACTTGTTGTTTCCTGTCTTTTTAGTAATAGCCATTCTGACAGGTGGAAGGTGATATCTCATTGTGGGATTAATTTGCATTTCCCTATTAATTAGTGATGTTGAACCTCTTTTCATGTGCCTGTTGGCCATCTGCATATCTTCTTTGGAAAAATGTCTGTTTAGATCCACTGCTCATTTTTTAATCAGGTTGTTTGGGGTTTTTGTTGTTGTTGTTAAGTTGTATGAGTTCTTTATATATTTAAGATATTAACCTTTTATTGGATATATGATTTGCAAATATCTTCTCCCAATCAGTAGATTGCCTTTTTGTTTGATTGATTGTTTCCATTGCTGTGCAGAAGGTTTTAGTTTGATGCAGTCCCTTTGTTTTTTCTTTTGTTTCTCTTGCCTGAGGAGACATATCCAAAAGATATTGCTAAGGCCAATGTCAAAGAGCATATTGCCTTATGAGCATACTGTTTTATTCTTGGAGTTTTGCAGTTTCAGGTCTTACATTCAAGTCTTTAATCCATTTTGAGTTAATTTTTGTGTGTGGTGTAAGATAGTGGTTCACTTTCCTTCTTTTGTCTGTGGCTGTCCATTTTTCCCAACACTATTGAAGATATTTTCCTTTCTCCTTTGTATACTCCTGGCTCCTTTGTTGCAAATCAGCTGTACATAAATGTGTGGGTTTATTTTGGGGCTCGCAATTCTGTTCCATTCATCTGAGTGTCTGTTTTTCTGCCAGTACCATGCTGTTTTGATTACTACAGCTTTGTAGTATACTTTGAAATCAGGGAGTGTGATGCCTCCAGCTTTGTTCCTTTTTCTCAGAATTGCTATTTGGGGTCATTAGTTGTCCCATATAAATTCTGGGATTTTTTGTTCTATTTCTGTGAAAAATGTCATTGGGATATTGATAAGGATTGCATTGAATCTGTAGATTGCTTTGGGTAAAATGGACATTTTAATTATGTTATTTCTTCCAATCCCTGAGCATGGAATGTCTTTCCATTTCTTTGTGTCTTCTTTGATTTCTTTCAACATGTCTTACAGTTTTCAGCATACGGGTCTTTCACTTCCTTGGTTAAATATATTCCTAGGTATTTTATTTTTTGTTATGATTGTAAATGGGATTGTATTCTTGATTTCTCTTTCTGCTAGTTCATCAGTGTATAAAAATGCAAGTGATTTTTGTATGTTGATTTTGTAGCCTAAAAGTTTACTGTATTTGTTTATTATTGCTAATAATTTTTTGGTGGATTCTGTAGGATTTTCTATATAAAAAATTGTGTCATCTTCAAATAGTGAAAGTTTTAATTCTTCCTTTCCAATCTGGATACATTTTATTTCTTTTTCTTGCCTAATTGCTCTGACTAGGTCTTCCGTTACTGTGCTGAATGAGAGTGGTGAGAGTGGGCGTCCTTGTCTTGTTCCTGTTCTTAGAGGGATGGCTTTCAGTTTTTCACTGAGTATGATGTTAGCTGTGGGTTTGGCGCATATGGCCTTTATTATGTTGAGGCATTTTCCTTCCATGCACATTTTATTGAGAGTTTTTCTCATAAATGGCTGCTGAATCTTGTGAAAATGCTTTATCTGCATCTATTAAGATGATCATGTGATTTTTATTCTTCATTTTGTTAATGTAGTGTATCACATTGATTGATTTGTGGATGTTGAATCATCCTTGCATCCCTGGTATAAATCCCACTTGATCATAATACATGATCCTTTTAATGAATCACATTTGATTTGCTAATATTTTGTTGAGGATTTTTGCACCTATGTTCGTCAGTGATATTGGCCTGTAATTTTCTTTTTTTTTTTTTTTTTTTGCATTGTCCTTGTTTGGCGTTGGTATTAGGGTAATGTAGGCCTCATAAAATGAGTTAGGAAGCATTCCATCCTCTTCAACTTTTTGGAAAAGTTTGAGAAGAAAAGATATTAAATCTTCTTTGAATGTTTGGTAGAATTCACCAGAGAAGATATCTGATCTGGACTTTTGTTTTTCAGGAGGTTTTTCTTACTGTTTTGATCTCCTTACTAGTGATCAGTCTATTTAGATTCTCTATTCCTTTTTTATTCAGTTTTGGAAGGTTTGAAGTGGGACTGCACCAAACTAAGAAGCTTCTGCACAGCAAAGGAGACCTCCAGAAAAATGAAAAGGCACCTACCAAAATGCGAAAAAATATTTGCAAATCGTATGTCTGATAAGAAGTTAATATTTTAAAACTATAAGGAATTCATATGACTCAAGCAAAAAAAAATCTGATTAGAAGTGGGCAGATGTTCTGAATATCAAAATAAACAATCAAAACTACATTAAACTAAAAAGTGTCTTCACAGTGACAAATAAAAATGGCAAGTAATAGGATATATTGGAATGTATGAGGAAGCCATTTGGTGTAAACCTAATTCGACCTGACCTTGTCTTTCCAAAAGGGCCTGACCTTGGCCATGGCCATTGAGAATGCATTGTATATCTGCTTTAGAGATTCCCCATGGCAAGAACAAAGGCCCTTGAGATAAAGGTACAACTTCCCTCCCCCTCCCAACGTTGGCATTTCCTTAAGGATGAAGCATCTTTCCTTAGCCTAGGAACTGATTGTTGCGCTCACCTGTGACCACCCAGCTCGAGACAATAGACTTGCCTCCTGCTGCACCCGCCAAGATAGCAGACCCACTACCTGCTGTGTCCATCAAATGCTGTGCCGACAGGGCAATCTTGTGACTATTGTGGGAGGGACATTTCAATCACATGTGAAACATCCTCTTTCAGGGTATATAACCACTTTGTATACCTCACTTCTTCAATGCCCTTTCTTCCTTGGGGAAGAAAGGCCCCAGGCCATGGTCCTCAGATTTTAGTTCAGAATAAACTCTCCCAAATTTTCATTTATAGATTGGTTATGGATTATTTTTGTCACAACAGCAAAGGCAAAATGGAAAGGCAACTGCTGAATGAGAGAAAATATTTGCAAATTATGTATCTGATCAGCGGCTAATATCCAAAATATATAAAGAACTCATACAACTCAATAGCAAAAACAAACAATCCAATTTAAAAATGGGTAGGGGAACCGAACAGATGTTTTCTGAAAACAAAAAAACCCCAAACTTACAAACTGCCAACATGTACGTGAAAAGATGCTCAACATCACTAATCGTCAGGGAAATACAAATCAAAACCACATTGAGATATCACCTCACACCTGTTAGAATGGCCATAAGTTAAAAGATAAGAGCATTGGCAAGGATGTGGAGAAAAGGGAACCCTTGTGCACTGTTGCTGGGAATGTAAATTGGTGCAGCCACTATGGAAAACGATACAAAGTTTCCTAAAAAAACTAAAAATAGAGCTACTATATGATGCAGCAATCTCACTTCTGGGTATATATTCTGGATGTTATCTATAATAAGAAATATATATTTGATCTTTATCCCTATTGATGGCATACCTGGAGCTCCTAAAACCCTTAGAATTTTCCAAGTAATGAAAGAAACAAAGGTGCCTTTTGTTATATTAATGAGGTGACATTTGGACCACACCTAATGTTGGAAGCTGGTTTCTAGGGGAACCAGCCATGTGATTAGAGAGTTGGAAATTTCAGTCCCACCACGCTGACCTCTGGAGAAGTGAGAGGGGCTTGAGGTTGAACCAAGTGCCAATGGCCAATTATTTAATCAATCATGCCTATGTAATGAAGCCTCCATAAAAACCCAAATAGGACTTACGGATGGCCAATGAATACATGAAAAGACACTCAACATCACTAATCATCAAGGAAATGCAAATCAAAATCACAATAAGATATCACCTTACACCTGTTAGAATGGCTATTATCAACACGACAAGAAATAACAAGTGTTGGCAAGGATGTGAGGAAAAGGGAACTCTTGTGCACTGTTGATAGGAATAAAAATTGGTGCAACCACTATGAAAAACAGTGTGGACAATTCTCAAAGAATTAAGAATAAAACTACCGTATGATCCAGCAATTCCACTCTGGGTACTTATCTGAAGAAAACAAAAACACTAATTCAAAAAGATATACGTATCCCCACATTCATTGCAGCACTATTGATGCGGGGTCGGTGAGCCGAGGAGTCGAAAGAAAGATTTCTTAGACTCTCAAGATCTGGCAGTAGTGCTCTTTTATTTAGAGAATAGTGTGGAGTAGCATGGGGACAGGACACATGGGCAGTCAGAGCTGCTCCTGCCACTGCTGGCATGGGGACAGGATTCATGGGCAGTCAGAGCTTCTGCTGCTGCCGGCATGGGGACAGGACTCATGGGCAGTCAAAGGTGCTGTGTGGGGACAGGGCCCACGGGCAGGAGGAGGTGCTGCTGCCGCTGCTTCTGCTGCAAACCTGGGTGGAGAGTAAGGCTAAATTTAAGGCATAGGTATGTGAGCCATCTCTTTACAAGACAAAGGAAAGAACATGTAAAAAGATTAAAATGGTATCAGTGCAGGTGGGGTCTGGCCATTGGGTGGTCCCACAACTTTTAGATAAGAATCAAATCGGATTAAGTAAAGGCCAGAAGCCACCACTCTAAATCAGTTACATGAGGTTGCCAGACAGTAACCAACTTAAGTCCTTGCCTTCCCCATTAAGAGTTTCTAGAGACAAGGTCATCTCCCTTCTTTCACAAATGCAAATGTCTCTCCAAGGGCAAGCAAACTCTGCTCCTCAGAGCCTGCTTCTCATCTGCAGTTTTAAAATTAACCAGCCTAAAGTAATTCTCATCACTATTAATAACAGACAACATAAGGAAACAACCCAAGTGTCCATCAATGGATGAATGGATAAAGAAGACATAGGAGATACATATACAATGGAATACCATTCAGCCACAAAAAAAGAATGAAGTCTTGCCATTTGCAAGAACATAGATGGATCTTGAGGGCATTATGCTTAGTGAAATAAGTCAGACAGGGAAAGACATATACCGTATGATCTCATTTATATGTGGAATTAAAACAAAAACAGAATCAAGCTTATAAATATGGAGAACAGATTGGTGGTTCCCAGAGGCAGGGGGTAGGATGTGAAGGGGGTCAAAACGTACAAACTTCCAGTTATAAAATAAATAAGTCATAGGGGTGTAATGCACAGCATGGTGACCATAGTTAATAATACTGTATTGCATATTTGAAAATTGTTAAGAAAGTAGATCTTAAAAGTCCTCATCACAAGAAAAAAGATTTTTTGTAACTATATATGGTGAGAGATGTTAACTAGACTTATTGTGGTGATCATTTTGAAATATATACAAATATTGAATCATGTACACCTGAAAGAAGTAAAATAAAAGTAACATTATATGTCAATTATACCTCAATTAAAAAAATATGAAGCAAAAAACAGGAAAAATAAAAAAAGAATGAATGGCCAACTGCTTTAAATACAGGTCAAGTGAAATAAACACAAAGATGTGACCATCTGTCATCAAGGAGCTCATTGATTACTTTGGACTCAATTGAAAGAGAAGGAATAGAAGCCTTCGTGGAGTACTTTGTGGAACCAATGAGGTAAGGAAGAGAAGACATTAATTAAAAACAATTACTTTAAGGGGCCAGCCTGGTGGTGCAGCAGTTCAGTTGCACATTCCGCCCTGGCAGCCTAGGGTTTGCCGGTTTGCATCCGGTGCGGGTGCATAGCAGATATTACCTGAGGGCTAATCTTCCTCAAAACAAAACAGTTCCTTTAAGAAATTTTTGTCATGAAAAAGAGCAGAGATAGTCAACTGCCCTTTGACAAAGGAGTTAAGGCAATACAGTAGAGAAAGGATGGTCTTCTCAACAAATGGTGCTGGAAGAACTTGGACTTCCACACGCAAAAAAATCAATCAACGTAAACATTATACCTTTCACAAAAATTAACTCAAAATGGATCATAGACTTAATTGTAAGTTTCAAAATTATAAAACTCCTTGAAGACAACATAGGAGAAAATCTAGGTGATTTTGGGTTTGGCAAAAGCACAATCCATAAAAAAACAATGATAAATTAGATATCATTAAATTTTAAAATTTCTATTCCATGAACAACATTGTTAAGAAAGTGATAAGACAAGTCATATATTGAGAGAAAATATTTCCAAAACATATGTCTGATAAAGGACTCGTATCCAAAATATACAAAGAACTCTTAAAACTGGATGGACAATGAGAAAACAAACATCCCAATTTAAAAGTAGGCAGGAGATCTGAAGAGCTGTCTACAAAGAAGTCATACAGATGGTAGATAAGCATATGAAAAGATGCTCAGTATCATTTGTCATTAGGGAATTGCAAATTAAAACAATAATGAAATACTACCACAAACTTATTAGAATGACCAAAATCCAATACACTAGCAATACCAAAGGCTGAGGAGGATGTGGAACACTGGGAACTCTGATTTATTGCTGGTGGGAATGCAAAATGGTAAAGCCACTTTGGAAGACAGCTTGGTGATTGCTCCCAAACTGAACATACTCTCACTATGTGATCCAGCAGTCATATTCCTTGGCATTTACCCAAATGAATTTGAAATTTGCATCCCCACTAAAACCTGCACACAGATGTTTATAACAGCTTTATTCATAAGTGCCAAAACTTGCAAGCAATCAAGATATCCTTCAATAGACAAATGGATAAACAAACAGTGCTACATCCATATAATGGAACATTATTCAACGCTGAAAGGAAATGACCCATCAAGTCAAGAAAAGGCATTGAAGAATGAATCTTAAATACATATTACTAAGTGAAAGAAGCCAATTTGAAAAGGCTACGTACTGCATGACTGCAACAATATGGCATCCTGGAAAAGGCACAATTATGGAGGCAGTAAAAAAGATCAGTGTTTGCCAGGGGTCAGGGAGAGAGAGGGCTGATGAATATGCAGAGCTGAGGGGATTTTTAAGGCGGTGAAATTGTTCTACATGATACTGCAACAGTGGATACATGTCATTACACATTTGCCAAAACCCGTAGAACGTGCAGCACAAAGAAAGAACCCCAGTGTAAACTATGGACTTTAGTTAATAATAATGTATCAATATTGGCCCATCAATTGTAGCAAAGATACCACATGAATATAAGATGTTAGTTAATAATAGGAGAAATTTGCAGGGGAGGGGGACCTAAAAGGATATTGACAAATAAAAATGGCAAGCAATAGGCTATATTGGAGAATATGAGGAAGCCATTTGGTGTAAACCTAATTCGGCCTGACCTTGTCTTTCCAAAAGGGCCTGACCTTGGCCATTGAGCATGCATTGTATATCTGCTTTAGAGATTCCCCATGGCAAGAACAAAGGCCCTTGAGATAAAGGTACAACTTCCCTCCCCCTCCCAACGTTGGCATTTCCTTAAGGATGAAGCATCTTTCCTTAGGCTAGGAACTGATTGCTGCGCTCATCTGTGACACCCAGCTCGAGACAGTAGACTTGCCTCCTGCTAAGCCCACTGAGATAGCAGACCCACTACCTGCTGTGTCCATCAAGTGCTGTGCCAACAGGGCAATCTTGTGACTATTGTGAGAGGGACATTTCAATCATACGTGAAACGTCCTGTTTAGGGGTGTATAACCACTCTGTACACCTCACTTCTTGGATGCCCTTTCTTCCTTGGGGAAGAAAGGCCCCGGGCCATGGTCCTCAGATTTCAGCTCAGAATAAACTCACCCAAATTTTCATTTATAGATTGGTTATGGATTATTTTCGTCGACAGTTCATAGGAACTTTCTGTACCTTCTGCTCACTTTTTCTGTAAATCTAAAACTGTCTCTAAAAAATAAAGTCCCTTAGTTAAAAAAACAGACAGAGCAGAGATATGAGCAGTATTGAGAGGGAAATGTAGAATCAGTGGAGTTTGGTTTTGCTTTGCTTTGTTCTTTTTTTTCTTTGGTTTTGGTTTGTTTTTAGGTAAGAGTATGACAGCATGTGTTTATGCAGAGAGAAATTGATAAGGTAGAAAAATAAGTAAATAATTACAGGAGAATATCTCCTCAGAGCTAACGAGAGGAGGATCAGGAACACAAGTAGAACTTTCCAAAGAAGCTAATATACTTTGACCACAATAACACCAGAGAAGCAGAGTGTATCTTCGTAGATAGACAGAATGGGAAGAAAAGGAGCTTTCTATATGATTGCCTCTAATTTTTTGAATGATATGTGAAACTAGGGCACCAACTGAGTATGAAAGGTAGAGCTAAAAAATGTAGGAGATTTAAGAGTAAAAGTAAAATGAGTCTGATGTGTGATTTTTCCAATACCACCAAACAACTCTCCCATTCTCAGTGGACACTGACTAGGTGTCCTACAAATTTAATTCAATTTTAATACTATATACTTAGGGATAGTGTCAGATTCCACAGGCTAAGGGCTCAGTCCCACAAGTCTGCCCCCACTTCAGATGTCAAAAACAAGTCCAGGCTGTTACTTGTGTTTCTGATCAACTGGCTATAAACTGGAGGTTCCCATGAACCCCTCCTTGGAGTCAATTAATTTGCTAAAGCTGCTCACAGAACTCAGAGAAACATCTACTTATATGTTTACCAGTTTACTATAAAGGATATAATAAAGGATACAGATGAACAACCAGATGAAGAGGTACATAAGATGAGTTCTGGAAGGGTCCTGAGCACAGGAGCTTCTGTCCTCATGGAACTGGGGTGCACCACCCTCCTGGCACGCCGGTGGATTCACCAACACAGAAACTCATCAAATCTCTTTGTTCAAGAGTTTTTTTAGAGCTTAATCTCCAGCCCCCACCTTTTCAGAGGCGGGTGGGTGGGGCTGAAAGTTACAACCCTATAATCACTCAATCTTTCTGGTGACCAGCCCCATCCTAAGGCTATGTAGGGGCCTCATTCCAAGCCACTTTATTACCATAAACTCAGGTATGCTCAAAAACGGGCTTCTTATGAGTAACAAAAAACACTCCTGTTATTTAGGAAATTACAAGGGTTTTAGGTGCTCAATGCTAGGAACCTGGGACAAAGATCAAATATAGTCTTATTATGCCACAGTGAGAAATAGCCATTATTAAGAGAGGGAAAGCAAATTCACTAGGGAACAATATTGGGATTGCTAGGCAGCATTGTCTACCTATTTAGTATTTATTGCTGTCAATTTAAAATGAGTCCCATAGGGTGGTTGGGGTGTTCTTCTTTGGAAAATTGTGGCCTCTTATGCATTGCCATGAAATAAGTGTGTAGTTAGTTTTAACATTGATTGAGTACCTTGCCAAGAAAGCCTAGTGCAAGGAGAGAAGGGAAGTTGACTTACGGATATTTACACAGAGTTTGAAGAATTTCTGGAGATGCATACTAGAGTGAATGAGTGGCAAAGCAGTATATGGTTTTGAGAGATAATAGAGGGTAGCTTTAAGAGTCCTTAATGATTGATTAGATGTCTGTGGGAGGAACAGGGCAGGGTGTTTATCGAACAATGAAGTGGAGATATACTGTAGGCTGTATGGATTTGACTCTTGTGAGAGTGATAGGGACTCAAGATGTATATTTGAGAAATATCAGCAAAAAAAAGAAAAAAGAAATAGCTTATAGAGGGTATTTAGAGCAATTGTATATAAGAGTGCTTAGGAAGAAGGTGTAGAGTTTGAAGAAAGAATGTCTGTGTCTGAACTCTGAAAAAATCAACATTTAAGCAAAAAAGGAAGAGTTGAACAAGTAACTTAAGTGAAATAAATACAAGGTGTTACCTTTGAAAGACAGGGAAAAGCATTTCAAAAGAACGGTCATTAGATCAAATACTGTAATGTGTCTCATAAAGTGAAGACTAATATGCCCATCAGTGTAGAGAAGAAGGAATTATTGGTTGCTCTGGTAACCAATTGACTAGAGTTCTAGGCATTAAGATCATATTCAGAGGATTGAGAAGAGAGAGTGAGATGAGAAATGAAGACACAATATAGAGAGGTGTGTTTCAAGAAATGTGGCTAGAATTGAGAGGGGAGAAGAGAGAGAGGTGACTATAGGAGAACACGGAGCCAGGGGAGATTTTTGGTATGGAAGAAATATGAACTATTTTAAATAATAAGAAGCCAGTAGAGAGGGAGAGATTGAAGATATGAGAGGGTGAGAATAATTGATGGAGCAAGGTCCCTCTGAAGGCAAGACATGATGGCCTAAGCACAGTTGGCTGACTAGCCCTAGATGGGTTACAGTCTTGCCACCAGAAGTGTAGCATAGAGACCAGCAGCATCAGCATCACCTGGGAGCTAGTTATAAATGCAAAATCTCAGGCTTCACCCCAGACCCGAGGAATTTTCATTTTAGCAAAATTCAGAGGTGATGTGTATGGACATTCAAGCTTGAGCAGCACTGAGACAAGGGATATTTCTTCCATTTTACCAGACCATAATGAAAAAAGGAGGAATACACATATAAGCACATTTTTTAAGCTGCTGAAGGAAATTAAGATAGCTTTTATTTGATGGCATTTTTATGTTTAAAGTAGGAGGCAAAGTCAGCTGAAAGGACAGAAAGCAGGATTAGAAGTTCAAGAGAGTGAAGAAGTTTTGAAGTAGCTATTGTAAATCCTATTAGGGAAATGCAAAAGGAAGGTGGAGTAACATTAGGAGTAACAAATGAGTCACCTTGCCCCTCTGTGCTTCAGTTTCCTTGCCTCTGAAATGAAGGGTTGGAGTGAACTTCCCTTAAGTCCTATCCAGACTCAAAGTAACAAAGGCTATAATGATTCCATTAATCTTGCTCTTTCTCTCCTCTGTGAAGATGACACCAAGTTGAATCCCTATGTAGGAGGAGATGATGAGTACAGAATTACCTCTTGGACCCATCCCAGAAGAGGGTGCAGCAGTCATCTGGCCTCTTTGCTTTTATTCTGAATGGATGAGGGGAGAAGCAACAGCAGCCTAAGCTTCCCAGAACTTGTGATGGGTTTGAAGGCAGGGGAGATTCCGGGAACAGGCCTCCAAGACTAGGCAGTGAAGGCCTAGTTAATATTTAGAGTGGCACTTATCTTCATAGAGATGTGATATTTTCCAGCAGTACTCAGCAGTCTTAGTACAGTGAATAAGAAGACACATTTGGAATCATCTACAGTTAGACTTCTGACGGAGGATGTTCAGTATAAAACAAAGGAGTGTGAGGACATTGTCAAAATGTGGCTGAAGTGAAGAATCAAAAAGTCTAAGATCTAGGGCAGACCCGGTGCCATAGTTGTTAGGTTCCCACACTCCACTTCTGTGGCCTGGAGTTTACTGGCAGGATCCCAGTACAGACCTACACACCACTCATCAAGCCATGCTGTGGAGGCATCCCGCATACAAAACAGAGGAATATTGGCTCCTACGTTAGCTCAGGGACAATCTTCCTCAAGCAAAAAGAGGAAGATTGGCAACAGATTTTAGCTCAGGGTCAACAACAACAACAAAAAATCTCAGATGGATATGTGTCTTAGTCTATTTTGGCTGCTATAACAGAATACCACAGACTAGGTGGTTTATAAACAACAAAAATTTATTTCTTACAGTTCTGGAAGTTGGGATATCCAAGATCAAGGTGCCTGTACGTTCAGTGTCTGATGAGAACCCACATTCTAGTTCATAGATAGCCATCTTCTTGCTGTGTCCTTACATACAGAAAGGGATGAGGGAGCTCTCTGGGGTCTCTTTTATAAAGAAACTAACCCCATTGATGAGAGCTCCCCCCCTCATGACCCAGTCACCTCCTAAAGGCCCCATCTCCTAATACTATCTCATTAAGGATAAGGTTTCAACATATGAATTTTGGGAGGACACAAACTTTCAATCTATAAGAATATGGAAGGAAGAAAGGGTAGGAACAGAAGACTCATGAGGAAAAAGAAATGTCAAGGAAATGGAAGTTTCAATTAAGTAGAAACACAGAAGTTGTGGAAGTAAGTGGTTGAGGTTGCTAGAAAAGATAGAAGATTGGGATTGGTAAACAGGATACTGTGGTACGCAGAAAAACGTGTTCCCCTCCATCCCAAAATACATTCTTGTACTAATTTCCAAAACCTGTGTATATGTTACCTACATGACAAAGGGGACTTCAAAGATTGATTAATTTAAGGATCTTGAGATGGAGAGATTACTCTGGATTATACATGTTGCTTTTTTTAAGTGTATTTTTAAATGTGAACAGAAACAAAAAAGTGAGTTACTGTTATTATATTATCAATATTACAGAGTTCTAAACTGAATCGAGGAATGAACGTAAGTGCAATGCAGTAATCATGTAAGGCAAAAAATCCATTTAATTACAATTGTCCAGAATGCAACCTCAATTGGATCCCCAGTGCTATCAGGCAATCTTTTATGGGTTTCTAACCAATTCTGACTTCCACTTCCACAAGCTATTCCTAACCTTTACTACTTTCCCAGACCCCTTGCACTGGGCCATGACCAGCTCTCCTGCACAGAAACGTTGAGTAAAGCCAAAGGTGCAATGAGAAATAAAATGGTAACTAGGTTAGAAATTATAGCATATGAAGAAATTCTTCTTATGGTCCTAGGGTGGACCTTTGAATACCGATATGCAACTAGTACGTCAATACTAAAAAAAGCATGCTACCTTCCCTTCACCCTAAAAAAAATTGCTGAGGTATTTTATTTTTATTGATTATTTTCCAGTGAAACGTGGGAAGGGATAGGACCTCATTTAATTGAGTTAAGCCATTCTTTGATATGCAGCTGTATTCCCTCTTCCTGGACGCGTTCATGGGATGAATTTACTTCTGAATTGTCCCTGCCGTTTTAGTACTGTTTACTGCATAATAATACACCTCAGGGAAGTCTCCAGGAAGCAGGGACTATGGCGGTGGTTAGTTAACCAAGCGGAAGAACAGTAAATATACCGATGGGAAATAGCTCGACTTAAAATAAATGACATGGCAAAAATGAGAAAGGACTAAAATATTTTATTTAATAATTAAAAGCCAGAGCCTCAATTAGGCAAAAGCCAAGAACAAGAAACTCCGTTGGAGATGCCGGGGATCGAACCCGGGGCCTCATACATGCGAAGCATGCGCTCTACCACTGAGCTACATCCCCTAGCAAAGGACGGTTGTCAGCTAGGATTCCTGTCCTGATAAAATCTAGGAGCATTTAGAATAATTATTTTGTGTTCAACCATAGAGTGGTCATCTTTCAGAATGAATTACACCTAGCACTTCGTTCACATTACATCCAAGTAGCCTCCTTCCGAGACACACCGACAACATCCAGCTCGGTATCGTTACTGAGCAGAGCACAATTTTAGTAGCTTCAGCACAATTGTTTTTCCTCCTTTAGGCCACGTCGAATCCCAAGAGGAAAGAATTAAGAGATTTTTCAGAACGCTTGGAAGAATGTTCTGAGAGCCAAATTTCTTGCAGCAGACTGAGTCGAAGGGTCAAATGAATATTTGAAGCTGCCGCTCGCAACTTCATCCTGCTGGGATGAAAACTGTCCAGATAGATGAAAACGTGAAAATTCTGCCCTGATCTTTGGTGTCAGAGCCAATGGCTCGGCCCACACAGACCATCTAGCCCACTTGACCCCGGAGCGATTGTCTCTGAACTTTGGCTTCATGGAGAATCTTGAATTTAAGAAGCCTGCATTTCTTTGTTTCACCCTTTCCTTTATCCACGTGCCAGATTCTCGTCCCTCTTACATCGCCTGGAATCTCTGCAAGGCTACTGTGCGGAAGAATGAACCTGGGTAATTCCGCCTAAGCCGGGATCCCACTTCTCCCGGAGCGGACCACAGCAGCAGCCTCAGCTGCGCGGCTGCGATCCGCTCAAAGCGCTTCCCTGACCCAGACCCAGCGGCAGCAGCCCGGGGCTCGTAGTTTTTGTCTCTTGCTTCAGAAGTTATACAGCATAGAATAGCAACTCTTCAAAAGTAAAAATGACAACACCAAAGGCACGATCTATGAAAAAAGTAATTAAGTTGGACTTTAATAAAATTTAAAACTTCTGTTCTGCAAAAAACACTCTCAAGAGAATGAGAAGACAAGCCACAGACTGGGAGAAAATATTTCCAAAAACACCTATCTATAGAGGACTGGTATCCAAAATGTACAAAGAACTGTTAAAACTCAACAAGGAAATGGACAACTAATTTAAAAAACAGGAAAAAATGTCTGGACGCTTCACCAAAGAAGATATACAGATGTCAAATAAGCACATGAAAAGATGCTCCACATCATAGTCATCAGGAAACTGTAAACTAAAACAGTAATGAGATACTGCTACACACCTACTAGAATAGCCAAAATCCTCAACACTGACAACACCAAATGCTGGGGAGGATGTGGAACAACAGGGACTCTCATTTATTGCTGGTGGGAAACCATTATGTGCGATACTATACCAGTACTTGTCAAAACTCAGATGGTACAACACCAAAAGTGAACCCTAATGTAAACTATGGACTGTGGGAGATAATGTGTGCCAATGTAGGTCTTCCTTCTGTATACCTTTTATTTCTTTATCTTGTCTTATTGCATTAGCTAGTACTTCCGATATGATACTGGAAAGGAATGGTGAGGGGGAACATCTTTGCCTTGCCGCTGATCTTAGCTGGAAGCTTTGAGTTTCTCACCATTAAGTACCATGTTAACTGTAGAGTTTTTGTAGATTCTCTTTATCAAAATGGTGTTTGAGATTTATGAAAACAAAACAGAGTGCTTCAAAAACACAAGTAAATTTTTTATAACTTTGGAGTGGGGAAGACCATTCCACTTGTGATTCAAAAGTCCAAAATTATTTAAAGGAAAATATTGACAAGTTTGATTTCAAGAGAGCTTCTGAAAAAGCGGTGAGAATATAGGTAGTTTTTCTTTAGTATAGTTATCCTTTTCTTAACTTTCCAAATTTTCTTTCCTTACAGGAGGCTAACACCTTGCAGTAACTAGCAAGGGACCAGACAAATATGAGCTCTAGAAGTATTTGATTTGGAGATAAATTTTACACTTTTCCCCCTTACTTTAAAAGAAATATATATTCCTTGCAGAAAATATGGGAAAATGCAGATAAGCAAGAAGGTTAAGATAAAAATCAGGAGAAATTCCACCACTTAAAAATCTGTCAACATTTTGTTGTATGTGATTCCAGTATTTTTCCCTGTCTGTGTATGTGTTTGTGTGTTTCATTTTTTTAAAAAACTGGAATTATATTGTCATATATATTTTTTAATTTAGTAGAGTTATTCTGTTTTCTGTCAGCCCCACAAAGCTGTGAGTTCCTTCACGTTAGGGACTGTGTCTTATTCACCTCTGCATCGCCAATGTCTCGAACCTCATTTTTAGTAGTTGTGTAATATCACATTGTATTAATGTACTATAATTTACCCCATGGCATTAAATTAAAATAAACAAAAGAGTGAGATAAAGTAAAATAAAAACAAAAAAGTTTAAATGATTGGAAAGCAAAAAACAAAATAGTCATTGTTCACAGACAATACAGCCAAGCAGAATAAAGTCAAAAAGGACATTCAGTGGACAAGAAAATGGAAAGTACTGTGAATGACCCATATCACTGGAAAAATCTTTTAGCATTATTTGGAAGTTTCCTTAAATAACATAATTGAATGGCTATCTCAGCTATCACTTATGTTTGAGCTTGCCTGTTTTACAGTCATTGCTAGCGTGCGTATCTTTGTTACAAAGGGCCACACTGCCCTACAAGAGTTAAAAATTCTCATTTGAACCACACATAGTGTTGCAAAACTTTAACAATGAAAATTACTCACCATCTTTCATATTGATCAATAAATGATTGTGATGGAAATATTGGAAAACAATGTAGATGTCTGGGTCACCAACATGAGAACAGGAGACCACTATTTGGTGGCTGATGACTATTAGGTAGAGAGTTGCCCAAAAGTTGGCCAGCTACATTCAGTAACATGTAATTTAGTGGTTGGTCTCATAAGTACTGTAATTTCAACTAATGATGAATATAATCTACATCTATGATTACTGTTGTTGACAAAATCACAGATGCTGCTACTACTTCTGTGGTTTGCTGCCTATAGTCATATGTAAAAACAATAGTAAATTTCACTTGGAGGCTAGTAAATATAAATTTGTAATTTTTTCCATCCAAGTTCTTGAATGCCTGAAATCTATCCATGGATTCCACTGGGGATCATTGGGCTCCAGGTTAAGAACATTTGTATTATTTCATACTTATGTTATCTTATTTATCCTTCATAATGATCTTATGAGGTAAATACTATTATTATTCTTATTTAACTGCTGAGAAAATGAGAGACTGAATATTTTCTCCAAAGTCCCACAACTAGTAAGTGGCAGAGCTGGGATTTGAACACAGGACAACTGATTCCAGCATGTATGTCTTTTTTTTAAATTTTAAGCTACAAGTTGATATGCATTTAGTTCCATGTATTTTTAGCAACACCACTGATCTTTCTGCCTGTTCTTGATCCAAGTATTTCTTGGTTTAATTACTGTAGATTTATAATATGTTTTATATCTACTAAGGCAAACCTTCTCTTAATATTCTACTGATATTTTTTCAATGTCCAAACTAATTGCACCTAAATTTGGGGGAGAGATTTTTAAAGTTATAGGCTAATATGGGGAGAACTGGTATTTTAAAACACTAAGCATTCTGATCTAGGAATGGGATATTCTCTCCATGCACTAGAATATGTATATAAACCCCTTATTAAGTTACTGTTGCTTTTTTATGTAACTAGTGGATACTTTAATTTATTATTAATTTATATTTTTATTAAAATTGCCATATGTCTTCTTCCTATATTTTCTTCTAATTGACTGTTGCTGGTCATGGTGTTTTGAAAATGTCCACAAATTATTTAATACTCCTTCCTTCAAGAAAAGGAGGCTGGTTTCCCTTCCCTTGAGTGTGAGCCAGACTTATTGACTCTCTTCTAATGATTAGAATGAGGCAGAGGAGTTCTACAACATCAGAGACTGCATCATAACAGACAGAGTAATTTATTACGCAGCAATAGATAACTAGTACACTGATATATACATATTTCCTACTTAGCACTTGTATGAACTTTCTTTTATATGGGTTTTTAGCTCTTTTAATTTCTTTCACAATATTGCAAACTATATTATCAGAGCATAAATGTAATTTTGCCCTTATTTTTTTTCAATATTGATGCCTCTTTTTTTAAATTATGCCATTACTGTTGCTCTCGAGTTTATCCAAACAAATTATTCTAAGATAAAGACTATGATTTAAAATGTGTATAATTTATCGTGCTACAGAATTCTCTTCCCTTGCTGTTTTTCTAAGATGTGTAACTATTTTTTCTAAGATGCATGTGTAACACAGGAATGAATATCAGTTTTAAGAAGTGACTTTTAGTACCTATGATAGTGTTATGAGGTATTAGGTAGTATAGTCTAAAGTAAGACAAAATCTTATTTCAATGTTGAGTTCAGTATTTACTCTTGGCCATTGTTAGAATTAAATTAGATAATCCACGGACAGTCTATGGATAAATGATACTTCATGATGGGTGATTATGTATGTGTGTGTACATGTAATTTATATATAATATATAATGTTATATATGTATATGTGTGTATATATATATATTTGCTGATATCACCAAATTTATTTTCCTCTGACTGGTAAATAGGAAAGAGATTCTGAAATATTTTCCTAAATAAGTCCAATGAGAAAGTAAACATTGAGTTAATTATCACAAAGATGATAAACAAATATAATTTCTTGTGATAAACGTAGTTCCTGCCTCAGGTTTCTCCACCCCAACTCTCATCATCATGACTCTTGATTTAGGGGAGAGTAACCTGGAAGAACCATATTACCTTCTGTCCTCTCTCAGCTCGTTATTTATACATAATAGTTTTCAGATATTTAAGAAAGTGTCTTATTTCTTCCCTTTAATATTACTCTATTATGAGAGATTCTTGAGAAAATTGGATTGTTAAAGCAAGTAACAGAAAGTTATTCTTCCAATCCGCAGTACACAAAGCAAGGGAGAGGCATGGGATGGCACATGTCCTGGTTGAAAAGGCATCATAGTCCTCTGTTCCAAGCCTTCATGACTGCTCTGTTTCTTCTGGTCCTTTTTTATTCCAAATGGCAGAAATGATAGGAGTTACTTGATTTAATTTCTGGCAATTGACCACATACTAAATGGAAAACTGGTACATCATTAAACAAATAACCATTGAATGCCTTCAATAAGCCTGGATTGAAAAGGCTTATGTAAAAATTGTGTAAAAAAAACTCGTATTATATTATATTATATGTTTATTCTCTGTCTAATTGAACTCTGTGTCTTTTACATCTAACATATGACCTGAAACAGGAGGGAACCACTAAATTGGGCATGTGTATTTGTGAGTATAGTATCATTTTATGAGAAAAGAACTCAAGAGTTGCAGTCCTATAATCCAGATTTGTAACTTAATGCTATTTAGAAGTTGGTGAACTGGGGCAAATTTTAGAACTTATTTCATTATCCTTTCCTTATCTGTAAAACAGGGTCATGTAAAAGAGTTTTTATAACATCAAAGGATATCATGCATGGTATGTGCAATGATATTCCAACACATGCAAATGATATTACAACATGTCTCTGGGACTCCTCCCAAAAAAGTATACAATTGGCTTCTATTTTCCCTCAGGACATAGATGGATTAGGCATATGCTTCCTATGTTTTGAGGTTTTCTTAATAGAGTACATTAGGCTGGGGTGTATTCTGTCTTCTGATTAAAAGATTGAGTTCCTCAAAAAATGCTGTAACTTGAGTTAATCCCACAGCCCTCCATCGAATAGATGTTTCAGTAATGCTGTGCAAAGAAAGACTGGACCTTGCCGCAAAAATTCATAAAATAATTTTTGAGATATGGCTGGAGGCAAACAGGAAAAAAAACCCTCCACATCAGGAATGTACAAGAGCCCTCTTGGAATCCAGTTTGCTCCGGTCATAATGCAGAGTAATGATTTACCAAGGACACTGGACATGATCCTAGTTGTGCTTTATGTCAACACACGAAGGCAAATTAAAGCCAGCCCCATTTCCCTACCCCACACAGTTCTCTCCCTCAGTGAGACCTGTCACTTTTCTGTTTCCTATTCTCACATTCTAACAGTTTGATGAGCCTTTTGGACCAAATGAGGGACAAGTTCTGCCAGATAAATGGGGTCCACCCAAGTTCAAAATCTACTTCATGGGATTTCTGTGAACATGAGCAAGAGTTTCATATGGACAAAGGAGGGCAAAAAAGAGAGAGCAATAACTTCACCTAGATCTAAGCAGTTCCTGGGATTTCGAAGGAAGTTCCAGGAACATTATGCGATCTGGAATGAAACCAGAGCCCGAGGTCACTCTAGTTCACTTCATGGTTTTCCACGAATACCATTAATGAGTTCCCAATCTTCAAATCACAATGAACTCTTTTTGATTATCACTCTACATGTAATCCCTCTCTTTTTCTGTAGCTACAAAATTAATTTCTTAAAAATCTCCCAATCACAGATTCCTGCAGAGTTGCAGTTTCAGGGATCACTGTGGTTGCCAAATTACTTTCACAAGACGGTATCTTACATTTGTAGGCATCTTAAGTTAATCGTGTTCAAACCCAAACTCCTCCTCCTTGCTGGCCCCATCTAACATCCACAAAGCAAAAGTAGAACAACCCACCACAGAGGCAGAAAAGCATTATCCTCCTCCGCAGGATCCCTCTCCGTTCTCACTTACTTCCGAGTATCACACATCTCAAGTTTATCTGATTGTCTTCATTCACAGGGTCATTAATCATTTTTCTCTCTGGCAGGTCAAATGCCCAAGATGGGGAGCAAGTACTTTTTGGGAAATGAGGTTACATGGGGAAGAAAAATTGAAAGTTGACGCCCGAACAGGGACTTGAACCCTGGACCCTCAGATTAAAAGTCTGATGCTCTACCGACTGAGCTATCCGGGCTCACACCTGCCATGTTTTTTCTACTGCCCATAAAGATAATTCATTAGGTTATTGTCAACTTTGTTTTGCCTTCTCGGACAAAGTGTTTCAAATCAATCGCGTGCAGATGTACCTCACATACTCAAACCAAAAGCAGCCAGCCGATCCCACTTCTACACTCTACACTAATCTGCTGCCATCACAACCAGACACTGGGATTGAAGCAACTTGACTACTCTTAAAAATCCAGCCACAGGGATGAGCTCTGAAGAGCTTAGCTATGGAAAGAGGCCCCATGTTGCTCTCAAAAGCCAACAGTTTGGGTAAAAATGAGTGGGATCTTCTTAGGCGACAAGAGTTTTCAGCTCACTTCACTGGACTCCAATATTTCCTCAAACCTAGAGGATGCAGAGAAAAGAAGCGGAGCTTGGACAGTCCTTCCTACTTATCTGTCCAAATCCTATTAGTGTTTAAAGATCCATATTCAAGCCCTCTTCTCCCTACTTGGCTATACTCCAAACTCACCTCATTCCTCTTCCCAATCACCCATCGCTTCACCCTTCCTCTCCGGTCCCCTCTGCCTCCCCCTGCGTGGGATCTTAGCAATAACTCAGTTCACTCCATCCAGGTTCTAGGTCAGAGTTTCCCAAACCTGACAGATTTTGAATCTGGGGAGCTTCGTTATAGCGTAAGTTGCAGTCTGGCCCTACCTGGACTTTGCTTTCGGACTTCATCCAAAACTTATATCTGGTTGTCTATCACACAAAATAGTGACAAAAGGCAGAAAGCATTGGCCCTTTGTGCCTCAGTGTCTGAGGTTTGAGATGCTCTCTGGGTGTACAAAGTGTTAGTTCGTTTCACGGATGGTGCCCCAGCCCACACATCTCCCTTGCGCTCTCCTCTTCCGGAGAGAACTCCGTCTGAAAGAGGTTGTGTATTCGACCGTAGCACTCTCTTTCCTCCTCTCAGTTCCTTCCGGCTTTCAAAACAGAACCGCAGCCAAGAAACCAGCTTCCGGGTCTGAATCATATTGCTCCCCTCGGTTTGCTAGACACAGGCTGTCGCTCTGCATTTCACGCCAGGTTTTGTGAATTCTTTCCGCTCCGACATCACCTCCTGAAGGACCTAAATCTCCCTCCACTCCCCTGCCCCCAACTCACCGCAGTACTTGACTTGTCTCCTTTTCTTCTTTGTATCCCTCCACCTTACCTTTGTGATCTTTTAGGCAGCTTTGAAGGCAGAGGAGGAGGAAGATAGGGGAAAGGAATCTAAAGACAAGAAAACGCCCCATTGTGGGACTTTCCCTGATGATGGAATGGAAATGCCTTCCTGAGAGCTAGTTGTGGAGCTGACCTTGGAGCAAGCTGAGAGAAGTAAGAAGATACTTGAAACAGAAATAACTGAATCCTGGGGTCCAAAATCAGTCTAAAGCCAGCCATTCTTTTGTTTTCCAGAAAAACATACCAATAACTCTTAATTCTCCAATTCCAATGGATTCCTTTCAGTCCTCTTTCTACTCTCACTTCAGGGGCCATCTCTCCCATCGCCACATGAAAATCCAAGTCTGTAGAGCAAGCTCTCTATGGAATTCCAGGCTCAGATATGACAGTGCTTAGATATTTTCATTATCTTCATGACGTTGTTCCATAGACATTTCAAATACATCACATTCTGACAGTGCCAGAAAAGGCGGTTGTCTGTGGCAGATACTTGCCCCTTTTCCTGAGTAGCTCCAGGTTTTCTGTCTTCTCTTTCCATCGGGACCTAAATTTCCAGAGGCAACTTTTTGAGTTCTCTACTTTGTACTCACTCCCCTCATTTTCTTCTATGTCTCTGGCAGTCAGGAGCAGTGGAGGTACAGGGACCCTGCTGTGATGGTATGGTAAACCTGTGATACCACGGAGATTGACCAGAGAAGGAGGTCTAAGCTGAGGCCACTTGAGCCACACTGGCCATACAGAAGCCAAAGGTGAGGCTTAGCAGTCCTAGGTATTAGCCATTTCCCAGCTCTGGGAAAAGCCGCCAGACTATGTACTCCCTCAGAGACTACAGTGTCCAGAGTCCCACTGCTTTTGGAGACTTTCTTCCATGGTTCTGCCCACTGCCTTTGTTTATGTGAGTCTGCATGGAGCCTCCATATTTAAACCAGTGAGGTTACGGAGAGGGAGAGGAAAAGGATACATTGGTGCTCCTAGCTCAGGAAACATCAAGTGCAAGATTTTGTTCTCTGTCAGATTCCACCAGGAGTCACTGGACAGAAAATAAAGAGGAGAGCAACTAATTCACTGAAAAAAGGATTTGAAAACAGTCTTTACTTGGCATCTGCCCTGAAGTGAGACTGCTTTGTAAAAGCATTTCCCAGCTGAGAGTTCAAAAGAAATACTTTGGACATCTGTGCTTTGGGTGGCTGTAGTGCCTGCTGGATAAACAGGGCATCCTGAGTTAAGCGTCCGTGGAGTCCTGTCTTTTTCATTTTTCTCTGTGAGTTGCTGATCCACCTCTCCAGCCCTCACAGCCTTTGTGAGGCTAAAGGGAGATCTTCTTTGTTTGTTTGTATACACAAAACAAGCTTTGCTTCCTCTTGTGAAATTCGGCTTTTACAGTTTTTCTACCACTTTGATACACAAACTAGCCTCCAAGAGAAAATGAAAATGGAACTGATTTTGATACATCCACCAAACATAGAGTCACATTTAGAAACAAAGTAGTTCTACAATTTTTATTGGCTCCTTGTTTATAGTGATACTATTTGTTTTCAGAAACACAAGAAATTTATGCACCTGTCTTTTCTTACCATTCCCTCTTCATCCCACCACCCAATCACACACACACACACACACACACACACTGACTCTGGTTGCATCCCGGAGATCTTTGGTGTGGTGTTAACTCATATATTCCCCTTTACTTAAAGTTCTAAAAACAACAAACTGGAGTCAGCGGCCAAATGTAAGAAATGTAGAAAGCAAGGAATTTTAATTCATTACTCTCCAATGTCCTTGCGATTTTATTCTGGCTAAGTCTGTGTGTATGGAGCTGGACGTTTTCCATCATGTGGTGTGTGAAAATCTCCAATGAGAGTCAACTTCCCATCGACCAGAACAACCACTCTGCCAAAACCCAGCGTCGAACAAAAAAACTTTTAACTCTTTAGGCCTAATTTCCTCCCCAGTCGATCTATTGCTGACAGCTGACAGCTGACAGTCCTGGAACTTCCAACTACGTTTTCAGCGTTCGCGTTGACAGTCTCCGCATTCCTTAGCGCTGCCATTTGGGTTGTCCAGTGTCTCCCAGTCACTCACTCAAGAAAATCAGGAATCCGTTCCCTCCGCTCAACTGCGTTCATCCAGTAATTGACTGCGCTGGATGGACCACTGGAGGGAAAGGAGAGGGCAAGAGAAGGTAGGGGCAAGGAAGTCAGGTGGAAGTTTTCTCTTGTTTTTTACATGACTCAGATCTGACTGCTCAGAGATCTAAAAGAACTAAAAGTTTTCATAAGGCTGTTTCTTTCCCCCTTTACTCTCTGTCCTGTACTTCCATGATATACCCAACAAAACTCAATTTGAATGCGCCACTTGCGGTGGCAGGCTGCTTGCTTTTGAAGTAGGAGATTCTGGTGGGGATGGTTCCTTTTTTTCCCCCTCCCTCTCCCTCTCGTCTTCCTTCTGCCGATTCTGCCCCCTCCACCCCCCAAGGGGGTGGTAAGCCCTAGGGAGCAGAAATGGGAGAACAATAAAAGCAATTCATTGACTTCCTTTTGCTGTGAACTGGAAAAA
This sequence comes from Equus przewalskii, assembly GCF_037783145.1. Taxonomy (NCBI): domain Eukaryota; kingdom Metazoa; phylum Chordata; class Mammalia; order Perissodactyla; family Equidae; genus Equus; species Equus przewalskii. The sequence continues at coordinate 27,965,220 of NC_091849.1, forward strand.
TGGAGCTGGTAAAAGGAGAACTGGAGGTGCCAGGGATTGAACCAGGGACCTCGTACATGCGAAGCACGCGCTCTACCACTGAGCTACACCCCCTGACTCTGGCCAGCCTTTGCTGTTTCATAAAATATTACTTCCATTTTCCCATTTTTTTCAATTTGAGAGTTAGTTGGAGAAAGCCTACTGGGTTAAATTTCACTTTTTCTGAAATTACTGAACTGGATACTGTCTAGTGGCTTCACTAGGAGAAGAATAGATTGTAGTCCGAATAGCACGGTTTCTGACTTTAAGACCTTCCCACTCGGGTTGGCCTGCTCCAAGGTGCACTCACCACCAGATTGTTTGGGTGAAAGTTACTTGCCTCCACAAGGAAAGTCCCAAGAAAATCACGTCTCCAACATAAATCGCAGCAGTAACGATTCATATTGAAGTGCTTCTCAATCTAGAGGTAGCTGGCGGTTTCGGTTGAACCGGGGAATTGAATTGCACGCCCTGTTGGGTCGAATGCCGAGTCAGCATCCATTTTCCAGCTGACTGGCAACGCTGGTTCTTGTGTAACATGCTCTGAGATGTCCTTAGTTCTAATTCCACACTCCATCTCTGTCCCTCGCTTGAGGATTATGTCCACAAGAGTTTTAAAAACAACTTCAAAACTCTATCATCTTGAAATGAAGTGCCTTTATTTCGCCGTTCTCCTGAATGAACAGCAGCGAGGGCAGATGTAGGGCGCAGAGCAAAGTTGGGGGATAGATAGAGCAGGGACGGCAAACTGCCTTCCCTCTTAGAATCTACTGACACAATGGAAAAACCTGCTATAGAGATGAATATTTGAAAGAATAAAGTCAAAGAGGCCTGGAAACCATCAAGTGGTGCCATAGATGAATTGGAAAATGCGGTGGAGTCCTGGATACTGCAAAACAAATAGGATTAGATTGCCTGGGGAGGAGCAGAGGTAATGGCCGCCTTGCTCCCTGGATGCTCTCAGCTTAGCGTCTTACCGCTAAAGATCTAGATGTTAACTTGAAACACTAAGGCTGCTTCTTTATCCAAGAGCCTCCGCATAGTATTGACAAAAGTATTTCGGGCAGATTTTCATTTAAAGTCTTAAAAACTTAAGTGTTTGCTGGTGAAGGCAAAGAAGATTGAAGGCGCACAATTCTGATTCTCGTCGCCTTAGTCCTCTGGAAGATTTACTTGAGATAGTGAGTGCAGAAGGATGTTTGTGATTAGGTGACACAGGTAGAAGAATTCCTTGATGTAAATTGTGGGCCTTCCAAACTCTGGGGATCTGGGACTTTTAGCTTTTTAGTCTAGGGCTCTCTCAACTGAGACGTCACCACACCTCTACTTTCATCGACACTAATAATTTTCTCAACTTTATGGTTTGGAAAGCACTGCATTCTTTGAGAGATGTCTTCCTCTTGTTCCCTTACTCAGAAATTGGGCTAAATATCCCACCATATTTGGTGATTGATCCAAATTACTGATGCCTATGTGTGTGGAAGGGAAATGAGGGGAGATAAAAATCACGGGTAGGTTTTCTGCTCCCTAGCCTTCCAACAGGCACAACTAAGAATACAAAAGGAAACTTAACGAAGATTGCCCGAAGGTCTGTTTTACCTTTCTTTGATCCTTCTGGTTTCCCCCCCTTCCTCAGTGAACTGTGAAATGGAACCAAAGGAGCATGAGCTCCTTCGCGTGGTGGTGGCATGCTTGTTCATCTCCTTTCAGGAGATCCTGAGTGGGCATGATCTTTCCTTCTCTATCATTCCTTCCTGTCTTACTTGTGCTGATGCAACTTGGATGTGTACAGCTGTGAAATGGAAAGAGAAAAGCAGTATTGAAGAAATCCAGGAATAAACCTGGACAGCCTCCTACACGTTAGCCTGTGCTCTACTACACACTCAATCCTCTATAACTGATGATTGCCCTGAGTTCTGGGTAGGATAGGATCAAACAATTGGTAGAACAAAGTTTACTGTACTTAATTTCACTATTTCAGGAAATCCTAGACTGATCTTGTTTTGCACCTATGCCGTGAGAAGGATATCTAAATGCTAGACCAAAAAGCATTTCTGTTACTAAGATCCAATCTTCCCAATCCGGTCACTCCACTCCAAGGTCTGCTCACCAACAGACTACAAAGCATCAGTTCCAATTCTTCAACAGGGAGAGTCCCAGGTTAGAATATTCATTTCTGTCTCCAATTCTCTTTTCTTTCAACTTCTGCTGTGCCTACAAAACGGCGCTGTTTAAATTAAATACAAAATAGAGCGCAGACTTGAAAGTTTCCTGAACAGACAAAACCATTTAAGTCATGTAAGCAAAACTAAAATCTAGCTTGTTTCATGAACATAAGAAAAACTTACCTTAGGTTATTTCATGTAAATTCCTCTGATAATCATAAATAAACAAGTAATCTGCCTAAAAATGGTATAAGATAATCACTTTTAACCAATCCCCTGCTGGAGTCTGCAAACTCTCATCGTAATAACCAATCACTGTAAAAGTTAAACAGCTTCCTCATTTTCACTTTATAAGCCATCCTGTGATGTCACGCCCTTGACCTTTATATCTCTTTTAAAATTGAAAGCTCCAAGTTCACAAACTGTTCTTATATGCACAACAAACTCTTACTAAATACGATATTATTGATTTGGTGGTTTTAATTTTGCTATTTCTGGATTTTTGACAACACATAAGATAGTGCAGAAGGGTATAAAGATTAGCAGTGTGTTACCTCAGGGAATTTAGGCACAGGTGGGTGAAACGAGTATTCCATAATAAATAGCCAATACATATCTTTGATTAAGTGAACAGAAGATCATGTGCACAGCTACTGTTCTTTTGGTTCATCTTGAGGGGAAACAATGACTGCATGATGTTTCTTTCAGAAAAATAATCAACATTAATTTCTTTGTTCTAGATTTTAATAATTCTCCTTTAGGGACTGAGGGATCATGACTTCAAATCTCACAAGTGCTGGGATAATTTACTTATTGTAGAGGTTTCTGCCTCCAGAGCCTCATCAATATGATCTGGCTTCTAATTCTGTTATTGCCATTACCTCCTTTGGTGGTAAACAATTTTCCTATTTATATTAGGAAGTTCTCCTTTTTCCTCCTCTTTCACTTACTGCTCATTTTTCTGCTGCTTCGCCTTTTTTTCTTGCTATTTCTCTCTCTCCAAGCTTTTCTGAATTTTCAGTCTCTGTTTCCATTCAATGCCTAAGCTGAAAAAAGTTTTTTTGTCTGGGTTTGTTTTTGTTTTAATATCAGGAACTGACTTCATTTGCAACAGAGTATGGAGAAGTTCACACCCAAGGGTGCTTTCAAGAACAGTAGAGGTTGTGGTGAAGCAATTAGAATGAGATTCTTGGACTTAATGAAGGTATAGCCTAGACTTCAGGCTAGCTAGTATGCAGAGGAGAACCAGGAAATAAGACAGCTGAGAGGAGCCCTCCTGAGGACAGAACAAATACCCACTGAAGCAAGTTGCTACAATGCTGGCTTTGAAGATGGAGGAAGGGACCACAACTCAAGGAATCCAAGTAATGCTTCTGTAGAAGCTGGAAAAGGCAAAGAAATGGATTCTTCCCTTGTGCTTCTGGAGGGAGTACGGCCCTGCTGACATCTTGACCTCAGCCCAGTGAAACTAACTTCCGACTTCTGACCTCCAGAACTGTAAGAGAATAGATCCGTGCTGTTTTAAACCACCAAGTTAGTGGTAATTTGTTACAGCAGCCATCAGAAACTAAGACAGGAGTAAAGAGGTCAAGGGCAGAAACAGGTGAAAACAGTAAGGGTGAAAGACCAAAGAAAACTTCCAAACTCACCTTTATCCCCCAAACACGTTAACACGCAGAAGAGATTCAGAGGGATTTAGATATTTGAAAAAATAAAACCAAATAACTCTTGGAATATTTAAAAGGTACCATCTTTGGACCACAATTTGGAGGAGTTTCTAGTTTAAAAAAAGTAGATAGAGTCGGTTTGATCTAGAAAGAGCAATGGCAATGGCTTCATCATGGTGTGGTGGGTTCCCTTTGGTCTAAGCAGATGACAATTTCGCTTTATGCTCCAAAGTTATACCGCGCGATATTTCAAGCAGGAGCTCATTTAAAGATTTAAAAAGGAATGACCAAAGTATTTTGTGGGGAAGCCAGGAATAATCAAAGGCACTGAATTGTGTTTCTCTCTATGTCAGTGCTTAGAGTAGTGACTTTATGAAATGAGTGCAAGAGGGTGCCTGTGGACTTGTGTAAATGACCTGCAAGCCTGTAATTCATTTAGACAAAAACAGACGACTTTTCCTGGGGAAGACTGTGAACTGAATGAGATCGGTAGTTCCTCGACCAAAAGCTCTCCCAACTGAACTATTTTAGCGTACCTCAACACTTCTACAAATAATTTACTCAACTGTGCAGTTTCGATGACTCGGGGATCTTTGAGAGAAGTTATTCGCCGTGGAAAGTCTACCCACTCCCTCTCTAAGAAAGAACTGGGATCACAACTCTTCATGATTGGTGACTGAAACTTCATGAGCAGCTCTCATGGTACTGATCTTTGTATTTCCCCTTTATATATTTCTGTATAGAGCGCTGTAGGCAGAAAGGAAGGAAGGTGAAGACTCAAGAGAATATTGTATCCCAAGACTCTCCTTGATGGTGGATGGGAACCGCCACTCTGAAAGTCATCCATGACCAGTCCCTGGTGAGCCCGACAGTTACGAAAGATTCTAGTTGTATTAAGGGACCTTGCAGTTCAGAATGCAGTGTCTCTTCTCTTGAGGGTTTCAGAAACAGCAGAGTTGAATAGAGTAGATGCTGACCTTGCAGCTTAAATCTGGGAACACCGGCGGATAATAGCGCCAACCAGTTATGTAGACTACATTTCCGGCATCCTCCTGTAGGGGGTGTAGCTCAGTGGTAGAGCGCGTGCTTAGCATGCACGAGGCCCTGGGTTCAATCCCCAGCACCTCCATATGTCTCGCCTGGTAGCTCACCATAAGTATGTTATCAGCAGAAGTGAATAGTTTCTCCTCCTCTGGTGGTGGCTTTTTCATGCCGGGCGTATGTGGATGGGTGTGGAAGGATAGGGAAGCATAGGAAAAAGAAAAAGTGAAAGTTTTGTACTTCTCAGTCTGTCTATTGACAGGGGAATACCAGCTGAGAGAGACGCGGAAAGAGAAGAAATCTAAAGGAAATTATCCCAGGGCTTCTTATTCTTCTTTCGGTTGGTCTAGTTTCCCTTCCACAACTAATAATTTAATACTAATTCATTTCAATTCCTAGGGAATTGCCTCCAACTTGACTGCTTCGACACCAAAATAACAAATGACATACGACGAATAAAAGACGGATCATTCATGCGTTAGTGACATGCTTACGGCCTAGCATTCAGATTAATTACTCCTATGCGCTGAGGTAGCCAGGGTGGGAAGAACCAAATTCAGTTACGACGACACATGGAGGTGCTGGGGATTGAACCCAGGGCCTCGTGCATGCTAAGCACGCGCTCTACCACTGAGCTACACCCCCTACAGGAGGATGCCGGTAATGTAGTCTACATAACTGGTTGGCGCTATTATCCGCCGGTGTTCCCAGATTTAAGCTGCAAGGTCAGCATCTACTCTATTCAACTCTGCTGTTTCTGAAACCCTCAAGAGAAGAGACACTGCATTCTGAACTGCAAGGTCCCTTAATACAACTAGAATCTTTCGTAACTGTCGGGCTCACCAGGGACTGGTCCTAGACGACTTCCAGAGTGGCGGTTCCCGTCTACCATCAAGGAGAGTCTCGGGATAGAATATTCTCTTGAGTCTTCAACTTCTTTCATTTCTGTCTACAGCACTCTCAGAAAAATATAAAAGGCAGTGCAGGGGAGTACAAAGACCAGTACCATGACAGCTGCTCAGGTAATTTAGGTCCAGGTGGGGAGATCAGACTGAAGTGTAACTAATTCACAATATTGGCATGAAATGAAGAGCAAAGAGTGTGTCAGTCACCACTTTCTTAAACCTCTGCGCCCGGCATGTGTGTCTGGAAATGTGGAAGCGGCGTTCTGTCCAGGACGCTTGCATCTCTAGTTCTGAGACCCCTAAGGACAGAAGACAGGAAAGAAGATCAGGAAAGACGCTCTCGTCTATATAGCCTCTTTCAGACAGAATGCTTTCCACAATCAGGCGAACAGGAAAGAAGCAAAAGAAACGAATTAGTTCTTTATATGACTTCCCTATGCCTGGACAGGTCCTCAAACCCTGTCTGTTCCTGGGATACAAAAAGTAAACGTTTCCTGCCTTTATTCAAACTGCGTGCCACAGTCGACCCAGACACGTGTTTTGGAGGAAATCCTGCCATGGGTGGAGGAGTGAGACCTCAGGAATGTACATAATTTTAAAACTCCCCCATATGACTCTGAATTTCAGCAAGATTGAGTTACTACTAGACTGACGTCTGAGAACTAAAGAAAGCTGAGAAGGAGTGGAGAGGAGAGAGGAGATAGAGAGCAGAGAGTATCATGGCGGGAGAATGGGGAGAAGAAGACTGGTGAGGGGAGAGAAGAAGCCGCCGAGGAGGAGCAGGAGCAGGAGAAGGAGACAAGAAGAGGAGCTGGGAATGGGACTTCGCCGATAGCATTTGGCTAGGGGAGGATGTCGGATGTATCCAAGGTCCTTATCTCTCCTGCATTTTCACCAGGTCACCACAAGAGAAGGCACCGTTATTCTAAGCGAAGTAGGTGAAAACGTACGTCCCGCTAGAATGCATTTGTTTTCTTCCAGATTATCGTAGTTTGAGAGCTACCAGTTGCTCTTTTCCTCGCTGAATGAACAAGTTGAGCACCTTGTAGGGCGCTCGTGTGGTTGAACTTTTGTTTGCGGTGCGCAGGGCTGGGATCGATAGCTTTGTAAAGAGCAACAGAAAAGCCACGCCCAGAGCACCGCGTGACTGTAGTGGGAGCAATGCCGAACGCAGAACCAGAATCCACAGGGGCCTTTGGGCCTACGCATCTGAGACAGCAACTGATTTTTAGCGCATTGGCCTTGTATTATGAGGGAGAAATCAGATAGAAAAGTAAGACGGACAATAAAAGAAAACTTTTGACTTGAACAGATTGAACAAGAACATGTACTTGTCACGTGAAGGTGAAAACTCCTGGGAAATTTGGCTGGCAGTTGACTTTTAGTGTTTACACGTTAACCTACGAAACAATTTAGGTGATTTTGTGTGACTTCCCAAATTCACCCAAACGTTGGTGAGGTAGGAGAAACGAGAACCCTCTCAAACTCTGAAGTAAAGAAGGTACAACCATCTCTCAGTTTATGTGCTGCTGGCTCTTGGAAGTGGTGAGTTATTTGTAATAAACAAATAAACACATAAAAATAAATCCAACCTTACATCTCCTCTCATGTACCCAGGGCCCCTCTTTCCCACTAAAAAATAGCCTTTTCTTACCCCCAAACCTCTTTGGCACCCTGTACCCTGTTAAAGTATTTTCTCCACATTTAGGAAAAATACAAAATCTATTTTAATTTATATTCTGGATGGTATGTTTTCATACATACTACTTCATAAATATAATAATTATTTTTAAAATCAGAAATTTAAAATACATTAAGAAAAATGTACAGTTGTTTTTTGTTTGCATCTTTTTGTAATTTCATTGCAGCATTCCTTATCTGACTGCAAATGCGTGGTACTTTGAGTTCTTTTTAGCTAGTTGTAACATCTTACTCATTAAGTAAATGAGTTAATTATTATGTTAATAATCACTCATTAGGGGCCGGCCTCTTGGCCAAGTGGTTAAATTCCCGCACTCTGCTTCAGTGGTCCAGGGTATTGCTGGTTCGAATCCTGGGTTCAGACATGGCACTGCTCATCAAGCCATGCTGAGGTGGCATCCCACATGGCACAACGAGAAGGACCCGCAACTAAAAATACACAACTACGTACCAGGGGGCTTTGGGGAGAAAAAGGAAAAATAAAATCTTTAAAAAATAAATAACCACTCGTTAATGGTTAACTCATTGACTAATCAGTTAAATAAAATCTTTGGCACATATTCATTTTATGTTTGTATGACAGTCATGATTTTATCATTTTGGGAAAATTATTCTTTAACAACGTTGTGATATAGAGATGCATTAGCAACTGCATGCAGGAATGATTTCGCTTCAATGTGTGGTCTTATATTCAAGGTGACTTTCCTTCACAGGGTGTATTTGATTAACAGCACCCCAATATTTCCTGCTTCTTAGGGTGTTGCTGTAAGTATTCTTTGGCCAATCTGTTACTGGTTGCTTAAAGTGCTTGGGGAAAATGGATATATAATAACAATAGCAATAAGGGAATTTGATTGAAGTCATAATTTGAGTACTTGTCATTAAATACTGGATCCCCAAAAAGGTCAAGTAACTGGCCCCAGGGCTCACATCTGATATGTAGCAGAGCCAAGATTGGAAGTCAGGCAGTTAGACTTCTCAGTGAATACTTCACATTTTCATGGGGAAAAGATCCTCAGGGCAATGACACTCCACATGAGGAAATTATCCTTTGGAATGCTTTTCCCTTCTTTGAAGTTGTCATAATTACCTAACAGGGAGAAATTACTCATTGTCAGAGAATTTAGGTATCTTTTACCAAGCTTTCAGTGAACAATTGTGGAGTCCTTTAGGGGTTTTGGAGGCTTATCATCTAGTCCGGTGCCTGAAACTCAGCGGTGGTCCAACAAATGTTTTTGGAAAGGTTTGGCAAGTGGTTGGTGAGACAGAGTCAGCGGGGGTCCTGACGCGACCACAGGACTGGGAATGTGAATCTGTGTTCTTCTCGCTTCATGCTGATGTTTGAAATTTTGCAAAGCAGACACAAAGGCAAAAAACAATCCAGTTCAATGCTAGAAAGCGTGCATAACCTTGACTGAAGACTTGCAAGGACTACATTTAAAAAGAAAGAAAAACTTACATGTGTATATAGATTCAAAAGTTATTACTAAGTTCAACTTTACCTTTGAAATACAGACTGTATTACAGGAACAGAAAAATGGATTATTAATAGGTTAATGGATTTTTACAGCTCACCAATGGGTTAAAAGTGAAGAATCATATAGACTCAATAAATGAGGATAGAGCTTTGGTAAAATATATAATTCAGTTTAGATCTTCAAACTACAGACTGCATTTTAGCAGCTCTTTATTCAATTGCACTTAACCAGCCCATTTATTAATCAATCCATCCACTAGGTCTGTCAGCTATACAGCTGAGGTGCCTAAGGCTATTAGGCTACCTTCTAGTAGTGACTCCCCGCACACTCACACTTCTGTTTCCATGAGTTAGACTGCATGCTGATGAGTCTATTTTTGTTCCCACATCTTATTCTATTCCATTGATGAATTTTTCAATTTTATAACTGACTTAAACATTGGATAATCCGGTGTAAAATGATGAGGGAGGAGGAAGATGTTTTGGAATAATTCTACAAAATCCACTCGGTTAAGAGAAAGAAAAATGCTTTTAAATTTTATATAAATGAGAAAAAAGATAAGTTAGCCAGAAAATAAAAAAATTGAAAGGATTCCACATTTAGACATGAACATATTTTCGTGGTTTTTATTCCTCTTTAAGTTAAAATTTAGTTGAAAACACAGAATGTAAAATATAGGTTTTCTTATGTAAAAAACACAGATGGAATAAAAACCCAAGGACTCAGACTTAAGGAAAATGGTAAAAGGACAAAGTAGAACATATTTGAAGCAGGTGGTATCTTTGCTTTGATTTACTGCAGCAAGTCACTCTTTTGAAAACCAGGCTTGAGTTAGAAACAACAGGAATGAGAGAGGCAAAAAAAAAAAAAAGAAAAAAAGAGAATTATAAAATCTTGGGCAGGAGAAAAATGATGATTATTTGCACGTGAAAAAAAAAGATAACCAAATAAATATGTCTGATTCCAAAAGTTTATGCTGACTTCTTTGGAAAGTAACACCAGTCTTCAAAGCCTGACAATGGCCTCATAAAACTCTTTTTATCTGGTGTCTCTCACTCAGATACCAGATTCCAGAATTGTCAGTAGGGTGTTGCCATTCCCTCTGTTGGCATCTTCTCAGTCTGGCCAAAGAATTAGCAAGAAAAAAGCCAGACACTAGCCGGCTTGCCGTCTTACCATTTTGTGATGGAAAAGCTACTTTCCCACAATTCAGTGCCCTGGCGTGAATGAGCGAGTCAAAGCCACAGGGCAGCCTGGAGTGGAGCCTGCCTGCGCTGAATCCAAAGTTCCAGCTGACGCGCAGGCTCCAGCGCACGTTCCCAGACGGTTCTCAGTTCTGGCTGCACCCTTCCATCTTGTGTTTTGTTCCAAATAGTATAAAACAGAACTTCAGAACTACACCTACTCTTAAAAAACAAATATTTCAGTGTGAAGGAGGGGACATTTCAAGGGCAGGCACCGGGCGGCGGAGTAAGGTTAGCAGTTGGAACAAGACCATCAAATTCCTTTCCCTCCGAGAATGCAACGACTCGCCTGGTAAGATTGGCACAGAAATTCGAAAGAATAAAAGTAAATACCTGAAACCTCTGACAAGGGTTCACTTTCGTCTGGCGGCTGATAATGGCCATTTATTTCCAAACCCTTTCAGCGCTGGTTCCTCCAATGATTCCGTGTGGTTTTCTGATGTGTACCACAAAGCATTTCTTCAATTTATTTAAATAGGGTGACTAAAAGATTTGAAAGCATGGCATTCCGATTCTCCCCATTTCAGCCCTCTAGACGGTTCACTGCAGACACTGGCTGCAAGAGCGTGTCTGTGGTCAGGAAGCTTCTGTATGTGAATTGCTAAAGAATCGTTTTTGACTAAACCTGACGACCGCCAAAGCCTGGGAACAGATCCCGGCTCTCTTCGTCTAAATTCTCTCTCAATCTAGCCATTCCAGTCACACTAGAAAACTCTACATTCACTAATCCTAATAATTATTTTCACGTTGGGGTTTGGATCGCCCAGCCTTCTTGTGGAAAGTGGCGTTCGTGTGCAGCGTCCATCCGCGCAGAAGAACTCAGACCCACTGAGATCAGCGTCTGGTGACCAAGCTGAATTGCATCAGTGGAGCCTGGAAAGTAGAAAGGGGAGGAAGAAAATGAGTGGCAGGCGTTTTGCTCCTCAGCCTGCAGCCTCTTTCTTGAGAAGGACGTAGCTGAGAAAATAGAGCAGGAAATGCTCCGTGGTCCTCTTATTGTTTCCCTTTCGTTCTTTTCCCCCCGCGCTGCTCCGTGATTTTGCGAATGAACCGTTGACCGGCACGTTCACGTGGAGCTGGCGTGCTTGCTGCCCTGGGCGAAGAGTGCGTGTCCGCGTTGTCTCACGCGACCCAGGCTTCCTTGTTCTCGCATAATCACGTTAGGCCGTCGACTCCAAAGCTGCACGAGTACAATCGCTTGAGTAATAAAAGCCGCAAACTGGATAACTCGTGTCCCTCGAGTGTGAGCGGGAAAAGATGAATAAAGAAATGCGAAAACAAAAGTAAGAAAAACAAAAAAGAACGGGAGAGGAGAGGCCCGGACATGGTCGGGGAGCTGTGGCTGGAAGAGTGCAAGCGTGGAGGAACGAAGATCACACCTGGGCCTTCTTCCCGGCTCAGTGTTCTCTCCACAGCTCAGCCACGTTCACCAGGACACTCAGCTACTGAGGAAAGGTTCGGGACTGATAACCTTCCTTTTCCAGGAGTCTTCGAGGACGTAATAGTTGGCAGAACGGAGGGTAGTGTGTTCAGTTCCTTTGTTTCTGAAGCCCCTACTCTGAATCCGGTCCTGTGACTCTGGCAGGTGAAGTGGCACCGCAGGCGATCCGAAAAGACACTCTTCCTCACGGTCTTCCCACGGTGGCCGGCTCCCAGGTCGGCTTGCCAAGGGATTGCCTGAGTGGCAGTTCCGTCCTCCAACCGAGAGAGGCCCGTTATGGAACGTACTCTCGTGTCTTTAAATCTCTCTCCTCATTTTTCTCCCCCTCTGTCTACAAAGGCTGCAAGATAAATGGAAAACAATGCAAACAGACACGAAGACGCATGGGGCGCCTCCTCGAGAGTTTGACTCCGCGCGGGGAAATAAAAAAGAGAGAAAGGGATGAACGCACAACACTTACCAGGAAATGAAAACACCTCGAGTCCAGCAATATGGTCTGCAAACCCTGCGGCGACGTCTTCTAGGGGACGCTTCAGCTCTGGTTCTGGACGCCTCGAGGAGTGGGAGACAGAAAGAGGAGAGAGCCAGCGATTATGGCGTCTCTTTCAAATGGAATTTTCTGATGCAAGGAAGAAATGATGATGATTCCATGCAATGATGCATGGAATTTCAAAATGCAAGGAAGAGTATGCCAAAGAGATTTACAAACTAGGACGAGATCTAAGAAACGAATTAGTTGAATATATGCACAGCAGCTGGACCTATGGACTCCGGTAGCTCACTCCGTAGACTTTCAAATTTTATTCCGGGGAAACACAAGTTCGAATCCCCAGGGGTTCCTGTTCCGTTTGTTCGCATTTATTCTCCGGTTATTTCTGAGCCGTAGCAGGCTTCGGAGATCTCACCTGCTCTTAAAGTTCTGAGTTTTTGCAGTGGGATCCTCCACCCTACTGGTTGGTAAATTATTGTCTTCGAACTAAGAATGTTTTTTTTCACATTAAAAAAAGAAAAAGAAAAGCAACGTGCCATGAATTTGCGTGTCATCCTTGCAGGAGGGACCCTGCTAGTCTCCTCTGTATCTTTCCGATTTTAGTATATGTGCTGCCAAACGAGCAGCGTTTTTTATTTTAAAAGGTTGAGAAAATAAAGGCAAGGATAGTGTTTCGTGACACACGAATTTTACATAAAATTCAAATTTCACTGTCCATGGGCAAAGTTTTGTTCGAACACAGCCGCTTACTTTGTGTATTGTGTGTGGCTGCTTTCGGGCTGCAACGGAGCGTAGGTGCGACAGAGACGACCTGCGCGCTCCTTTCCCTTCCCACCGCTGCTGTGCGGGCCACAACTCGCAGCGACTCATTAGTGGGTCCACAACTTTTTCAGTGCCATGTGCATCTCTGGACCCAATCTTATTCTTATCTTTTTATTGCCACTGCTTACAGATCCTGTGAAAACAATAAGAGAAAAGTGGGCTTCGATGGTCAACTCCTTTATCACGGAATCACGGCACAGCGTTGCGCTTGTTGCGCAATTACACTTTAGCTTGAGAAGGACATAGAGCGTATGAGAACGTCATCAGAGCGAAAACCACTCACAACATTTCCTGACTCACAGGGAAGCAAATCACCTTTGAAGTTGACTAAAACTGAGTCCTCTTTGTGCCGAAACCCGGGATTGAACCAGGGACCTTTAGATCTTCAGTCTAACGCTCTCCCAACTGAGCTATTTCGGCTGCCTACAACAAGAGTTTCTTCCGTTTCTTTTTCAGTACTTGATTGGTTTCAACTTTCGCTTTTAGGTCGGACGTTCTTTAAGCATAGCTGGCCAACAGTGTTGCCTATCCAGAAATCCACGAAGCCTATTGTCTTCCACCCATGCCAGTTGGATCCAATTCCTGGCAGCGGGTCATGGATAGGTGGAGGGAGATTTCGAAGAGAGCTGACAGTGAGGGATTCAATGGAAAGCCTTTCTGCTCTTCCGCATCCTGTCAGTCGACCCAGGCACAGCTCAAAAGACGAAGACAACTAAGGAGATATTCCCTGGGGTCCCTCATTTTTCTCCTCTTCTCGTTCTCTCGTCTCTCTTAGTCTCCAAAAACGCTGAGAACTGGAATCCAATCTGGCTGTAAATTTGCTAAAGAGCACAATGTACTTGAACATTACCAGACTAAGTATTCATCACCACATTCCCAACTTACAGGGAAGCAACGGTCACAACAATTAGGAAATTTAAAATGGCATATCATGTCACAGCAGTTTCTTCACAAGAATTTTTGAAAAATGAAAATGAGGATGGAACCAGCTACGTTTGTGATTGGTTCCTTTGTTAGCCACGCAAGGAAACCGTTTACTGGTGAGGTAATTAAATAGTGGTCACTTGTAGTAGCCTAAGAAATATGTGTAGAGAAAAGAAACTTGTTGAAGACTGTCTTTTGGTGAGAATAGTTGATGAGAGAGTTGAGGACATTGGAACAACCATCAACAGTTAATTTAAAAAATAAGGCAGGTGATATGGCCTGGTTTTCCTTGACTCTTGATGAGTCCACAGATGTTACCAACATTATTCAGTTGTTTGTTAGAGGAGTCAATGCCAGTTGGGAGTGACTGAAGAAATAACCTACATGAGTAGTCTACATGGAAAAACTACTGGTGAGAATACTTTCTGAGAAGTTGAAAAAACAACCATTCATTACACCCTGAAGTGAAATCTGCTAAGATGTGTTATAACCGGGGGTGGTGAAATTACCAAAGGAGCAGAAAAATGCTTAGTTGAATAGGTTTCAAAACTTGTGAAAAGTATAAGCTACAGTTATTTATTGTATCACTCATCAGCAGGCACTTTGTGGGAAATGTTTGAATGTATCATATTGAACAAGAAATGTCAACAATGAATTTAGTTCACTCTGGTAGTCCCAAGCATTGTCACTTTTGCACATTTTATCACAAATAGTAGCTGAAGGTCCTGGCTTGTCCACCCACGTAGGGTTTGATGACTTAGCAGTGACAAGTTGTGGTTTTTCAACTCAGGGCTGAGAGGAAAATTATTTTGAATGGGAAGAAATGCCCTCACCTCAACTGCTACTATTAAATACTGAATGGCTTTGGAAATTAGCTTCTGTTTCAGATTGCATAAAGCCTTTTAATGAATTTAACCCAAATTACAAGGCAAAATGATGCTTATATAGAAAACATGTAATATGTATGCATATATATGAAACGTACACTACAGTAAGGTCATTTCGATGACAGTTAATGTTGGTAGAGTCACAAGTAGCATCAAGCTGTTCCCTACGCTTCCCAGCTGTCAAAAAGATGCAAGATCTCCACTACCACACAAATTTTCAGCAGATGCGTTTTTCTGAGCTCATAGTAGTGAGGAATTTTGGATCTTAATTGTTTTTTGGATCTTAATGTAAGCGCAAAAAAGATTTCCGTATTTCAAAATGCATTTAACTGTGCCATCGAGGAGCTTAAACCTAACCTTCCATCAGAAGTGATTGATCTGCAACGTAATGACATGTTAAAAGGCAAATATCAAAAGAACAGTAGAACTCTACACGTGGCTTTCATGCAAAAATATGCTAAAAATCAGACACTCATAGATTAATATCAGCACTTGGCCGTTCCTATATCTGTGAGAAGATATTTTCAAAGACTAAATGTTAAAACCCCATTACAGATCATTACAGAGCATTAGCAATCAATTTTGATGGTAGGAAACATGAACTTTGAACTCTAATTAGGCAAACTGTTATCTTGAAAGATAATTCCATTCTTTTCCTTTTATTAGTGATAATAATTGTACTCAGTTATTGTTATTATGTTTTAAATTTCATTTAAAAAGCGGAAATTTTTCTCTCTTATTATGTAAATACCCATATAATATCCTTGATTTTGCCATTTGACCTGCAAAGTCTAAAATATTTACTACTTGGCCATTTACTGAAATAGTTTACCAACTCCTGAACTAGAGGACTATCTTCAGCCAGTCTTGGAGAAATGTGTTGGTGAGGAGAGCAGCAGCATCCTTTCTGCAAAGTCTCTGTAGTGGCCATTCTCTACAAGCCAAGAATAGCGGTGGCAGAGGCTACAGTAGACATTATTCTCTGAATTCAGTTGTGAGGATGGGATACCGGAGTGGCTGTGTGTGTCTATTTCAAGTAGGCATCTTCGATCTTGGAAATAACTATGGAGTGGATTCAGGGATCCAAATAGGCCTGCAGTAAGATAAACCTGACTCCAGATGATCACATGACCTCCATAAGCCACTGCTATGACTGATGGACCACAATAGCATTTCACGTTCATGTCAGTTCAGAGTCATGTTCAACAGTGTCCAAGTCGTCCGATTATGTCTCTTCCTCCAAAACACAGTTGCCTTGGTAAAGGGACTTTCTTTGGGGAAAACTAGAAAAAGCATATTTACAATATACATTTCTAGCTGTGTTCCAAGGTCCTTTCTCAAGTGGACCCAGTCTCTCTTCATTCAAGGAGATCTGGATTGGATTCCTGACATGTGAGGTGTTAAGGTAGGAAAGGCCAGTTGGAAGCCGTCGGACTTCTCTCTACCTGCCCAAATGGTAAACACAAAGGAAACTGCCTTCCTGGAGGAATTCTAAAGATAAGTACTGTCAGCAAGGACTTGAAAATGTAGAGGGTGGTGATTCTTACCACATCTCTATTCAGCTTGCCTATTTGGTCTGTGCAGAAGACAGAATTATCAAGAAAAACATCAGTGCACCATGGTAAATTTAATCAAGACTCCAATTACACCTGCTGTTCCTGCCGTGATTTCTTTACTGAAGCAAATCATCATAGCCGCTCATACTTGCTGTGCAGCTATTGGTGTGGAAAGTATTTTGTTTTTTATGCCTATAAAAACTGACCATTGTTAGGGGCTGAATCGTGTCCCTCCAAAATGCATGTGTTGAAGTCCCAAACCCTAGTACCTCTGATGTGACTGTGTTTGAAAACAGGGCCCTTAAGGAGATAGTTAAGGTAAAATAAGGTCATACAGGTGGGCCCTAGTTCAATTTAACTCACATCCTTATAGAAAGAGGAGATTAGGACACAGCCAACATGCAGACCGAGGAAGGACCATGTGAGGACACAGCAAGAAGGTGGCCATCTGCAAGCCCAGGAGAGAGGCCTCAGAAGAAACCCAATCTGCTGACATCTTCATCTGGGACTCTAGCCTGTGAGAAAATAAATTCCTGGCATTTAAGCCATTCCATGTATGGTGTTTTGTAGTGGCAGCCCTGCAAAACTAACACAGTCTTCAGGCATGGTTTGCCTGTGGCTTGTAAGGCCAGCAAGATCCCTCCACTCTCACCTCAGGGTCATATAAATTTTCCAGCTTTCTGTAATAATCCAGTCTGCAGGGACGTTGATCACTTCTCCATTTTGCAGGATAACACACTGGTCCCTTATGTTGATAGTATCGTGCTCACTGGGCCTGCTTTTGAGTCCTTGGTCTAAAAGCAGCAGCTGCTTTAGTCTCCTTTGAGATACATGCAAGCCATAGAGTGAGAAATACACCCCACAAAAGTTCAGGAGCCTGTCACCGTGGTAAAATTTCTGTGGAGCATGTTGAGATAGCCCTTCAAAGGTGAAGCACTAGTTGCTTCATCGGGCTCCTACCGCCAGAAAAGAAGTGGAGTATCCAATGGGCCTCTGAATTTTGGAGGCAGCATAGAGTCATTTGGACCTAATACTCTGACTGACCTACCAAGTAGCCTGGAAAGTCACCAGTTTTTGGGTTTTTGTTAAAATGAGGTATAATTGACATATAACATTATATTAGTGTCAGGTGTACAATTATTGGATATTTATATATTGCAAAATGATCGCCACAATAAGTCTAGGTAACATTCATCACCATATGTAATTACAAAGAGATGCCCTTTCAAGTCTAAGTGATTTTCCTGCTCTCAGAACTCGAATTTTTCCCACTACGCAGTGTTTGTGGAGTTGAAGACTTTAGCCAACGTAGGAGTGATTGCTCAGAGTAGCTAGAAAGTGAATGGATACTGCAAATTTCAACAAGTCTGAGTAAAGATCACGAACTACCTTCCAAAATCACTAAGAAGTTTGCTAAGAGAAGACTCTCAATACATAAGAGAGTCGGTAACATCAACACCTATGAAAACCGAGGCCTTAGGCAGGTCTGGTTACCTTTAGCTCCGGGCTCAAGACGCATCTGCTCTGCCAAGGCATAAAGAGCCTCCCAACTGGAGGTGCCGGGGATTGAACCCGGGGCCTCGTGCATGCTAAGCACGCGCTCCACCACTGAGCTACACCCCCTGCTGTCATCAAGTAACGGCAGAACATCTTTAATTGGCAGCCCTCTATCCACCTGTGCGTTTTGAGGACCTGAAACTGGGAGCACAGGGATGCTTCGTATACAGTTATTACGGAAATTCCCAGATTGAATTCTCATTCGCGGCTACATCCAGAGAAAGGCAGCTGAATGCTAGACAGAAAGGCACTGTTCCTGGGATCTGTGCCTGCTTGTCAACCTACCCCGAAGTTGGAGCTCCTCAAAACTTGAATACAGGAAGGCAACGAAGAGCCCTCTCCTAGCTCTGTCTGCGCAAAGAGCCTGAATCAATGACACCCTAGGAACCATGAGGAGAGCTAGTCTCATATTTTAGTTTGTCGGTACAGATCCCCAGTAGAAGGAACCACGATGGCTGAAGAATTTGCTGTCACCGGGAGGGCTGGGGCAGGGGAAGTAAAGACGAGCCTAGAACATCTTTCTGTGCCAGAAGGTAAGAAAGTGCTCAAACAGTAAGAGTATGCTCAAACGGACAGCGGATCTACGAGACAAATCTTGGAAACATCCAGCATTAAAATGAATAATGAGCAATAAAGGGCTATAGTCTAATGGATAAAATAAGAATACTTGAGTTCATACTGATAAGAAAGAAAAAGAAAAAGATGAAGGAACGAAAGAAGAAGAAAAAGAAAGAAAGGAGAGAAAGTTTTCCTTCTGGCAGTATGCCAATTAATAAGTGTGGAAAGAATGATAGAGTCATCATTTCCCACTGTCCTGCAGTGATTGACTCAGGCAAAATTCATCAGTCAGTGCCAAAGCTAAGGGTGAAGGTTTGATAGGGGACAAGATCTTTGTGTAGTCTCAAACTGTGTCCTCGACTTATTTCTTATGAGTGATAGCTTGGCCATGAAGAAGCTCAGCAGACAAAACCTTATCTCACATGATCAAAGAAACATCACCATAATGGCATAGTAGAAAAGAATAGGAACAGAGTATTTTCTCACTATTTTTCTACTGGTTTTACTTCCTTTACCTAATCCTCACAGTGACTACAATCAAAAATTTGGTCCAAAATTCAAAGAGAGATGATAATTGGTACCAACCCTCTCTAGGTGGTGGGATGGATGGACATCGGTCCATAAAACAATGGCTTTTGATGAGCTAGAGTGCTGCCAAGAATGACACATGAAAAAATAAAATAAGCTTGCATTGTCAATTAGATATCCTACATATACTCAAATATTTCTTACTATCCAATTGTTTTATATTTCCTCACTTATCTCATTTCCTCCTTCCTCCTCCTCCTCCTCCTCCTCCTCCTCCTCCTCTTCCTCCTCCTCTTCTTCTTCTTCTTCTTCTTCTTCTTCTTCTTCTTCTTCTTCTTCTTTTGAGGCAGACTAGCCCTGAGCTAACAGCTGCTGCCAATTGTCCTCTTTTTCTGAGGAAAACTAGCCCTGAGCTAACATCCGTGCCCATCTCCCTCTACTTTACATGTGGGATGCCTGCCACAGCATGGCTTGACAAGCGGTGTGTATGTCTGCACCCAGGATTCCAACAGAGAACCCGGGCCTCCCAAGTGGAACATGTGAACTTAACCGCTGGGTCGGCACCCCATTCTCCTTCTTTTTAAATATATAAATATAATGTTTTCTGCAAACTTCAGTTATTATCAAATGGAGGATGCCCTATAGAGAAGCAGCAAAATGTTTTCATGTAAAAATGGATATTATCAGCTGCAAAGAAAAAAGGGAATATTTTACAAGTGGCCTGGAACCTGCACATTTTAATAAAAGAACAACCACTTCTTCTTCTTTTCTTTTTTTTTGTCAATATGATTACTGTACTTTGCATTATCCAGGCTCTTCTCAATATTTCTTGTTCACTTATTGACTTGTTAGGGATTTTCAAAGTTATTATGGCTTCAAAGACATCAACATGAGCACACATCTTTTCTACTGAATTAGAAAGAGGAAAGGAAGTTCTGTCTGCCAACTTCACTCTTCCCTCTTCTCTGCCACTGGCAGCCTCTTCATATTCTAGTCTCTAGAAAGAAAATTCAGTTTCTTTACCCAATGGCTGCATTCTTAGATCTTGTTCCAAATGTCTTTGATTCCAAATGTTACAAGCAAGGAGTATGAAAGGAAAACAATGCAAAACCTCCACTAACTTCTTTAAAACTTTTTATTTTTCCTTCATCTCCCCAACGCTCCCCAGTACATAGTTGTGCATTTTAGTTGTGGGTCCTTCTAGCTGTGGCATGTGGGACGCCGTCTCAGCATGGCCTGATGAGCGGTGCCATGTCCAGGCCAAGGATCAAAAGAAGCAGAGCACCTGAACTTAACCACTCAACCTGGGGGCTCGCCACCCCTCCACTAACCTCTAATATGAGTTGGAAAGTTTGCATTTTTGTCTCTGCTTTTCAAGAGTCTTAATAAAATAAAACCAACCTGAGATTCTACCCATATCACAAATCCTGAGGATGACTGGGGACACAATGCTGCCTTTCCTTTACCAACCTCTTTCCAAATCTTCAGCAAACATTATACAAGACTTTACTGAATTCTAGGCCTTGAACCAGATGATGAGACTCCAAAGTTCCTAGTGGACATCTAGAATTATTGACTGAAGAAATGGATGAGAATTGAGAATTGCATAACATTAAGAAATCATGTAGGACCACCTCTTTCCCTGTAAGTGATAATGACATTTTCAAAGACAAATGAATCTGAAAGTCACTCTTCTCAACTTTTGACTTCAGGATTCCTGTCTCTAAAGGAAAAATCTGGAGCAGTTGCTTTAGAGGAAATCTGCCTGGTTTTGAAACTTACCCTGCTACATGTCGACTGTGACCTGTGTGACATGTTAATTACTTCATTTCTTAGGGAGTCTGTCTATCAGGGAAGTGATATACTCATTTAATGTAATCCATTGTTATTACTATTATCCACTTGCTACCTCCAGCTACATTATACAGTCAGTTTCATATTGACCACAGTCAGAATTCAACCCGGGGTTCTGTGAGCTGCGTTTCAGCTTGTCCTTGGGAAGCCCACTTAGTTTCAATGCCTTCAAAATTCAAACTTTCCTAGACCTGGCAATAAACGATCCTCATCATCTATCACTCACCCAAAAAAGGCATCATCATTCAGTCCAAGCACATTTATTCCTGCATTTGGGAAAAGTTTGAAACCAATAAATTTAAGGGTAGGAAACAAAAAAGTGGAAAGACCCATCCCCAATTCTTCTGGTTTTTGGGGGGCAAGCAATGTTCATCCTCTACAGTGAAGAACATGGGATTTTCAGGTAATTTCAATTAAAGGAAACATCATCCTACTGAAAACATGAGCCACAGTTTCTTCCCTCAGCTTTTCCTCCAGCATATTCCAGAAGGCTGAGAAGCAAGTGATCAGTGCCTGGTGTATGCTGGGGAAGAAGTTGCTGCCTGTTCAAATAATGGAGCCGTGACCAGAAATCAAGAGAGACAACTATAATGACCTTATTTCAAGAATTTCATGGTTTCTTATGTCTTCTAGCCCACTACTCTTTTAGGCAACATTGATGTTCCCAAAATGGCCATAGACTTTTCTATGAATGAACTCACAATGAACTTACGAAGTTTCACTCTGGCCAAAATACATGAGATTTTAGAACTTTAATTCAACAAGTGCCTGACTAATCTGTTTTAGCCACTGGGCTCTCAATTCAAACCCAAATTTGGAAGTCCCCAAGTTCTATGACAGTCACCATAACTTTTCTTCCCACCCTCAGAGAAAAAGTTGGGGATCCTTTGATGCTGGCCACCTCCTCACTCATACCTAGGAATTCAATCAATCCTCTGTTCTAGGATCAAGTTATTTAAACTTCTAACTTATCAATGAATTATAAACTAAAAATCTTACCAGCATTTTCCAGTTTACTGGTCATATCTTTTCCTTCCCTAATTACTTGCTACATTGCTTTTAAATTTGTAGTTTCTTTCTTAATATTGTAAGGAACCTCCCCTATATTGACTAGTAGAACAGAATAGAAAGTTGCTAGTCAATATATGTCACTCTGGTTTCCAGCTCTTTATTTTCCTGTTTAGCCAAGAACTGCAAGTGAGAGGAGCAAATGTGTGGACAACTTCTCCAGAAGAAAGCTTGGTTTTCCTAGGATCTGTTAGAATTAAGTAGGGGAAACGATAAACACTGCCAGGGTCTGAAAAGGGACTCAAATCCTGGACCATCAAATCGAAAGTTTAATTTTCTAACTAACTATCCAGGATTAAAGACATTTTGATCATGAAAATCTCTTCAATTCAAAAATATTTAGTTGCTGCCTAACCTATATTTTTCATCCTTTCCTTTGCCTTACAAGACCAATGTGCTAACAAATAGACACTCCCAGCCAAAACTTAAGTACCTAAGCTCAAAACTGCCAGCAGATTCTATTTCTCATTGAAACAGCTCCCACTATAGCTACAATAGGGTCAAGAAAATGTGGCTACCTGCTGTTCTCTTCGAAGCCACCGAGACCAGTGGCTACTTTGTCAAAAACAAAAACTCAACTACACACATGCCTTCCAATGTGCTCAGTTTGTCTGTCCTTCAAAGGAAAGAGCAGTGAGGCACTCTCCAAATCATGACAGGCTTAGAAAAGACAAGCCAAGTCTTAGGCGGGACAAACACTTTCAGGTTGCTTCGCTTAGGGGACCTTCTCGCTTCCTGCATACCTAAAGGAAGAGTCAAAGAGATAGCACCCCTCAAAATTCTATGCCAATCCCAAGCATTCTTCATCTTCCCTACTCTGCATTTGGAGTCGGATATCAGAAATTAATTCTCATTTCCCCATCAAGGTCTAAACTCCCAGAGGTGGCACACACAGTACTCTTGTTTGAATCACTATATATTACCTTTTGTGTCATTCTGGCAGCCTTTTGGTACAAGAGGAAGGAAATTTTAAAAGGAAGAATTTTTTGAACTTTTTTTGGAGATAATTTCAAACTTAAAGCCAGTTGCAAAAACTATCTTACACACCCAGGTTTGTCTATTGTAAACATCTTGCAACATTTGCTAGTTCTCCTTCTCTCTCTTTACACACACACGGGTTATTATTTTTTCCTGAAAGATTTGAGCGTGGTTGGCAAACATATCCCTCTGCCCCAACATTTTTCAGTGTATTTTTTAAAGTCTCTCCCTTATGTAAGCATAATAAAATTGTCAAAATAGGGGATTTAATATTGATACAACACTACTATCCAATATACCATCCATACTCAAATGTTGCTAATTGTTCAAATAATGTCTGGGATTGCATTTTTTCCCCAGATCTGGGACCACTCCAGAAGGACACATTTTATGTAACTATCTTGTCTCTTTAGTCTTTTTAATTTGAGATAGTTTCTCAACCTTTCTTTATCTTTCATGACATTGACGATTTTTGAAGAGTATGTGACAGTTGATATGTATGATGGTTTTCAATTTTGGTTTGACTGATGTTTCTTCCTGATTCCATTCAGATGATGATGCATTTTTAGCCAGAACACCACAGGAGTGATACTGTTTACTTCACAGTTTATCTCATCAAGAGGTGCGTGGTGTCAGTATCACCATTGTGGTGACGTAAATTTGATGATTTGGGGTAAGGTATTGTCTGCTGAGTTTCTTCATGTCCAAGTTATCATTTTCATAAGAAATACACTGAGGACACACTTTGAGACTACACAAAGATCTTGTCACCCATCAAACTTTCCCCCATAGCTTTGGCACTGACTGATGAATTATACCTGAGTCAATCACTGCAGGACAGTGGGAAATGATGACTCTATCATTCCTTCCACACTTATTAAGTGGCATACTGCCAGAAGGAAAACTTTCTCTCCTTTCTTTCTTTTTCTTCTTCTTTCGTTCCTTCATCTTTTTCTTTTTCTTTCTTATCAGTATGAACTCAAGTATTCTTATTTTATCCATTAGACTATAGCCCTTTATTGCTCATTATTCATTTTAATGCTGGATGTTTCCAAGATTTGTCTCGTAGATCCGCTGTCCGTTTGAGCATACTCTTACTGTTTGAGCACTTTCTTACCTTCTGGCACAGAAAGATGTTCTAGGCTCGTCTTTACTTCCCCTGCCCCAGCCCTCCCGGTGACAGCAAATTCTTCAGCCATCGTGGTTCCTTCTACTGGGGATCTGTACCGACAAACTAAAATATGAGACTAGCTCTCCTCATGGTTCCTAGGGTGTCATTGATTCAGGCTCTTTGCGCAGACAGAGCTAGGAGAGGGCTCTTCGTTGCCTTCCTGTATTCAAGTTTTGAGGAGCTCCAACTTCGGGGTAGGTTGACAAGCAGGCACAGATCCCAGGAACAGTGCCTTTCTGTCTAGCATTCAGCTGCCTTTCTCTGGATGTAGCCGCGAATGAGAATTCAATCTGGGAATTTCCGTAATAACTGTATACGAAAGCATCCCTGTGCTCCCAGTTTCAGGTCCTCAAAACGCACAGGTGGATAGAGGGCTGCCAATTAAAGATGTTCTGCCGTTACTTGATGACAGCAGGGGGTGTAGCTCAGTGGTAGAGCGCGTGCTTAGCATGCACGAGGCCCCGGGTTCAATCCCCGGCACCTCCAGTTGGGGAGCTACTTATGCCGTCACCGAGCAGGTGCCTCTTGTGCCTGGAGCTAGAAGATCCTGGTTACCTGCCTACGGCCTCAGTTTTCATAGGTGTACGACGTTCACCAACTCTCTTATGTATTGACAGTCTTCTCTTGGCAAACTTCTTCGTGATCTTGGAGTACAAGGAGGTAATTCGTGATCTTTACTCAGACTTAGTTGTTGACATTTTCAGTATCCATCCACTTTCTAGCTACTCTGAGCAATCACTCCTACGTTGGCTAAAGTCTTCAACTCCACAAACACTGTGTAGTGGGAAAAATCAGAGTTCTGAGAGCAGGAAAATCACTTAGACTTGAAAGGGCATCTCTTTGTAATTATATATGGTGATGAATGTTAACTAGACTTATTGTGGTGATCATTTTGCAATATACAAATGTACAATGATTACGTCGTACACCTGAAACTAATATAATGTTAGATGTCAATTATACCTCATTTAAAAAAAAAACAAAAACTGGTGACTTTCCAGGCTACTTGGTAGGTCAGTCAGACTATTAGGTCCAAATGATTCTAAATTGCCTCCAAAATTCAAAGAGGCCCATTGGACATTCCACTTGTTTTCTAGTGGTAAGAACCCAATGAAGCAACTAGTGCTTCACCTTTGAAGGGCTATCTCAACATGCTCCACAGGAACTTTACCACGGTGACAGGCTCCTGAACTTTTGTGGGATGTATTTCTCACTCTGTGGCTTGCATGTATCTCAAAGGAGTCTAAAGCAGCTGCTGCTTTTAGACCAAGGACTCAAAAGCAGGCCCAGTGAGCACGATACTATCAAGGTAAGAGACCACTGTGTTATCCTGCAAAATGGAGAAGTGATCAATGTCCCTGCAGACTGGATTATTACAGAAAGCTGGAAAATTTATATGACCCTGACGTGAGAGTGGAGGGATCTTGTTGGCCTTCCCAGCCACAAGCAAACCATGCCTGATGGCTATATTGGTTTTCTAGGGCTGCCACAACAAAACACCACACACGGAATGGCTTAAACGCCAGAAATTTATTTTCTCACAGGCTAGAGTCCCAGATGAAGATGTCAGCAGATTGGGTTTCTTCTGAGGCCTCTCTCCTGGGCTTGCAGATGGCCACCTTCTTGCTGTGTCCTCACATGGTCCTTCCTCAGTCTGCATGTTGGCTGCATCCTGATCTCCTCTTTTTATAGGGACGTGAGGTAAATTGAGCTAGGGCACACCTGTATGACCTTATTTTACCTTAATTATCTCTTTAAAGGCCCAATCTTCAAACACAGTCACATCAGAGGTACTAGGGTTTGGGACTTCAACACATGCATTTTGGAGGGACACAATTCAGCCCATAAGAGCGGTCAGTTTTTATAGGCATAGAGAATGCAGTACTTTCCACACCAATAGCTGCACAGCAAGTACGAGCAGCTATGATGATTTGCTTCAGTAAAGAAATCACGGCAGGAACAGCAGGTGTAATTGGAGTCTCGATTAAATTCACAATAGTGCACTGCCATTTTCCTTGATAATTCTGTCTTCTGCACAGGCCAAATAGGCAAGCTGAATAGAGATGTGTAAGAATCACCACCCCCTACATTTTCAAGTCCTTGCTGACGGTACTTCTCTTTGGAATTCCTCTAGGAAGGCAGTTTCCTTTGTGTTTACCATTTGGGCAGGTAGAGAGAAGTCCGATGGCTTCCAACTGGCCTTTCCTACCTTAACACCTCACATGTCAGGAATCCAATCCGGATCTCCTTGAATGAAGAGAGACTGGGTCCACTTGAGAAAGGACCTTGGTACACAGCTAAAAATGTATATGGTAAATATATTTTTTCTAGTTTTCCCTAAAGAAAGTCCCTTTACCAAGGCAACTGTGTTTTGGAGGAAGAGACATAATCGGACGACTTGGACACTGTTGAACATGACTCTGAACTGACATGAACGTGAAATGCTATTGTGGTCCATCAGTCATAGCAGTGGCTTATGGAGGTCATGTGATCATCTGGAGTCAGGTTTATCTTACTGCAGGCCTATTTGGATCCCTGAATCCACTCCATAGTTATTTCCAAGATCGAAGATGCCTACTTGAAATAGACACACACAGCCACTCCGGTATCCCATCCTCACAACTGAATTCAGAGAATAATGTCTACTGTAGCCTCTGCCACCGCCATTCTTGGCTTGTAGAGAATGACCACTGCAGAGACTTTGCAGAAAGGATGCTGCTGCTCTCCTCACCAACACATTTCTCCAAGACTGGCTGAAGATAGTCCTCTAGTTCAGGAGTTGGTAAACTATTTCAGTAAATGACCAAGTAGTAAATATTTTAGACTTTGCAGGTCAAATGGCAAAATCAAGGATATTATATGGGTATTTACATATTAAGAGAGAAAAATTTCCGCTTTTTAAATGAAGTTTAAAACATAATAACAATAGCTGAGTACAATTATTATCACTAATAAAAGGAAAAGAATGGAATTATCTTTCAAGATAACAGTTTGCCTAATTAGAGTTTAAAGTTCATGTTTCCTACCATCAAAATTGATTGCTAATGCTCTGTAATGATCTGTAATGAGACTTTAACATTTCGTCTTTGAAAATATCTTCTCACAGATATAGGAACGGCCAAGTGCTGATATTAATCTATGAGTGTCTGATTTTTAGCATATTTTTGCATGAAAGCCACGTGTAGAGTTCTACTATTCTTTTGATATTTGCCTTTTAACATGTCATTACGTTGCAGATCAATCACTTCTGATGGAAGGTTAGGTTTAAGCTCCTCGATGGCACAGTTAAATGGATTTTGAAATACGGAAATCTCTTTTGCACTTGCATTAAGATTCAAAAAACGCTTAAGATCCAAAAAAAAAACCTCACTGCTATGAGCTCAGAAAAATGTATCTGCTGAAAATTTGTGTGGTAGTGGAGATCTTGCATCTTTTTGACAGTTGGGAAATGTGTGGAACAGCTTGATGCTACTTGTGACTCTACCAACATTAACTGTCATCGAAATGACCTTACTGAAGTGTACGTTTCATATACATACATATTATATATTTTCTATATGAGCATCATTTTGCCTTGTAATTTGGGTTAAATTCATTAAAAGGCTTTATGCAATCTGAAACAGAAGCTAATTTCCAAAGCCATTCAGTGTTTACTAGTAGTACTTGAGGTGAGGGCATTTCTTCCCGTTCAAAATAATTTTCCTCTCAGCCCTGAGCTCAAAAACCACAACTTGTCACTGCTAAGTCATCGAACCTTCCGTGGGTGGACAAGCCAGGACCTTCAGCTACTATTTGTAATAAAAATGTGCAAAAGTGACAATGCTTGGGACTACCAGAGCGAACTAAATTCATTGTTGACATTTCTTGTTCAATATGATACATTCAAACATTTCCCACAAAGTACCTGCTGATGAGTGATACAATAAATAACCATAGCTTACATTTTTCACAAGTTTTGAAATATGTTCAACAAGCCTTTTTCTGTTCCTTTCGTAATCTTACCACCCCCAGTTATAACACATCTTAGCAGATTTCACTTCAGGTTGTAATGAATGGTTGTTTTTTCAACTTCTCAGAAAGTATTCTCACCAGTAGTTTTTGCATGTAGACTACTCATGTAGGTTATTTCTTCAGTCACTCCCAACTGGCATTGACTCCTCTAACAAACAACTGAATAATGTTGGTAACATCTGTGGACTCATCAAGAGTCAAGGAAAACCAGGCCATATCACCTGCCTTATTTTTTAAATTAACTGTTGATGGTTGTTCCAATGTCCTCAACTCTCTCATCAGCTATTCTCACCAAAAGGCAGTCTTCAACAAGTTTCTTTTCTCCACACATATTTCTTAGGCTACTACAAGTGAACACTATTTAATTACCTAACCACGGTAAATGGTTTCCTTGCGTGGCTAACAAAGGAACCAATCACAAACGTACCTGGTTCCATCCTCATTTTCATTTTTCAAAAATTCTTGTGAAGAAACTGCTGTGATACGATATGCCATTTTAAATTTCCTAATTGTTGTGACCGTTGCTTTCCTGTAAGTTGGGAATGTGGTGATGAATACTTAGTCTGGTAATGTTCAAGTACATTGTGCTCTTTAGCAAACTTATAGCCAGATTGGATTCCGGTTCTCAGCGTTTTTGGAGATTAAGAGAGACGAGAGAACCAGGAGAGGAGGAAAATGAGGGACCCCAGGGAATATTTCCTTAGTTGTCTTTGTCTTTGGAGCTGTGTAGGGATCCACTGACAGGATGCAGAAGAGCAGAAAGGCTTTCCATTGAATCCCTCACTGTCAGCTCTCTTCGAAATCTCCCTCCACCTATCCATGACCCGCTGCCAGGAATTGGATCCAACTGGCATGGGTGGAAGACAATAGACTTCGTGGATTTCTGGATAGGCAACACTGTTGGCCAGCTATGCTTAAAGAACGTCCGACCTAAAAGCGAAAGTTGAAACCAATCAAGTACTGAAAAAGAAACGGAAGAAACTCTTGTTGTAGGCAGCCGAAATAGCTCAGTTGGGAGAGCGTTAGACTGAAGATCTAAAGGTCCCTGGTTCAATCCCGGGTTTCGGCACAAAGAGGAGTCCTTTTTGGTCAACGTCAAAGGTGATTTGCTTCCCTGTGACTCAGGGAGTGTTGTGAGGAGTTTCGCTCTGATGACATTATCATACAATCTATTACCTTCACAAGCTAAAGCGTTGTTAGGCAACAAGCCCGATGCTGTGCCGAGACTCCACGATAAAGGAGTTGACCATCGAAGCCCACTTTTCTCTTATTGTTTTCACAGGATCTGTAAGGACTGGCAATAAAAAGATAAGAATAAGATTGGGTCCAGAGATGCACATGGCACTGAAAAAGTTGTGGACCCATCACTGAGTCACTGCGATGTGTGGTGCGAAGAGCAGAGGTGGGAAGGGAAAGGAGGGCGCAGGCCGTCTCTGTCGCACCTGCAGTCCGTTGGAGCCCGAAAGCAGCCACAGACAATACACAAAGTAAGCGGCTGTGTTCGAATAAAACTTTGCCCATGGACAGTGAAATTTGAATTTTATGTAAAATTCGTGTGTCACGAAACACTATCCTTGCCTTTATTTTCTCAACCTTTTAAAATAAAAAACGCTGCTCGTTTGGCAGCACATATACTAAAATCGGAAAGATACAGAGGAGACTAGCAGGGTCCCTCCTGCAAGGATGACACGCAAATTCATGGCACGTTGCTTTTCTTTTTCTTTTTTTAATGTGAAAAAAAAACATTCTTAGTTCGAAGACAATAATTTACCAACCAGTAGGGTGGAGGATCCCACTGCAAAAACTCAGAACTTTAAGAGCAGGTGAGATCTCCGAAGCCTGCTACGGCTCAGAAATAACCGGAGAATAAATGCGAACAAACGGAACAGGAACCCCTGGGGATTCGAACTTGTGTTTCCCCGGAATAAAATTTGAAAGTCTACGGAGTGAGCTACCGGAGTCCATAGGTCCAGCTGCTGTGCATATATTCAACTAATTCGTTTCTTAGATCTCGTCCTAGTTTGTAAATCTCTTTGGCATACTCTTCCTTGCATTTTGAAATTCCATGCATCATTGCATGGAATCATCATCATTTCTTCCTTGCATCAGAAAATTCCATTTGAAAGAGACGCCATAATCGCTGGCTCTCTCCTCTTTCTGTCTCCCACTCCTCGAGGCGTCCAGAACCAGAGCTGAAGCGTCCCCTAGAAGACGTCGCCGCAGGGTTTGCAGACCATATTGCTGGACTCGAGGTGTTTTCATTTCCTGGTAAGTGTTGTGCGTTCATCCCTTTCTCTCTTTTTTATTTCCCCGCGCGGAGTCAAACTCTCGAGGAGGCGCCCCATGCGTCTTCGTGTCTGTTTGCATTGTTTTCCATTTATCTTGCAGCCTTTGTAGACAGAGGGGGAGAAAAATGAGGAGAGAGATTTAAAGACACGAGAGTACGTTCCATAACGGGCCTCTCTCGGTTGGAGGACGGAACTGCCACTCAGGCAATCCCTTGGCAAGCCGACCTGGGAGCCGGCCACCGTGGGAAGACCGTGAGGAAGAGTGTCTTTTCGGATCGCCTGCGGTGCCACTTCACCTGCCAGAGTCACAGGACCGGATTCAGAGTAGGGGCTTCAGAAACAAAGGAACTGAACACACTACCCTCCGTTCTGCCAACTATTACGTCCTCGAAGACTCCTGGAAAAGGAAGGTTATCAGTCCCGAACCTTTCCTCAGTAGCTGAGTGTCCTGGTGAACGTGGCTGAGCTGTGGAGAGAACACTGAGCCGGGAAGAAGGCCCAGGTGTGATCTTCGTTCCTCCACGCTTGCACTCTTCCAGCCACAGCTCCCCGACCATGTCCGGGCCTCTCCTCTCCCGTTCTTTTTTGTTTTTCTTACTTTTGTTTTCGCATTTCTTTATTCATCTTTTCCCGCTCACACTCGAGGGACACGAGTTATCCAGTTTGCGGCTTTTATTACTCAAGCGATTGTACTCGTGCAGCTTTGGAGTCGACGGCCTAACGTGATTATGCGAGAACAAGGAAGCCTGGGTCGCGTGAGACAACGCGGACACGCACTCTTCGCCCAGGGCAGCAAGCACGCCAGCTCCACGTGAACGTGCCGGTCAACGGTTCATTCGCAAAATCACGGAGCAGCGCGGGGGGAAAAGAACGAAAGGGAAACAATAAGAGGACCACGGAGCATTTCCTGCTCTATTTTCTCAGCTCTGTCCTTCTCAAGAAAGAGGCTGCAGGCTGAGGAGCAAAACGCCTGCCACTCATTTTCTTCCTCCCCTTTCTACTTTCCAGGCTCCACTGATGCAATTCAGCTCGGTCACCAGACGCTGATCTCAGTGGGTCTGAGTTCTTCTGCGCGGATGGACGCTGCACACGAACGCCACTTTCCACAAGAAGGCTGGGCGATCCAAACCCCAATGTGAAAATAATTATTAGGATTAGTGAATGTAGAGTTTTCTAGTGTGACTGGAATGGCTAGATTGAGAGAGAATTTAGACGAAGAGAGCCGGGATCTGTTCCCAGGCTTTGGCGGTCGTCAGGTTTAGTCAAAAACGATTCTTTAGCAATTCCCATACAGAAGCGTCCTGACCACAGACACGCTCTTGCATCCATGTTTGAAGTAAACCGTCTAGAGGGCTCAAATGGGGAGAATCGGAATGCCATGCTCTCAAATCTTTTAGTCACCCTATTTAAATAAATTGAAGAAATGCTGCCTGGTGCACACCAGAAAATCACGGAATCATTGGAGGAACCAGCGCCGAAAGGCTTTGGAGAGAAATGGCCATTACCAGCCGCTAGACAAAAGTGAACCCTTGTCAGAGGTTTCAGGTATTTACTTTTATTCTTTCGAATTTCTGTGCCAATCTTACCAGGCGAGTCGTTGCATTCTCGGAGGGAAAGGAATTTGATGGTCTTGTTCCAACTGCTAACCTTACTCCGCCGCCCGGTGCCTGTCCTTGAAATGTCCCCTCCTTCACACTGAAATATTTCTCTTTAAGAGTAGGTGTAGTTCTGAAGTTCTGTCTTATACTATTTGGAACAAAACACAAGATGGAAGGGTGGAGCCAGAACTGAGAACCGTCTGGGAACGTGCGCTGGAGCATGCGCGTCAGCAGGTTCTGTAGATTCAGCGCAGGCGGGCTCCACTCCAGGCTGCCCTGTGGCTGACTTCGTTCATTCACGCCGGGGCACTAAATTCGGGGAGACTAACTTTTCCATCACAAAATTTTAAGACAACAAGTCGGCTAGTGTCTAGCTGTTTTATTGCTAATCCTTTGGCCACATTGAGAAGATGCCAACAGAGGGAATGGCAACACACTACTGACAATTCTAGAATCTGGTATCTAAGTGACAGACCCCAGATAAAGAGTTTTATGAGGCAATCGACAAGCTTTGAAGACTGGTGTCACTTTCCAAAGAAGTTAACACAAACTTTTGGAATCAGAGCTATGTATTTGATCTGCATTTTCTTTTATGTGCAAATAATCATCATTTTTCCCCTGCCCAAGATTTTATAATTCTCTTCTTTTTATCTCTTTCATTCCTGTTGTTTCTAACCCGTCTGGTTACTCAAAAGAGTGAGTTGCTGAGGTAAATCAAAGCAATGGTACCACTTGCTTCAAATATGTTCTTCTACTTTGTCCTTTTACCATTTGCCTTAAGTCTGAGTCCTTGGGTTTTTATTCCATCTGTGTTTTTTACATAGGAAAACCTGTGCTTTACATTCTGTAGTTTCAACTAAATTTTCGCTTAAAGAGGAATAAAACCACGAAAATATGTTCATGTCTGAATGTGGAATCCTTTCAGTTTTTATATTTTCTGGCTAACTTATCCTTTTTTCTCACTTATATCAAATTTAAAAGCATTTTTCTTTCTTTTAACCGAGTGGATTTTGTAGAATTATTCCAAAGCATCTTCCTCCTCCCTCATCATTTTACACCGGATTATCCAATGTTTAAGTCAGTTATATAATTGAAAAATTCATCAATGGAATAGAATAAGATGTGGGAACAAAAATAGACTCATCAGCATACAGTCTAACTTGTGGAAACAAAAGTGTGAGTGTGTGGGGAGAAGGTACTAGAAGGTAGCCTAATAGCCTTAGGCACTCTGACTGTATAATTGACAGATTTAATGGATGGTTTGCTTAGTAAAATGGACCGGTTAAGTGCAATTGAATAAAGAGCTGCTAAAATGTGGTCGGTAGTTTGAAAATTTAGACTGAATTATATATTTTACCAAAGTTCTATCCACATTTATTGAGATTATATGATTCTTCACTTTTAACCCATTGGTGAGCTGTAAAAATCCATTAACCTATTAATAACCCATTTTTGTATTCCTGTGATAGAGTCTATATTTCAAAGGTAAAGTTGAATTTAGTAATAACTTTTGAATCTATATACACATGTAAGTTTTTCTTTCTTTTTAAATGTAGTCCTTGCAAGTCTTCAGTCAAGGTTATGCACGCTTTCTAGAATTGAACTGGATTGTTTTTTGTTTTTGTGTCTGCTTTGAAAAATTTCCAATATCAGCATGAAGTGAGAAGAACACAGACTCACATTCCCAGTCCTGTGGTCGTGTCAGGACCCCTGCTGACTCTGTCTCACCAACCACTTGCCAAACCTTTTCCAAAACATTTGTTGGACCACCGCTGAGTTTCAGGCACCGGACTAGATGATAAGCCTCCAAAACCCCTAAAAGACTCCAGAATTGTTGACCAAAGGGTTGGCAAAAGACACCTAAATTCTCTGACAATAAGCAATTCCTCCCTGTTAGGTATTTATGACAATTTCAAAGGAGAGAAAAGCATTCCAAAGGATAATTTCCTCACATGGAGTGTCTTTGCCCTGCAGATCTTTTTCCCATGAAAAAATGTGAAGTATTCACTGAGAAGTCTAACTGCCTGACTTCTGATCGTGGCTCTGCTACATATCAGATGTGAGCCCTGGGGTCAGTCACTTGACCTTTTTTGGGATCCAGTATTTAATGACAAGTATTTAAATTACGACTTCAATCAAATTCATTTTTTGCTATTGTTATTCTGTATACATTTTTTCCAAGCACTTTAAGCAAGCAGTAACAGATTGGCCAAAGAATACTTATAGCAACACCCTAAGAAGCAGGAAATATTGGGGTGCTGTTAATCAAATACACCCTGTGAAGGAAAGTCACCTTGAATATAAGACCACACATTGATACTCCTCATTCCTGCATGCAGTTGCCAATGCATCTCTATTATCACAACATTGTTAAAGAATAATTTTCCCAAAATGATAAAATCATGACGGTCATACAAATATAAAATGAATAGGTGCCAAAGATTTTATTGGACTAATTACTCAATGAGTTAACTATTAATGAGAATTAGTAACATAATAATTAATTAACATTTATTTAATGAGTAAGATGTTACAACTAGCTAAAAGGAACTCAAAGTACCACACATTTGCAGTCAGATAGGAATGCTGCAATGAAATTACAAAAAGATGCAAACAAAAGACAATTGTACATTTTTCTTAATGTATTTTAAATTTCCGATCTTAAAAATAATTATTATATTTATGAAGCAGTGTGTATTAAAACTTACCATCCAGAATATAAATTACAATAGATTTTGCATTTTTCCTAAATGTGGAGAAAATACTTCAACAGGGTACAGGGAGCCAAAGAGGTTTGGGGGTAAGAAAAGGCTAATTTTTAGTGGGAAAGAGGGGCCTGGGTACGGGAGAAGAGGAGTAAGTTTGGATTTATTTTTATGTGTTTATTTGTTTATTACAAATAACTCACCACTTCCAAGAGCCAGCAGCACATAAACTGAGAGATGGCTGTACCCTGTTTACTTCAGAGTTTTAGAGGGTTCTCGTTTCTCCTACCTCACCAACATTTGAGTGAATTTGGGAAGTCACACAAAGTCACCTAAATTGTTTTGTGGGTTAACATGTAAACGCTAAAAGTCAACTGCCAGCCAAATTTCCCAGGAGTTTTCACCTTCATGTGACAAGCATCCTCCAATATATTTGGACTCTCTACGTATACTCCTCTCTAGAAGTAGTTTGGAATTGACCCAAGCTGCACAGCAGACATCAGGATCCCTTAGTACAGCTTTCCACAGAGATTTGGGACCCACTGTCCTGGCCCTACTCCAATACTTGGTGATTCATCTAATCATTTGGTCAAGGATCCAGTTATTCAAACCTATTGAATTAACGAATTACAAGATTTTCCCCAATGTTAAACTTGTTGTCCTGGAAGAGATGTCCTTTGCCACTTATAGACCATTTCTCAACTTCTCTGGAGCAAGTACTATCATTCCTTACTCAGTAAATAAATGATGGAAATGATCTGAACAGAGAAACTTTGGTGCTCTCTCCTTTCATCACTGTCATTTCCCATTGTCACCTTTGTCCTCTCTCATTATATACACTTTAAATCTTGACAATACTCTCCTTCCCTCTAAGTTCCCTCATATTTATCAGAGACAACATCTTCTCAAAGACCTATGTCACTTCTCATCAGGTAACAGTTTGTTAATTCTAAGTAATGGGGCTTATTCCTTTTTTTTTTTTTTTTTAACTCCAATTGTGAAGAGCTTTTGAAAGTTTGAATCCTTGAAGAAAAGAAATTTAACATTTCTGCCACCACACTTCCACTTTCATCTTCATATAGAAAGAAAGAAACCTATGTTCGACTGGCCTCAGAGTGTGCTGGATAAGGTGTCTGATTCTGGATCAGAAAATTGAAGGAACTATTCGATTCCTCATCATTCATTTTCTTTCCTTATCAAACTTGTGCAAGTCATAGGAACTGCGTGAGCTTACTTCCAGTGGTTGACTCCTGAGATGAAAGGAGTGTTGGTGGCTCTTTCCTTTTGTCGCAGATCCACAAGATAAACATAAGTCAATTGCCTTAGAAAGCCTAAAATGAGCCTGGAAGGAAAATACCTGGGAGCAAACCAGTGTGTCAACTAATTATATTCCTACTAGATTAATGTGCATTGCAATGAACCCTTGAAAAAGTTGAACCTCAATACCAAGAAACCTTTTACCACTACCACTCTTCTGCTCTCTGCTTTGCATAGAAAATGAGAATACTCTGACATTGAAAGTTCTTTAGTGGACATCCGATTGTGAGTCCCAAGGTTAAGTGCTCAGGTCCCTTTATCAGGTTTCCTTTTTATCTGGTATTTTAAATTTGGCCAAATGGTAAGAGCTGCAATGACTATACCGAAAGGTTATGGTGAAGATCAAAGTAGATCATGCATGGAAATATACTCCCCAAATTCTAGGCTATGATAACAAAAAATCTGTTTTCCAGTAAACCATATTCCGAAAGAGAAAAGATAAGCATTACGTCAATTGTAAACTGGTAGAGGGGAATAGGAATTCTATAGACATTCCCAGGAAGTATCAGAATCACCATGGCAACTGTGAAGAAATTAAGGGTCCAAGAGTTGCATGCTCATTCTTTTGTTTTATCAAAAAATAGCCACTGATAAACTCTTTGTCCTTCAATCCTTATTTCTCCTCTTTAGTACTCATTATATCAGTACTCCAGAGGCTGTCTTCTTCATAGCCACGTGAAAATCAGCTCCAGACTCAGGTATCAGATTGCTTATCACAAATTTTAATGAGACTGTCCCTTAGGCATCTTTATCATATTCAAATTCAGTTCATCTCCCTTTTCCAGCCCCAGACAAAATTACCCAAGTGCATGCATGCACACAAGATCCAAACAACAAGCAGAAAATCCCACTCTTCCTCTTGTGCTTTACTGGCACTCTGAAAGGCGCCACCATCTACATAGCCAAGTTCCCCTTACTTGGCAACCTTCCTACATGCATCACTTTCTCTCCTGCAGCTCTTTTTGAGCCACTAAAACCAACCACTACTGTAGGCAAAAAAAAAAAAAAGAAAAGAAAAGAAAAAGAAAAAAGAAAAAAGCAAAGGAAAGGAAAAAAAGAAAAGAAAATCTAAATCACACAAGCCTCCTTCAAAGCGCTCATCCTTTCTAGTCATGATGGAATGATCAGAAAGATGCTTTCAAACCCACAAAAGTCTTGGGGCAAACAAGCCAGAGTTTTTTGTAGGACATATGCTTTTAAGCAACTTCTCTTGGGAGCAAGAGGATCTCCTGGCTTCTCACTACTTAAAAAAAGCACAGGAGAGATGGGGAGCTTGGATGTCTGAATTCTACACTGTTAAAAAAAAAACAGGCCAAAATGGAGTCACTTGTCTCCATGACAGCAAACCAAGACTTAATTGCAGCCTCTCCCAGCAGTGGAAAGTCAAACAATATCGGTCTAGAATTTCCTGATCAACACCAGGGAGGTAGTCTGACTGGTAAGACCTCTGTCCTTCCCCCTTAGAAAGCAACCTTGCCTGAAACAATCCTTTCCTTTCTTTTGCTAATAACTTCTTTGTCCCACCTGGTTTCTCTGCCTATAAAAACCTTCCATTTTGTACAACTCCTCAGAGCATCCTTCTGTTTGTTAAATGGGATGCTGCCCTATTCATGAATCAATGAATAAAGCCAATTAGATCTTCAAATTTACTCAGTTGAATTTGGTTTTTTAACTTATTTTCAGCCACAGGCCCAAGCTCTCTTCCCACCCTCTCCTCTCCTCTTCATTGGCAGCCGCTGCCCTCCCTGGACCCCTGTTGCCTACCTTTCCTCAGACACCAGGAATCTTTCTGCCCACCCCTTCCCCTTCCCACTTCTTCCAGGTGAAGTTTGTCAGCAGATTGTCTTACTCGCTTCAATTCACTCGACTTTCTAGACGGATGGTTTTCTAACCTGGCTGACCATCAGTATAATCTGAAGAGGATTTTAAACTATAAAGATTCCTGCCCTTCCCACCTATTTTTAATTCATTCAGGAGTCATGTGGTGGACCCATACATCTATATTTTTATCAAGTTCTCTGGTAATTCCCCAGGTCTGGGTACTACTGACGTTTGTCTACAGCATTTATGTACTTTTTTCTCTCTACCTTGGAAGGTTGCTTGTGGTTGACTTTGCTATTCACCATAACATTAGTGTTAATGTATTAATTAAATTAATTAAAATTTGTTTAAGATCTTGATATATTTACATATATTTTCCAGTGACGTCCCAAGTGCAAGCTGAGCTGCTTTCGTGCTAACGGGCTGGGAGGGGAGCTGACCTGTGCTACAGAGGAATGAGAGAGATAGTGCATGTTATTTCCCTCTTCACAAAGATGGATCTCCCACCAGTAAGAGAGGTCTGAATGAAACTTGAAAGTAAGACAGAAGATAAAATAATCTAGGATTACCTTATAATTTTAAAAAAAATTTTAAACTCGTGTCTGGGTTGACTGACAGGTCAAAATTTGGCAAGAGGCAAAACGGACTACTTTGAGCCTCAGCGGTGTT
This sequence comes from Equus przewalskii, assembly GCF_037783145.1. Taxonomy (NCBI): domain Eukaryota; kingdom Metazoa; phylum Chordata; class Mammalia; order Perissodactyla; family Equidae; genus Equus; species Equus przewalskii. Next base: position 28,003,682 of record NC_091849.1, read on the forward strand.
GAAGTTTGGAAAACTGTCCAGTTGTCCGAAGGGCGTGACAAAAAGTTAATTAGCTTCTCAGTTCGAGCCCCCAAACCTTTTACCATCTTCCTCCTGTTCTCTTCATTTGGTATAAGACTCTGCTTAAAACAGTTGCAGTATTCAATGGAAGGATCTACTCTTTGGGGTTTTCAGAACCAAGTCTTAGAATTTCCGCTGCAGGGTTCCCAACCACACTGGAGAGGCCAAAGATTGCGAGCAGCGACTATATTGCCCCTCTTCATTTAGCTCCTGGCGGTTTTGTGTTCTCTCTCCATCTGGACCTATATTTCCTTAGACAACCGTTCATATTCTCCTCTTGGAAGATCCCGGCCAGCATTGTCAACTACGGCTCTGACAGTCAAGAGAGTGGAGGGGCAGGGATCCCGGTGTAACTATGAGGGAAACGCCTGTTAGCGGAGGGCCTTTTCCAGAGAAGGAACAATCAACCTAGATGTCCGCGATGAAGCCTGGGGGCTCTCTCCACCCAGCATCAGGCACCAACACGGAGAGGCTGAGGTAACCCTGGCCACAGGCGCACGAGATAGAGGGTTTGAGGTCCTTATGGTTTTGTTAGTCTCGTCCCCTGGAGAAAATGGTGCACTCCGAATATTGATTCCCTTGCAGCTTACCGTGGTCATTGTCCCAGAGCTTTCTGGGGAAATAAATCTATGCATAGCCCTTTCCCTTCTATCTCGCTTAAAGTTTTCCATCTGCCTGAGTTTCTCTAAGGCAGTATGGAAGCTCCATGCCAAATATAGTGAGGCTATGCAGAGCAAGAGAAAAAGAAGACTGATAAGTCTGGCCTTCGGTGACAGCTGTTGTTCGCTGTCTGAATGGCCCCTGGACTAGCCAAAAGCCAAGAGAGTAAAAATCAAACAAAGGAGGAAGGCCCTATCCTGAAATACATCAGCAATGCAAAAGCATTCTCTGACAAAAAAGAAACCAATAGGAAGCGTGATGTGGGCTCCGTGGCTTAGTTGGTTAAAGCGCCTGTCTAGTAAACAGGAGATCCTGGGTTCGAATCCCAGCGGGGCCTGTCTGGTTCCAACTATTTGAATGTTTGGTGCTTCCTCCAAAGAGGCAGTGTTTTCCTCTTTTTCTTAAAAGCTGGCTTCTGCAGTTTTTGTTTCTACCGTGGGCCTCCCTCCACCCCCAGCTTTGGGTATAAGAGGTAGTGTCCAAAGACTTTAGAAGCAAAATGGAACTGACTTTGGTACAGCCGCACAAAGCAGGACTATTAAGAAAACAAAGAGTAGTGTGGTGATTTTAGTGTACTTCGAAGTACTATTTTCTCCATGTCTCCTTTTGGAAATATAAACCGCATCTTCCCTTGGGGTTTGCTGTGCAGCGTTATCTCAGATATTCCAATCCTGATTTCATATAAAAGTTAAGAACCACTAAGTGAAGTTCAGAGAGGGAATGCAGACTGTAGGTGTGAATTTTAATACAATACTCGCAAGTGCTCCTGAGATTATAATTTAACTACAGGTGTGTGGGGAGGCTTGGGGTGGGCGTGGAGGTGGATGGAGTTAATCCAAGAAACTATGAATGTTGACTGAATGTTGATCAAGACCAACTACACAAAGTAAACGCCCAGGACAAAATGAAAACGCAGAGTCTCTTATTCAAAAAGCAGGGAAAAGGTGCCATTAAAGGTAGGAAAATATAAAACTGTCTCCTTTCTTTCTCAGTCTCTCTCTTGACTTGTTACGGTACTTCTTATTTGCTATTTAAAGTCATTATAATTAAGAAGTAATAACATTGTAAATTATTGGCAGGAATTTTACTGTTTATCTTTATTTTACACATCAAAATTCGTGGGGCGTCACGATTGCTGTATACATAAGGAGAAGCAAGGAAATCCTTATTTCCTTTGCTCATGTTCTATGGTCCGTTGTTCCATTCAGAGATGTAATTATTATGGAGTTTCAAGATGGCTAAAGGAGATCTTGGGATTACCAGAGGCACTCTTCCTTAATGTTAACTAAAATGCTTAATCTGCCGAAACCCGGGATTGAACCAGGGACCTTTAGATCTTCAGTCTAACGCTCTCCCAACTGAGCTATTTCGGCTGCCTGAAAATGGTTGTTGCTTCTATTTATTTTTCAATACTTGGATTGTTTTCAACTTCTATTTTTAGAAGACTTCAGATTCTTCAAGTGTTGCTGTCTAACTGTCCAAAATATTTATCCACCCCTAAAGATGTGAAATCTATTGTCTTCCACCTGTGCTGCTTGGACCCAATTCCTGACAGCGTCGGATGGTAGGGGGAGGAGGGAGAGAGAAGAGAGGTAATAGGGATTCAACAGAAAGTCTGTCTGCTCTTCTGCGTGCTGTCGGTTGACCCAGACACAGCTCAGAAAATTAAGGAAACAAGAAGAAATTCGTGGGGTCTCTTATTTTTCTCTTCTTTTCATTCTATCTTTCATAATCTTGAAAGATACTGAGAAATGGAACCCAAGGGTTAATTTTTGTTGATGTGAGATCAATTTTCTGTTTCTTGATGTTGATTTCAAGTGAGTTGGTTCCTTTCTTTCACCCTCTTCCATCTACTCTGAAAAAGTCTTTTGCCCTAGGAGATGTAGAAGTCTGTTGAGGACAAACGAGGCAGCACTAAGGGGGGGGGGGGGGGTCTAATGGATCATATTTTTCAGAGCAAAGAAAGTGTGAGAAAAAGAATGAAAAAAGTAAGGCATAGGTGTTGGCCAGTAGCTAAAGAACAGAGAGGAAAGTTCCAGGAAATGAAACTGAGAGGCACACATTTTAAGTCTGCTTTCCACCACTTAGTAATGCCTTCCCCATAGCCAAGCTCTCTTGGAGATACATCTTGAAATATTAGTGCCAGTATCTCTAGTTTTCGAAATCCTGATAATTGGCAGCAGAAAGTCCACTAAGATAAATCCCACTATTTTTGAAATTCTTACACAGGATCTTGTCTAATCACAACACCAGGAGAAAAGTTACTGAATTGCAGGCCAAATGACAATGTTTCTGTTCCTAGTACTTTCCCATTCCAACCTGAAAAGTGTACCCAATTGTTGAAACATATTTGCACTAATACTTTTTTACTTGCATATAATTAAACTAGGGTGGACAAGTTCCTCTCTTTTGATTTGACAGGGTTTTGTTTTCTACATTGCAAAATTTGCTGCAGAAGAGTGTCACAATAATTTTTTACCTAATTAAAGTGTGGAGCATAAAACAACCGCTAATTATTTACAGTATCCTTTTTATTAAGAGCTGGAACAAATCTTTGCTGTGGATCACAGCTAACTGAGAAACTCAAAGATAGTTTTAATGTAAGAAACATCCTAAAATTTTTTTAATAATTATTTTATTGAGGTCATATTGGCTTATAAGGTTGTGTAAATTTCAGGTGTACATTATTATATAACAATGTCTGTATAGACTGAATCGTGTTCACTGCCAATAATCTAGTTTTTATCCATCACCATATATATGTGCCTCTTAACCCCTTTTGCCCTCTTCCCACCCTTTCCCTTCCAGTAACCAATAATATGTTCTCTTTATCGATGTGTGTATTTGTCTTCCACATGTGAGTCAAATCATTCCGTGTTTGTCTTTCTTTCTTTGTTTTATTTCACTTAGTATAACTCAAGGTCCATCCATGTTGTCACAAATGGCACGATTCTGTCTTTTTTTGTGGCTGAGTAGTTATCCATTATATATATATATATATATATATATATATATATATATATATATATACACCAAATCTTCTTTATCCAATCATCTGTTGTTGGGCACTTGGGTTACTTCCACATCTTGGCTTTTGTGAATAATGCTGCAATGAACATAGGGATGCATAAATCTCTGTGAATTGTTAATTTTATGTTGCTTGAGTAAATAGCCAGTAGTTGAATAGCTGGATCATATGGTATTTCTATTTTTAATTTTTTGAGAAATCTCCATCCTGTTTTCCATAGTGGCTGCATCAGATTGCATTCCCACCAGCAGTGTATGAAGGTTCCCTTTTCTCTCCAACATTTGTTACTTCTTGTCTTGTTAATTATAGCCATTCTGATGGCTGTCAAGTGATATCTCATTGTTTTTATTCGAATTTCCCTAATAGTGAGTGATGTTGAACATTGTTTCATGTGCCTGTTGGCCATCTGAATATCTTCTTTGGAAAAATGTCTGTTCATATGCTCTGCCCACTTTTGGATTGGGCTGTTTTTGTTGTTGTTGTTGAGTTGTATGAGATCGTTATATATTTTGGAAATTAACCCCTTGTTGGATATATGATTTGTAAATATTTTCTCCCAGTTGGTGGTTGTCTTTTCATTTTGTTCATGATTTCCTTTGCCTTGCAGAAGATTTTTAGTCTGGTATAGTTCCATTTGAGAAATACCCTAAAATTTCTATTAGTCAGAATTTAGGACCTAAATGGGAAAAAGACAATATCAAACAAAACAGCCAAAATATGTATATTTATTTCAACAGGATATTAAATTACTAAAGTAAAAAAATAATCTTAGCTACAAAAATTATTAGGATAGTAATAATAGCACACTAAAGTCTTGGAAGTTCAATTCCCTTTTGTCTTCTGAAAATTCTAATGTTTCTAATTTTTATTTTTATGTAAGTTCTTAATAGTCCCTAGAGCCAAATCAGTAAAGGAATTCCACTGAATATACAACACTTTATAACCTAATTTATTAATTTTTTTCTAGAGATAAGAAAAGTTCAGGAAATGTATTCCCTTGAAAAATATTTTACATTCATATAACTGAAGCTTATTTTTTAAAAAAATGTTTGGAGTAAGTTACAAAACTCAGGAGTTCTTTTAGATTCTCCCCCCTCTCTGATATTACATTTGTCGATACAAGCCAGATAGCCCCAGCATGTAACCAAAATAACAAAAAAAATTTATGATCAATTTCTAATTTTTTCCAAGAGAAATAGAAAAACAGGGGGAAAAATACAAGAAGAAAATGGCTAAAGACAAATACAGAAAGAGTTAAGGTCATTGTAAAAGGTAAACTATCTTCCCCTTGTCAGGAGTAAAAAGAGCTTTCTACTATCAATTCACCCCAGTTTGTTAGAAACAATGCAAATGAGAAGACAGGGAGAAACATCTTTGAAGTACTGAAGAAAAAAACTCGGTCTAATTTTATACCTAGTGGAAGTATTTTTCAGAAACAAAGACAAACTAAAGAATTTTTCAGACATACAAAACCTGAAAGAACTCATCTCTAGCAAACTCACGTTAGAAGACATGTTAAAGAAAGTGCTTCAGACAGAATGAAAATAACACTAGATTAAAATCTGTGTCTACACAGAGAAATGAAGAGCACTGGCAATGGTATTGATGTAATGAATATGATATTTTTTTGCTACTTAAATATCTTTAAAAGATAACTGTTGGGTCCCTCCCAGATGCCAAGTGGTTAAGTTCGCGCGCTCCTCTTCGCCCCCCAGGATTTCGCTGGTTCGTATCCTGGGCGCGGACATGGCACCGCTCATCAGGCGATGCTGAGGCGGCGTCCCACATGCCACAACTAGAAGGACTCACAACTGAAAATACACAACTATGTACCAGGGGGCTTTGGGGAGAAAAATGAAACATAAAAAATCTAAAAAAAAAAAAAAAATGTAACTGTTAAAGCATAGATAATAACAATGTATTGTTGGGTTATAACATGGAGAAGTTAAATGTCAGACTCTGGGAGAAAAGAAATGGAGGGAAAATGGAGGTATAGTGTTGCAAAGTCCTTATACTATATATGAAGCAATGTAAAATCACTTGAAGATAGAGTGTGATCATTTTAGAAAGGTATGCTATAAAGCCTAAAGCATCTACTAAAATTGGATCATAGAACTAAATATAAAACAAAAAACTTTAAAACTTCTAGAAGAAAACATATGCGAAAATATTTGTGACTCTGGGTTAGGCAAAGATTTTGTAGATATGACAACAAAAACATAAAATTTGATAAATTGGGCCTCATCAAAAAATTTTAAAACTTGCTCTGCACAAAACATGTTTCAGAGAATAGAAAGGCAAGTCACAGACTGGGAGACTCCTTTGCAAAGCATATATCCACTAAAGGATTTGCATCTAGAATACATAAAGAACTCTCAAAAGTAACAATAAGAAAGCCCAATTTGAAAATAAGCAAAATATTTAAGTAGACACTTCACCAAAGAAGATATAAGAATGGCAAATAAACAAAGATGCTCAACATCATTAGTCGTTAAGGAAATACAAAGTAAAACCATAATGATATACCATTACACAGTTATAAGAGTGGCTAAAGTTTCAAAAGACTGATCATACCCAGTGTTGGCCAGCACATGGAAGAAATGGGACTCTTACACACTGCTAGCAGTAATGGAAAACAATACAACTTTGAAACAGTTTGGCAGTTTCTTAGAAAGTTAAATATATACAAACGATTCAACTCCTAAGTATGTACCCAAGAGAAAAGGAACTGTAGTCCATAGAAAGACTTTTACACAAATGTTCATATCAGCTTTATTTGTAATAGCCAGTAACTGGAAACAACCCAAATATCTGTCAAGTGGTGAATGGATAAACAAACTGTGGTATGTCCATACCATGGACTATTACTCAGCATAAGATAGAATGAACTATTGATACATACAACATGGATGAATTTCAATATAAGTATGATGAGTGAAAGAAGCAAGAAAAAAAAACACCTAAATACAATATGATTCCATTTATGTAAAACTTGAGAAGATGCAAACTAGTCAACAGTGACAAGAAGTAGATCACTGACTGCTTGGGGATGGAGAGGCAGGGGGTGAGTAGGAAGGGAGTTGAATCCATAAACATTTTCTTCTCTCTTCCTCTCTCTCTGTTTCTGTCTCTTTCCCTTTTCTAGACTTCCCAGCCAGTTGTAGGGTGAAGACATTTCTCAAGATATGGAATTGAGGGAAGCCACACAATTCGAAAAAAATATGATGATTTTCGTTTTGCACATAGGATGTCAAAGTGCTTCCTCAATTTTGTAAGGGAAGGTATCCTGGTCTTGTAGATTGCTAGTAAGGAAGGAAAGACTCAGTGTAGAAACTGAAGGAAGAGAATAACTGCGGAACACAGATACTTGAAGAAGTGGGTACAGACCAGAGGACTGATGAAGATTAGGTAGAGTGATCTATATGAGAGAAAGAAACCCATAGAGAGAAATAGAAGAAGACAAAAGAAAGTTCCAAGATGGAACTTGTTTCTCAGATGGTGAGCAAATCTTGGAGAAGACTGACCGGGCTGGGAAAAACCTAGGATCAGGAATGGTATCAATTTGAGTTTAGAATTTATTATTCTTGAGCATATCTGGGGAAAAAAATCCAGTTTAGAAACTTTAGAAATAATGGAATTAATATAATAAATTTTCTGACCAAAAAAAAAGCCTTGCAAAAGAATACAGAAAATGAGCATATTTCCCAGTATGTTACAGAAAAGCACCGTTGTCACTTGGGGGTGTAGCTCAGTGGTAGAGCACATGCTTTGCATGTATGAGGTCCTGGGTTCGATACCCAGCACCTCCATAGGTGTTTCCTTTTCCAGTCTCCAATATGCTTTACACCCATACACTCTTTTAGTGTCGTGGCATCGGCTCTCCTACTTGCATCACTGAATGCCACCAATTTAACCAGCTTTTTCACCTCTACTACCATTTTACAATAGATTTTTAAGAAAAAGGAAGATCCAACGTATGAGGAAAAGAAAAAAAATCCCATGTGCAATTTCTTTAGCCAGAATAGCTAATCTTAAAGACACTAACCGAGAGAAAAATTAGTATGCTGTGAGCAGAACTCCAACTGTCCCCAGAAAAACACTTCAGACTGTAAACTGAATGCCTTGAAAACACAGCTTTTCATGAACTTTTATCACTTACTGGGAATACAACACGTGAATTCAAACAAGGGCTTTTGTTTCTTCAGTAAGAGCCTGAAAAAAAGACACAGTAAGGAAAGTTCCACCACTAACCTGCTTTAATTTTGGAGACAAACTGATGTTCATTCTCTGTGATAGAGAATACTTAGCTTTCAGATAAACTCAAGTGATGGAGATATCTTGGCTTCTAAGAAGTTAACCTTCTCCTTGTTTCTTTCCCTTCCCTTTCCTTCCCTTCCACTGTATCTGAAAAAGTTGAGAAACAGATGCTCAGCACCAGGTGTGTGCTGTGGAGGTAGGAGACACTCCCTTTCAATAAGTCAGCCCTGAATGAACAGTATTTCTGTTCAAAGGTTGGTCTTGAGGATTGGTGGAATTGATGATATTTCCTTTTACAAATAGCTTAAGAGATCTGCAATTTCTGCTTTTGCTTCTCTTGGAATAACCCCTCTTGGAAGCTGCTGTGTAAGGAGTCTGACTACCACAGGATAACACTACCTCTTCATAACAAAGGTGCTTCCTGAAACCTAGTCAAGTCCTACTATGCCTTTCCTCCCATACGGTATACTTCCTCTTGGATGAGGTTTTCCCAATAGATTAGCCCAACCCAGTTTCCAAGGCCTTGATTTTGTAGACTACATACGCTCAAAACCAGCTCGTTATCAGAATCATGGGTGAGGCGAGGGAATGACTTTTTCAATCGTGTAAGTTACCGGCTGCTTCTCCTACATGATGCCCTCCAAAACTCACATGGACCATTATACAATATATTGGCAAAAATCAGAAAGCAAATACCCTTTGTGCCTCAGGTAACACATTAAGTTTGAGGGCTTCTTTAGGTCTATAGAAGTTTAACAAAAATTACGTAGTTTTGCAGCTCACGTATTGCCTCCTTTGCACTCTCTCTCTTCAGGAGAAAATTTTGCCCAAAGGAGTTTCTATAGTGAATTGAAACCTTAGCATTTTTTTCTCTCTTCCACCTTCCTTCTATGTGGTCTCCTGATCCAGAGCTTCGACATCCACTAACAGGGGTCCAGGGTTGCTAAAACAATGCCTGTCTATGAAGCACATTTATCGCTCTTCATTTAACACCGGGTTCTGTGAATTCGTGTTTAAATTTCCAGACCAGCACTAGAGTCACTTGTGTTGCTGAACTTCATTTCCCTTCAAATATTGTTAATTGATTCTTTTCTATCTTTGCTCTCCACTCTGATCTAAATTCTCTTAGGCAGCACACTTGCAACTCTTCGTTGTGTTTTTCTGCACTATCTTTTGTATCTTGCTGATAGTTTTGTAGGCAGAGGTGAAGAAAGTTGAATGAAAGACAATTGAAACAGAACACATTCCAATCTGAGACTTTCCCTCGTGGTGTAATGACACTGACAGTCTGGTAGTGTAGTCTGTTGGTGAACAGACCTTAGAGTGGACTGATTGAAGTGGGAAGGAAGAATGGTACCTTTTTTCCTAGCATTCAGTCATCATTCTCATGGCATAGCTGCAAAAAACGATTCATTCTAGGATTTTCTGAAATAGTGAATCTAACTACTGCAGACTTTGTCCTGCTAACTTTTAGGTCCTAGAATATCCAGAAATCAGGGCAATCATCAGTTATGAATGATTTACTGAAGAATAGACTCTAGCTGGTTGCGTAGATCACTGGAACAGCACAGGTTAAGCATTCAGGAGAATCCAGGTAATCTTGGACTCCATTATTGCTTTTCCCTTTTCCCATCAATGCTGTACTTCAATAACACACCCAAATTTCCCTGTTTAAAAAATTTCTTTTATCACTCTTTTCCCTTGCTCACATTCAAAGTAAATCCATCACCCTACAGATTGCCTTTAAACTGATCTATTTCAACTGTACGACTCTCACACCTACCAACCTTACTGCATCAGCACAAGTAAGACAAGAAGGAATTAGAGGGGGAGGCCAGGCTCCTTTTGTTCCATTTCATAGTTTACTGAGGAACAGGAAAGAAAAAGAAAGATGGAAAGGAAATGAAAAGAGGCTTGTAGTCAATTTTTGTTAACAGATCCTTTTGTATTCTCAGCAGTGCCTGTGTCAATTAAAAGACAAGACTGAGGAATAGAAAACCTACCCACTGATTTTCTCTCTTCCCGCTTCCCTTCCACAACCACACTTGCTGGTAGTTGGAAGCAATCACCAAATGCAGTAGGATATTGAACCCAACTTTTTCAAGGTGAGGGAACAAGGGAATGACGTCTCTCAAGGAACGCTGTGCTTTCCAAACTCGAAAGTGGAGAAAATTATTAGTGTTGATGAAAGCAGAGATATGGTTCACATAGCTCAGTTGGATGAGCACTAAAGGTCTAGACTAAAATCAGGAATTCCTCCCCAAGATTTGAAAAGTACACAGTTTATGTCAAAAATAAAATTCTCCTGCCTGTAACATGTGCCCCTAACACAAACTCTTCTGAATTCACTTTCTCAAGTAAATCTTCCAGAAGGCTAAGATGAGCAGAATTGGAATTGGTGCCTTCAATCTTCCCTGCCTTCATCAATAATGTTCAGTGTGTTCAGTACTTCAAGCCATTAAATAAAGACCTTCCTGGAATACTTCTGTCAATATTATATGGAAAATCCTGATGAAGAGGCAGTTTAAGTCTTCAGACTCATTATCAAAGTCATTGGCCTTACACACAAAGCTAAAAGTATCCCAGTGAGATAATATTGATCACCACTGCTCTTTCCTGGCTGGTGAATTCAACCCTATCTGCTTTGTGTTGTCCAGGATCTCCTCGAATTTCCATATTCATAGATGGGACTCAAGATTTCTACGACTTTTGGGCTTTATTCTTTCCAATATCGTATCTATAGCAGGCTTTCCCGTTGTGATAATGGGTTCCTCAAGGGAAAGCAGTTTGACACTTTGCCGGATCCCCCAAACTTGTTTTGCCAACCTGCGTTTGCCCTGTTCATTCCCCCATCTGAAAAAATATCGGTTGTTTAAAATTGATGGAAATTTAAAGGTCTTTTTTTCTGAAATCCTTTGTGGACATAATCCTCAAGGGAGGGATAGAGATGGGGAACGTGGAACCAGAACTGAGGACAATCTCAGAACATGTGTTGATGCGTGAGCCATCAATGAGTCAGCCGGAAAACGGATGTTGCCGGAGCATCCAAGCCAATCTGGCGTGAAATTCAATTCTCGAGTTCGATAAAAGCTGGTGGTTGCTTCTGGACTGAAGAGCACTTCATTTGAGCCAGTACTGCTGGAGATTTGCGTGGGAAATTGGGGTTTTTTCCTGGGACTTTTCCTGGTGAAAGAAAGTCATTTTCACGCGGATTGATTGTAAGTGGACCTTGGAGCAGGCTAACAGAAGTGAGAAAGTTGTAGGATCGGAAACTGTGTCAGTTGGACTATAATCCTACTGTCTCAGTGAAGCCAAAAGACAATATCCAGTTTAGTAATTTCAGAAGTGACGGAATTTAACTCAGTGGACTTTCTCCAATAATTAGAAAATAAAACTGACAATTTCAAAACAGAACTGATAAGTTATAAACGATTCCCAGAGGATTCACAGCGGCAGGGGGTGTAGCTCAGTGGTAGAGCGCGTGCTTCGCATGTACGAGGCCCCGGGTTCGACCCCCGGCTCCTCCAGCTAGTCTTTTCTTTATTTTTCCTCCCGTTTTTTGTCATACGTTTTGTCAAGTTTCTCCTGCTCCCATTAAAACAAAAGTATACAATCCAACTGATTCTCTTCAGTATTATACCATTTCTACTCCTGGAGCCTTGGTGCCACCCAAGATAGGGGCATTCACAGGGAGAAGAAAGAAGAAAGAGAAGAAAAGAAACGGAACTAGGCTTATCTGCAATTCCTCCGGCAGGAGCACGAAGTCTGCAGCCACGGACCCATTCATCTTGGGTTTCATTTGGAAGGAAACCTAAAAAGTACGACAGAAAAAGAGCAAAAATAAGCAGTACCGCGAAGTTTCCGCTGTTTTATGAGCACTGAGTGGTCTGAGGCCGAGGAGCAGAAAAGCTTCCCACCGGTTTCCTTAAGCCGCTTGCTCTCTCCGCTCCCCCACCGCTGCCTCCGCCGCCGGGAGTGGAGGATGGGACGTAAGCGACAGAGGCGCTGGGCGCCAGGTCCCAAGTTCTCTTTGCTGAGTGAGTGAGTGGACGTTGGACGAAGGTAAGATGGCAGTAGCAAAACTTTTGCGAAGCGAACGTTTACAACAAAGTTTGGAAGACTGAAGAGAGCTGGCTCAGGCTCGCGGGATGCTTCAGATGAGCGGGCAACCAACGGTTTTGTGAGCATCGTTATTTTTATTCCATATTAAGTCGTCTTTCATAGGAAGTTTACGCAAAATATATACGAGAAGACACCCACTAACTCCCCACTATCCTGTCAACCAAAACACCTAGCTGAAGGAAAATCTCAGGAACACTGGCAAACAGCAGATTTAAATTCCTTAGCTTCTATGTTTCCTCAATGAACTTCAGTTTTTTTCCTTAAATCTTTAAATGAAGTAATAACACCTCATGTAACACCACGCTGAATGTCCCAGAGGAAGATGTGGCCAAAGGTGTTTGGGTGGGAATAAGAACAGATAAATAAGTTGCTTGCATTTCAAAACCAAAAAACACAAACACTTGTTAAGGACTCAACACAAACTACAGAATATCATTGCGCTGCACTGTTTTCTGTGCAAGTCATGTGTCAGGTTAAAATACCAATCGTTACATTTTTCTTTGTCAAACCCTTTGCATGCTATGTTTTGTATTCGAAAAGGACATTTTAAAGCGTGAAGTGGAAGTGTAAAAGATCACGTCGAATTTCCCTCATTTGGAGAAACTAAAAGCATGCTCCTCCTAGTTCCTCCGAGATCACAAGAGGGAGCGGGCATCAATCACAAGCTCAGTTTTCTCTGGGGCTCAAACCCAGGGCAGACGTTTTAACCAGCTAAGCCACACAGCCCCCACCAGGGCCGTCTCTGGGCTCTCTCCTTCCAGGTATGTCGTCATGCTGCTGTCTAAATTATTCCAGGGCAAAGACTAAGTGAATGAACTTTCCTTCTCTTTGACTCTCATTCTCTTGACTCCTGATTGTGGCACAGAGTAGGCAAAGCAGTGAAAAACAGTGTGGATCACCTCCTCCCATTTGATCACTCACGGATTCTCAGGGCATCTTTTTCCTCTTGGTCTTTACAGTCTCACTATATTTGGCATGGAGCCCTGATACTGCCTCAGGGAATCTCTCAGGCCGCTGTCAAAAGCCATGAGAGATAAGAAGTCCCCATAATGTAATGGAACTCTGGCCACATAACCCACAGGGGAATCCATATTTTGGACTCATTTTTCCAGAGGAAGGGGGTAGCTAAACCCTAGGACCTGGAAACCTCAGCCACCGACATGCATAGGCCCACATTAACTCAAGTGATCTCAAGTTGAAACCCGAATGCGCTGTTCCTTCTCCAGGCAGTCTCCGCAGTATCTCGGATTGCCCAAATCATCATACCCTGCCCCTCCAGTGCTTCTAGCTGTCGAGCTCATGGGGAAATGACAAAGAAGGGGGCAAAAGAGAAGAACCTGAAAAGTTGCTTTGGGAAATTTAGATCCAAATGGAATGAGAAAATAGGTCCCAAATGAAAAACAGTAAGTATATGTTGTCACAGACTGTCACTGCCAGAGCAAACTCTTGAGCCCAGCATCATAGTCGAGTAACTGGGCAGTGGCTTTCTCTTGGAGATCTGCAGTTCTGTTTCTGAGATGCTCAAAGAAGCACAAGGTGGGCATTTAGGAGGCTGAGCAAGAACTGCGAGGCAAATTAAACTTTTATAATAACCTTCCCTCCCCAGCCCAGTTCCTGGACAGATGTTCAAACCTCACCCGTCACAGAGGTGCAAAGAATCGACGCTCCCCTCCTGTTGTCAAAATTTGTGGTGACCAAATATGAGTTTCAGGAGTAATCCCAGATCATGTGTCTTCTCTTTGACTGTTGATTTTCATTCTGATATTTTTCTAACCTCTACATTCCTGAATATCGGAATAAGTAATATATCAGCTCTTCGGTTCCTCCTCTGCTCAAGTCATCTCCCCTCCCCTCTCTGGAATAACCAAGTTAGGCTCAGTTGGTGCTGGAAAGTCGCTAAGATGGGCAATTAGAGGCCAGATGATATTTAAAAGTAACTTGGTGAATAACATAGTCGGCCAGAAGTGACCCTCTGATACAGAGATAAAAGGTTTTAGACTAGAATGCAGTGTTTCCTGAACCTGGGGAACCGTCTGAGAACTTTATAAGTAGACGTATTCCCATTTCCACCTTATAGCTCCTGAGTGCGCTAAGAATCACAGGATTGGGGGGTGGGGGGAGTGGGGATCTACACACTTGAAATGCCTCCCCAGATCATTTTGTCACCCAGGTTTGAGAACTGCTAACCTAGAAAGTGGAGCTGCAGGAACTGAAGTGATCTGCTGGGAAAAATTTAGCTAAGAGGAAGCAGTGGAATGGGATGAAAGGGGGGGGGGGGAGGTCAAGTGGAGAAGAAGGTGACACAGTAGGTGGCACAGGAAAAGAGGGGGGATAGGAGGAGGCAAGTGGCTGGGGCTGCAGAGAGGAGCTGGAAGAGCAAGGGGTAAAAAGGGCTGGGGCTAGGTCTTTACTCATGCGTAGGATTGGGATGGCCCGGGAGGTAATTTGTGCCGCTGTTGGCTCTGTCTCCTCTGCTCCCTCTAGCGAAGTAGGAAACCGGGAGGTTCTCTTCCTCCTAAGGGAAATGGGCTTAAAAGCATTTGTCCCACAGAAAGGCGTAGCCATTTTTGCCCAATACTGTCATGGCACTGAGAGCCACTAGCTGCTCTTTTCATCTCTGGAAACCATTTTTTCAACTATGGATTTTGGAAAGCTCTGAATTTCACGAGAAGTGTCTTTCCCTTGGACAGTATCCTAAATATTCCTTCACGGAGGAAAAGCTAGGATCACAGCACTCCATGACTGGTGATTGGACGGACTTTTTGCTGCCCAACCAAGATTCAATGTGTGGCAGATGCATAAGGGCTAGTGGGGAAAGGAAAACGAGAAGGAAAGTTTTCTCCCGAGCCTGCATTATCCATCGGCAGTGGCACAGCTGGAAGAAAAAACGGGGAGGGGAGAGGAATCTAAAGGAATTTTTCCAAGAGCCCCCATTTCCCCCCTTCTGTCTCCATCTGTCTGTTTCTTCCCTGCTTCTTAATAATAATGAAAAATTGCAGCAGAGGGGAACGGACCGTCTATGGCGTGGTGGTATGCTTGGTGCTTCGCCTTCAGATTGATTCTGAGCGAACAGCTTCTGTACTTCACTTGGTTCCTCGCTTTATTGTGCTGAGGCAGTCAGGTTGGGAGGTCCAAGGAGTGTCAAAGCCCAGAGTAGAAATGGTTAAGTGCCAAACACTACATGAATCAAAGTATGCACAAAGAAAAGAGTGGTTGAAGTCCGGAGCAGAGTTACTATCATGCCCCTGTGAGGGAGCTGAGAACAAATGGAGGTGCTGGGGATTGAACCCAGGGCCTCGTGCATGCTAAGCACGCGCTCTACCACTGAGCTACACCCCCTTGGTTAACTCTATCTGTAAAGTATATTATATTATCTATTTACAGCGTTGTCTGAAAGTGTTGGCAAGTCAAAGTCCACTATATTTGACTCCTCTCTTTCTGAAACTTCTGGATTGAATCCTATTTTACAGCTATACCAGGAGAAGGAGAAATGCCTTCTGGACAGAAAGATGCTTGATCTTCCCACAGTCCCTGCCCCCTTCAAGAACTGCTTTTAGCCATCTGCCTGTTATGTCAATTCCAGTCCACCACGAGAAGAATTCCAGGTTGAACCTTCTGTTATGTCTTCAGATTCTCCCTTCTTTAAAAGTCCTTCTCTGCCTACGAAGCGGCCAAAAAGATGCAAAAGGTAGTGCCAGGGAAGGCAAAGACATACTCAGGGACTGCTACCGAGGGAGTGTAGATCCAGATGTGGAGATAAGACAGCATGTTCATTAATTCACAATACTTAGTATGCGTCTCAGGCAGTCTTACACGCTCTTGGAAACCTCTGCATCCAGCATCTGGATTTGGGAACATGACAGCGGCTTTGTTTCAGCGAAGCTATAGCTCTGGTCTGAAGACAATAAACGAGAGGCAGAACACAGAGGAGAGAGGAGAAATGTGGGCGCTCTTGTTATAGCCTCTCTTTCAGACCAATCAGCTGCGCAATGATGAAAGTACAAGGGAAGCTGGGTGCGACCTGTGAAACCAATACGTTCTTTGTAAACTTTCCCTATGCCTGGACAAGTCCGTAAATTCCATCAGTCCTCAAGACTCAGAAAGTCGACACTTCCTGCCTGTAGGCAAACCTAGATATGAAGTTGGAGGAAATCCTAAACCTTCTGATGGGGGAAGAGGTGGGAGGAGAGGAGAGGGCAGGTGCTCAGATAGGTTATGTTATTACTGTCCTAGAAAGGCAAGTGGTTGGGAACTGGAATGAGCTGAGGAGGGGAAACATGGGAGGGTTGGAGAAGGGAGAGTGGCCTGGCTCGTGGTGGGGAGAGGGATGAAGCCGATGGGAGAGAGAAGAGGCAGCAGAGGAGGAGGGTGAGAATAGAATAGGAATAGAGTTTGGGGATGGGCCTCCAAGGACATCTGTATCTAGGATATGGACAGGCGCAGAGCTAGAAAGTGACCAAGTCCTGCATCTCTACTATGCTTTCTCCAGGCCCTCAGGAAGAGAAGAAATTTCCTCCTAAGGTAAGTGGTTCGAAAGCATATGTCCCACAAAAGATACGTCTCATCTTGCTTAGGATGTTGTGATTCCGAGAGTGCCTTGCTGCAACGTGTCACAGCAAACAGAAGCTGAGCATTTTCAGGGGCGCACCTGTGGTTGACTATCTGTGAAGCAGTATCCTCCGGTACTGGAGGGTTTGGAAAGGCAACATTGTACGAATCCCCGTGTAGGGGCAGCATTGAGCTTAGAGACAGAATCTAGCAGCGGTTTTGTGCTTGGACGTTGCGCTGGGAGCAACTGATTTTTAGCGTGTTTGGATTTAAAATAGAAGGGAAAGAATAAGGAGGAAACGTTAAGCAGCGACTAAATGTTTTTGGTTTGAATCAATTCCCACTGAAACCGTCGGACTCCTGGACAGGTCAGTCAGCAGTGCATCAGGCCCTTAGTCTGAGAATCTAGGATTCACCACCTAGTTCTAGTGTAGATTCTTTCATCTTTTCCTATAACTTATTTTTAACTCATACGCACAAAAGGCTACTCAATCCAGCTTTCTATTGGAGCAGCTCTGGGACTATTTGCAGTTCACTTTGCTATTCACATGCTCACTATTTTGTTTTAGCCTGTGCTGAATGTTATAAGGAAATAATCTTCATAGAAACTAGACAGTGGCATAGGCCCTATAAGACATCATTGTGTTGAATGTGGGTGCTAATGAGTACAAAAGCCCTGCTATAAATGCATTCACTCTCCAGAGCAAAATCTTTGCCCCAAATCCTTTTCAGCACCCTCTTCTCTTGTATGTCTAAAAGGGAGGTCACTTTTATTTTATAAAGAGCTTAATTTTATAGGAAAGATCTACAGAAAAATTGAGAGAATATTACAGAGAGTTCCTATATACCCTGCACCCAGCTTCCTCTATTATTAACGTCTTACATTAGGATGATACATTTGCTAAATTAATGAACAAATGTTGATACATTTCTATTAAATAAATCCATAGTCTATTCAGATTTCATTAGTTTTTGCTTAATATCCTTTATCTTTCCAAGATATCACATTACATTTATTTGTCACGTCTCTTTAGCCTTCTTTTGACTGTGACAATTTCTCAGATTTTTCTTGTTTTCAATAATTTTATTAGCCAGGGTTCTCCAGAGAAACAGAAGCAATAGGATATATATATACACACACACATATATATATAGACACACATATATATACATATGCATATATTTATGTATACTTTTTGACCATATATATACATATATCATATATACATATTTGACCATATATATACATATATATATATGGTCAAAAATTCAGAAACAGTAAAAATTCAAGCCAGATCAGTAAAACAGTATTTAGTAAGAGTTTATGGTGCACAAAAGAACAGTTCTTGAACTGGGGGTCTTCAAGTCCAAAACTGCCATGAAGCTCAGAGGCGTGACATTATGGGATGACTTAGAAAGGGAAAATGAGGAAGTTGTTTAACCTTTACAATAATTGGCTATTACAAGGCGGGTTTCAAGACACCAGGGGACTGGCTAAAAGTGATCATCTTATACCATTTTAGGAAGGTGACTTAAGCTTCTTTTATGATTATCAGAGGTTTTTACAAGAAATAACCTAAGTTTCACTTATGTTCATGAAATAAGCTAGATTTAGTTTTGCTTATGTGACTTCAATGGTTTTGTCTTCTTGGGAGATTTTCAAGCATGGTCTCCATTTTATTTTGTTTTAATAAGATGTGTATATATATGTGTGTGTGTGTATGTGTATATATATATATATATATGAGATTTATTATAGGAATCGACTCATTGGTTGTGGAGGCTGAGTGGTCCCACAATCTGCCATCTGCAAGCTGGAGAGGAAAGAAAGCTAGTAGTATAATTCAGTCCCAGTTGGAAGGTTCCATAACCAGGAGCTCCAAGATGTCCTAGGGCAAGAGAAGATGGATTTCCCAGCTCAAGAAGAGAAAAGGATTTCCTCTTTCTTTTGCCTTTTTATCCTTTTTGGTCCCTCAAGGGATTGCTTGATGCCCACCCACACTGGTGAAGGTGGATCCCTTTACTCAGTCTACTGAATCAAACGCTGATCCCTTCCAGAAACACTCTCAGAAAGACACCGAGACATAGTGTTTTACCAGTTATGTGGGCATCCCTTAGTTCAGTCAAATTGACACATAAAATTAACCATCACAATGACCATGATAGGTTAGAGGAATAGTGGTCAGGTATATTGTAGGATGCCCTTCGAATGGAATTTGTCTGCTGTCTTTGTCATGATCAGGCTGGGGCTATGTGTCTTGGCAAGGAAGACCACAGATGTAAAGTACCATTTTCATCACATACGAAGGGTACGTACCATGAGCATGACTTACCACTGTTGATGTTAAGAGAGAACTTTTTAAAAAATTGTCTTTGAGGCCTCCAAGAAACTGCTGGATTGCACCAAATATTTTCCAACACTTTATAGAAAGAAACATACCAAAAGTAATTAGCTATATTTGGTGTGTTTCGCCTCCTTAATTAGTTCATAATCATTTGTGATGCTTTCTGTTATAAATTCCACAAGTCAAAAAAGAGAAACTTTACCTACCTAGGTTAAATAATATATGTATGTAATTAATTTTACATATAATTGGTAAAATGCTATTAATTTAAATATGTTTCAGCAACTGTGTACAAATTTCAGATTGGAGTAGGAAGTTTCTTGAACCAGAAATGCTAGAGAGGATCTATTTTAATGATTTCAAAGTTAATGGAACTTACCTCGGTGGATTCTGTCTTGCCAACTTTTAGGTTTCTCAAAACAATTCAAAAATGGCACTGATGGGCCAGCCCTGTGGCCGAGTGGTTGAGGTCATGCACTCTGCTTTGGTGGCCCAGGGTTTTGCTAGTTTGAATCCTGGGCGTGGACATGGAACTGCTCATAAAGCCATGCTGAGGCAGCATCCCACATGCCACAACTAGAAGGACCCACAACTAAAAATACACAACTATGTACCAGGGGCCTTTGGGAAAAAAAGGAACAATAAAATCTTTAAAAACACATGGCAGTGATATTTTATAAGAATATCTAGGGCAAGCTGATTTTTATTGGTTGTACTTTAATGTTGAAAAGGTGCCTTCCACATACAAAGTCTTGAGTACAATTCCCTGTATCTCTATTTGTCTCCTTTACTCTGTAACCAAACCTTTCTTGCACTTTTTCATTTATTTTCTCATGATTTCCCTGCTCACATGACAAAACCAATGATCCAATGCATTGCCTTTACGGCTGTCCCATTTCTGCTCCGTAGACCTTGGTAACACACGGGGTGGCTGTTTTGGCAAAAGGAAGACAAGATAGGAGAGGGAAAAAGGGGGGGGAACCAGTTCACCCTAAATCATCACCAAGAAAAAGAGGCCTACCACAGCATCAAAGGGAAGTTCACCTTGGGTTCTATTTTTCGGTAACATTGAAGAGCAGAACAGGAAAAAAAGATGAAGAGGAAAAATAAAGAACTTGACAAACATTTTTGTTGAGTCTCTTAATTTTTTGAGTCATGAAATAGTAGGTGGAGGAACGGAGATGCTGCCCACTGAACTTCCTTACCTCTCTGTTTTCTTCTGGCTCTCTCCCCCACCCCATCCATCCAGAATCACCAAAAGTTGGATCCCAAATCTTTCAGGGTGAGTGGTGAATGAATGACTGATTGAATAATGGAAAATGGTAATGCTTAAGGAACATAAAAGTTTCCAAAAGTGAAAATTAAAAATCATTTGAATGATTGAAGAAGCAATTGAAATATTAACCCCTCTGAGTGGCCCAAAATAGTTCAAATGGGATAACGTAAGACTGACTGGATCCCTGGTTCAATCTCAAGGTTTTGGTAAGATGACCTGCTATTTTGGTCGATATTGAGTTGTCCCTCACAGGATGTTTCCACAAATCTTGTGATCAAAAACACCCCCCCCCCCCGCCACCGCCACACACACATATCTGGCTGAAGTGCAATTGCAAAACCTCTGAGTGCTATTTTAAAATTCCAACCTCTAGATCCCTCTGGTAAAACACCATCCAGAAGATGCACCCGAGGGAAATGGGGGCAGTAAGTACAAAGATTGGTTGTATATGTATTTCTGAAAAGAAACACTGCAAGTATAAACAAGAAGTGAGTAAGCAATTGCCATGTAATATAAACACTACACTGAACTCTGCTTTCTACACATAGTCTTGCACTGGATGGATAAATTAAAATCAGTTTGATTTTGTTTCCAAAGTCTTTGGGTACCAACTCTTAGATTCAAGGGAGCGGGGAGTAGAAAAATCTGTTCCAGTCAAATTTTGAGAAAGGGAGGGAAACTTTAGATGTTCAGGTAAACAAATAGAAGCCCTCTCTATTTGATGTGTCTTTTCCTTTTTTTTTTTTTTTTTCCAAAAAGCAGCAGAGGAGACAGATGATATCCTAAGACAAAAGCAAGCCCCATTGAGACTAATGTCTATCTGTTTAACAGTCAGACAGCTTAACCAACCAAGCCGAGGAGTCCACCATACAACAGATACTTCCTTCACTGTATCAGGAAATGCGTTTGCCATGCTAGTGTCTAAATTCCTCCAAGGCACAACCTAAGACAAAGATTGCACCCTCATTATTTCCTGAAAAAGTAAGTTGTTCCTCTCTTGGATTCTCATTCCCTTAGATTCTTTTTTTAATTATTTATAAGGTGAAATTCACATACCATAATATTAACCATTTTAAAGTGAACAATTCAGTACCATTTAGGACATTCACAACATTGCGCAACTGTCACCACTATCTAGCTGTAAAACATTTCCATCACTCTAAAAAAAGCAATACCCTTTAAATAGTTACTCCCTAATCCTCTCTCCACCCAACACCCCTGGCAACCACCAATCTGCCTTCTGTTTCTATGGACTTATGCATCCTAGATATTTAGTATAAATATAAACTATGTGATCATTATGGATTGAATTGTGTTTCCCCCAAATTTATGTGCTGAAGTCCTAATCCACAAGACCTTAGAATGTGACCTTATTTGGAAATAGGGTTGTTGCAGTTGTAACTAGTTAAGATGAGATCTTTAGGGTTGGTCCTAATCTAATATGACTGTTGTCCTTCTATAAAGGGGAAATTTCAACAGAGAGATGCACATACAGGGAAAATGCCATATGAACCTAAAGATGGTCATCTATGAGCCAAAGAGAAAGGTCGTTCCCTCCCTCACAGGCTTCAGAAGGAATCTACACTGCTAACACCTTGACTTTGGACTTCTAGCCTCCAGAACTGTGAGACAATAAATTTCTGATGTTTAAGTGACCCAGTCATTTGAACTTTGTTACAGCAGCCCTAGAAAACTAATATGATGACCTTTTGTGGGTGGCTTCTTTCATTTAGCATAATGTTTTCAAAGTTTATCCATATTGTGGCATGTATCCATACTCCATTCCTTTTTATGGCAGAATAATATTTTCTTGTATGTATACACCACAATTTTTTTGGCCATTCATCCATTGTTGGACATTTGGGTGTTTCTATCTTTTGGCTATTGTGAATAGTGCTGCTATGAACATTGCGTACAAGAGTTTGTTTCAGTACTTGTTTTTAGTTCTTTGGGGTATATACCTGGGAATGAATTACTGAATCATATGGTAATTCTGTGTTTAGCCTTCTGAGGAGCCATCAGACTTTTCCACAGTGGCTGAATCATTTTACAATCTCACCAGCAGTGTACAAGGATTCCAATTTTTCCATATCCTCACCAACACTTGTTATTTTCTGTTCTTTTTTCTTTTTTTTTTTTTTGGTAATAACCATCCTAATAGGCATGAAGTACTATCTCATTGTGGTTTTAATCTACATTTCCATAATGATTAATGATGTGCTTCCTGGCCATTTGTCTATTAAAGTCCTTTGCTCATTTAAAAAATTTATTTTTTGGGGTTTGCTGTTGTTGTTAGTTTGTAAGAGTTCTTTATATATTCTGGATATTAGGCGTCTATCAGATAAATAGTTTGCAAATATCTTCTCCCCTTCTGTAGGTTGTCTTTCACTTTCTTAAGTTGTCCATTGATGCACAAAAGTTTTTAATTTTGATTAAATTCAATTTATCTATTCTCTTTTATTGCTCATACATTTGGTGTCTTATCTAAGAATTCATTCCCAAATCGAAGATCATAAACATTTACCCCATGTTATATTCTAAGAGTTTTATAGTTTTAGCTATTGCCTTAAGGCCATTTATCCATTTTGGATTAATTTTGTATAAGATGTGGGATAGAGGTCCAGTTTCATTCTTTCACATGTGAATATACAGTGGTTCCAGCATCATTTATTAAAGAGAATAATCTTTCCCTGACTAAATGGTCTTGATACTCTTGTCAAAATCAATTGGCCGTAAATGTAAGGGTTTATTTCTGAGCTCTAAGTTCTATTCCATTGATTAATATGTTTGCCCTTATCCCAGTACTACAGAGTCTTCATTACTGTAGCTTTTTAATAAGTTTTGAAATAAAAAAAGTTGAGTCCTCCAATTTTACTTTTCTTTTTCAAGATTGTTTTGGCTATTTGAGGACTCATGAAATTTTATATGAATTTGGGAATTGGCTTGTCTACTTCTGCAAAAAAAAAAAAACCACTAGAAATTTGATAGGGATTACATTGGGTCTGTAGATTACATTGGATAGTATTACCATTTTAACATATTAAGTTTCCCAATCTATGAACATGGGATATATTTCTATTTACTTGTGTCTTCTTTAATTTCTTGCAGCACTGTTTTGTAGTTTTCAGCATACAAGTCTTTCACCCCTTGGTTCAGTTTTTCCTAGGTAGTTTATCCTTTTAGATGCTATTGTAAATGGGGTTGTTTTCTTAATTCTCTTTTCAGATTGGTCATTGCTAGTGCATAGAGAAACAACTTATTTTTGTTTGTTGATCACATATCCTGCAACTTAGCTGAATTTGCACGTGATCCTGGACTTCTCTTTGTTGGGAGGTTTTTGATTACTGATTCAACGTCTTTACTTTGTAGGTTCATTCAGATTCTTTAAGTAGGAAGCTATGCTGAATGTAGAAGGAGGATCTGGCCACCAGCTTTGGCCTGAGCCTCTCAAATATTGGGGCCCTGGGTTTATAATGAAGGCAAAGAATAGAAAGTTTAGAGAATAACCAACTTATTAGCTTTGAGTAAATTCTTTGGAAAATTTGGATCCCTGAACTGGGATTATTTCAGTTGAGAAGCATCAGACTCTCACTATGAGGGCCCAGATTTCAAGTATCTGCTCAGGGTTTAGTATCTTCCCCACTCCTTCAAACATGGATTCCTAACTCTTAGATAGAAGGTCTTTGAAACCAAGCTTCCTCTAGAGAAACATTTACAGAAGACTTTTCTACTCCTTGCATCCTTTTCTTGGCCACTATTTACCCATCGTACAGGAATGTAAGCCAGAAAACCCAGAGTCACTATAGTGTAATAACAACTATTTATGCATTAGTACTCTACTACAATTGTTTAGTGATTAGATGCCAGTGACAAAACAGCAAGCTATTAGTAACTAGTTGGTATACAGGTGTGCTTTTTTAAGGCGTCTGACTCATTTCAGATTTCCTTCTCAAGAGTTGGCCATTAGAAGCCAAATGAAAGAGCTCGTTGCTTGTCCAACAAGAAACAAACGACCACGAAGGGACTCGAACCCTCAATCTTCTGATCCGGAATCAGACGCCTTATCCATTAGGCCACGCGGCCGGTTGGTGGAGGGGTGTGTCCAAACCCGAAAGCTGAAACGTAGTACACATCTGTTTCCAATTTTTCAGCTTTGAAATTGAATGAAGATTTTCTCCCCCCGAAAGGGTAAAGCTCCATCTGAAATCCCTGACAACTACTTAGAATTAATAAGCTGTGAGATGATCAGAAATGAGATAATTCTTCGAAGGATCTCTTATCTGTCACTGATAATGATAACGCAAGTTTGGGTGGAGGAATATGAGTCAAGAACTAAAGTTTGCAATGACCAGGTGGTGACAGCATAAGGAAAGAGAGCATCTAAGTTGATGTTTTGACCTTTTTCGTCTCGGAGATACGATGGCGCTTCCTCCAGGAAGAAAGGTCTGTAAGCTCAAAAAAGAGTCGCCTTGTCGGAAAAGCCTGCTCTAACGCCATGAAAATATTTTGTTATAATTCATTCATATCGTAGGTTTTAAGAACCTGATCCTCCACCCGACAATTAGATGAATCACCTTATATTGTGGCAGGGCGGGGTAATGGGTCTTAAACCTCCTTGGTCTCGATGTCTGAGGTGCAGTTTGGTGACTTCCAAACTACTTCAGGTGGGAAGCGAAGGGCCAAAACAGCTTGGAGGAGTGTTGTCTCATTGAAAGTATAACTCCCCAAGTATTTTGCCTCAAGGTCGTCTGCTCTAAGCTGCCTGATTGATTGATCCACAAAACAATCCAGGGCGGTTTCGTGTGACCATTCCTCCCAACTATGCCACGCACATTGGTAGGCTAGGAAAGATGAGAAATCTACAAATTCCTAAAGTAAAGCAGTCGCGGATTCTCTCCGTTTTCGCGTCATCCTGATTTTCCTGGAAGTGTCGAGTTATTTGGAAGAAACAAATAATACTTGTCTTTTCTTGTGCCCAGCACTGTCTTTCCCCCACAGAGAGATTAGTCTTTCCCTCACCTCCAAACTTCTCCATTTGTTGCTGGATCCACTGTACAGACCTAGGTCAAAACTGAAGAACTATTTTAGGTCTTATAATGGGTAACGTGTCCTAATGTACACTAGTTCCGCATGATAATTATCCGTTTTTGAGAGCAGCGGAGGCTAAGTGCTAGGGCCTGGACCTAAATGGGTCTGGTTAGACCAAGGAATTGCCTTCTGCTGTTTCTTATGAAATTAATTTAGTTAAATCCCTTTCTTTCTCAAAATGGGTTCAATGAGAAGCATTAGATTGGATAATGCTCGCTTGTTGTACCCCTGTGTGAAGAGGCTATAGGCTCCAGTAGAAGCTGAAGAATGGAATTCCATATCCGTTGACAGGATGCCCAGCAAGCACAGAAGTTCCGACGGACTCTCAGGCCCATTGATGTGTTTTGAGATTGTTCTCACTTGTCTTTCAACTTGTAGATTTTGTGCCTAAAGAACAGCTGATGAAAACCTCAAAATACCACCAAATTTTAAAAACTGATATTTTTGGTTCAGTCTCGAGGAGGAAAAAGATCACCAGCAGACATAGGCAGCGGAGTAAGGCTGGCAGACTGAGCAAAACCATCCAAATTTCTTTCTCCCAGAGTATGGTATGGCACTACAGGAAAGATTGCCACAGAAATGTGAAGAAGGATACTAAATAGCTAATAAATAGCTTTGGGAAAGCAAATATAGTTTTGTTTATATGGATTATACCATTTCCCTCCAAAGCTGTTCAGTACTTCTTTCTCCGGTGGCTTCTCTGGGATTTTTATCTGATGTGCTCAAAGCAGGATTTTCTTAAGATTTTTAAATATTGTGAGCAAAAGTACTCTATGGAGAATCTAAGGAAAATTTGAAAGCATGGAATTCTTATGCTCACTACATCAATCTGTGTAGATATTTCACTTTTAGGAAATAGGTGGAGGAGGACATCCAAAGTTAGAAGTCTTCTGTAACTGAGCTTTGAAGAAAGGTGTTTGGGTTCTTTTGTTGTTTGTTTTTACTAATTCAGATGATCTGCCAACCCCTGGATCAAGTTGAGGAATGCTTTAGACCTTCAGACTAAGAATCTCCCAATTTTGTCATTTCAACCACAGTACAAAAACCCATAATCCATAAACCTAATAATTTTTTCATCTTTGGAATTTGGGAAGCACGGCATTTCCTGTGAGATGTGATTCCATTGTGTAACAAATAATTCACTTACTTAGGCAAAAAGAACTGACATCTGCAGGTCTCATAGTCTGATTATTGACCCAACTTATTGTGTGTGTGTGTGTGGATGGGGCTACAGTGGAAAGCACGAATACAGAAAAGTCAGTTTATGCAGATTTTCTACTCAAACTGCTGCCTGCGTGCTCATTGATACAGGCACAGCTGAGAAAATAGAGACACAAAATTATCTGTGGTCATCATTTCTGTTGTTTCCTTTTGCCATTTTTCTTTCCAGCTCCTTAATAGTGCTGTAAATGGAATCAAAGGAACATGTGCTGGACTTGGCATATTTATCGCCTCTGATTGGAGAGGTTTTGAGTAAACTATATCTTTGTTGTCTCACTCAATCTAATATTCCTTGTGGTGGCATAATCACGTTGAGTTGTATCAAGGCCCATGGAATCAAAACAGTTGAGTCTTTAAAACACTTTTCCTCTGGATGTGAGCAGCAAAACAGTGAGTAAAGACACAAAGAGGGAAGAGAAGAAGGAAGAGAAGGTGAATTTGGAAGGAGACAGAGGAGGAGGAAAGAAAGAAGAGTAGTAAAGGAAAGAGGAGTGGCTTAGACATGGAGGAAATCATGGAAGAAAGCTTGAAGGAAATTGTGTAGGTGCAGAAAATTAAACCCAGGCCCTTCTACATGGTGAATACTTTCTCTTCCACTCAGGTATACCCCCTTGGACACTTAAATATTAAGAAAACATCCGTGATTAATTATCACCTTTGTCTGCAGGTATTTGTAGAATGAAAAGTTGGCAGAACAAGGCTTGATGTGTTTAGCACTACTATTTCTAAAACATTTAGAGACTGCGACTACCCCAGGAGAAGCAGCACTGAATACTAGACCAAAAGACACTATTCCTTGTGGTACCGTCCCTCCTGCCAGTCAGCTCCAAGATCCCATTTACCAAGGAAATGCTTGTGGGCAGTTCCATCCACCAGTAGAAAGCGGCCCATTATGGAACATTCTCTTGTGTCTTCAAATTCTTCCTCTTTCAACTTTTTTCCCCTCTGCCTACAAAGGCTCCAAGAAAGATGTACCAGACAATGCAGAGGGATACAAACAGAAGTAGTGTGATCGTTGCCTTGAGAAACTTAGGTGCCGGTACCTGGCAAGATATGAAACCCCATGTGTCTAGCAATTTGGTCTGAAATCCAGCAGTGCTTTGTCTAGGGGACACTGCATCTCTAGTTCTGAAAACCTAGAGGAGAGAAACGAAGAAGAGAGAAGGAAGGAAAAAGTTCCTGGCAATTATAACATCTCTCTCAAACAAAATCTTCTTCACAATGAGAATTCAAGGGATATGACTTGAGATCTAAACCTTGAAACATCAAATGAATTGGGCAAATGTGCAAACCTAGATTAGATACTCATGGACAGCAGGGCATTAGGAGCCTGGATAGCTCAGTTGGTAGAGCATCAGACTTTTAATCTGAGGGTCCAGGGTTCAAGCCCCTGTTCAGGCGCCTGCCCTTCCTGTTTTAATTCTGGATAATATCCTCTGAATAAGTACATGAAGAGTTTGAGATAGGACAGTTGTGCCTGTACATTGATTGAAACTTTGTTTACTCTTTGCTTTACAGGGGTGAAATGATGACATAATAAATTTACCAATCCTAAGGGACAGTTTTGTGACGTTGTTTTCCAAACACTGGAATACCGATGTCTGGAACTCTGTAGAGATTTCTGATCTAGAGACTTCAATTTTTATGCGGTTTTTAGAGAAGAGTCTCTTTCTTTAGTTGGGGCGGGGGTGGGGGGGGGGAGGAACAACCAAAACTTCTGAATTCTAAAAACAAAGAAAAAAAGATCTTGAAACCAGAGATATATGACACTTTACCTGTATTATGGTAAAACAATTCAAATGATAGTGGCTGTCTCATCAGAAACCATAGTGGTAAGAAAGAGTGGCATAACATTTTTCAAGTGCTGAAAGGAAAGAATTGTCAATCCAGAATACTATATCCAGAGAAAATATCCTTCAGGAATGAAAGGGAAATCAAGATATTCTCAGATGAAGAAAAACTAAGATAATTTGCTGCCAGCAGAACTATCCTGAAAGAATGGCTAAAGTAAGTTCTCCAGACAGAAAGGAAATTATAAAAGAAGGGATCTTGGACATCAGGAAGGAAGAAAGAACATGGTGAGCAAAAAATATGATAAATACAATAAATTTTCCGTCTCTTGAACTTTCTGTATTATATTTGACAGTTGAAGCAAAAAGTATAAGACTATCTGATGTGGTTCTAAACGTATGCAAAAGAAACAGTTAAGGCAATTATATTACAAATGAGGAAGAGTAAGTGACAAAAATGAAAGTAAGGTTGCTACACTTCACTTGACCTGGGAAAATGGTGACACTAGTACACTGTGATAAGTTAAATATATATAACATAATTCCCAGACCAACTGCTAAAAAATCTATACAAAGAGATACAGTCAAAAATGCTATAGATAATTGAACATAGAATTCTAAAAAATGTACAAATAGTACATAAAAAAACAAGAGAAAGAGAACAGAAAATGACAACAGCAGAGAAGAAACAGAAAACAAAAATAAAGAGCCAAAGTTAAATCTTGACATACCAACAATTACATTAAATGTAAATAGTATAAGTGTACCAATTAAAAGATACCAGTATGGTGGATTAGAAAACATGACCTAACCAGATGCTGTCTACAAAAAATTCACTTCAAATATAACATGTAGACAAGTTAAAATTAAAAGAATGGGAAAAAGATACATGATGCAAATATTAATCAAATGAAAGCACGAGTAGCTATATTAATAGTGGATAAAGTAAGCTTCAGAACAAAGAAATTTAACTGAGACAGAGATGGACATCATATAATAAGTGTCCGTCCACAAGAAGTCATAGCAATCCAAAATATGTATGCAACAAATGATAGAGCTGCAAAATATATGAAGAAAAAAAACTGAAAGAAAAAAAGGCAAATCCGCAATTGTAGTTGGAGACCTCAATACCTCTCTCAGAACAGTTGATAGAACAACTAAGTGGAAAATGATCAAGGGTATAGAAAAACTCAAAAATACCATCAGCCAACATAATCCAATCAACTTAGAACAGTTCGCCCAACAAAAGCAGAATACACGTTCTTTTCAAATCCACCAGAACATATACCAAGACAGAACATATCCTGGACCAGAAAACGAACCTCAATAAATTTGAAAGAATTGATTCATACAGTGTGTTCTCTGACCACAATGGAATCAAACTAAAAATCAGTCACAGAACAATAACAGGAAAATATTCAAACACTTGGAAACTAAACAGCACGGTTCTAAATAATCCGTGGAACAAAAAGGAAGTGTCAGTGGAAATTTAAAAATAAGTAGACTTGAATAAAAATGAAAATGCAACGTATCAAACTTTCTGATACACCAGAACAGCATGAAGAAGTTCTGATACGCACTAAAACAGCACTGAGAAGGAAATTTATAGGGCTCAATGCATACAGGAAAAGAAAAACTCTCAAATCAATCATCTAAATTCTCAGTTGGAGAATCTAGGGAAAAAAGAGCAA
Source organism: Equus przewalskii (assembly GCF_037783145.1). NCBI lineage: Eukaryota > Metazoa > Chordata > Mammalia > Perissodactyla > Equidae > Equus > Equus przewalskii. The sequence goes on from NC_091849.1 coordinate 28,033,768, forward strand.
AAGAAACCCAGGCAAGCAAAAGGAAGAAACTAATAAAAATAAGAGCAGAAATCAATGGAACTGAAAACAAAAGAAATCAGTGAAGCAAAAAGCTAGTTATTTAAAAAGATCAATAAAATAAAACCTGTAGCAAGACTGATAAAGAAAAAGAGAGAGAAAACACAAATTACCAATATCAGGAATGAAAAGAGGGTATCGCCATACACTGTGCAAACATCAAAAAGATAATAAGGAAATACCATAAACAACTCTGCACATATAAATATGACAACTTAGATGAAATGGACTAATTCTTTGAAAAACACAAATTACCACAACTTATTCAATATGGAACATATATATTATATAGCTCTGTAACTATTAAGAAAATTCAACTTATAATTTAAAAATTCCTCAAAAATAGAATTTCCATGTCCAAGAAGGTTTCACTGGAGAATTCTAACAAATGTTTAATAAGTTAACACAAACACTACACAATCTCTTCCAGAAAATAGAAGCGTAAGAAACACTTCCCAATTCACTTTATGAAACCAGTATTATTCTGATACCAAAACCAGGCAAAGATAGTACAAAAAAGTGAATATATATGTGAAATTCTTAACAATATATTAGCAAACAGAAATCATCAATGTATAAATATGTATTTGTCATCAGTGTATACACCAGGACCAAGAGGGGTTTATTCCAGGGGTTCAAGGCTAGGTAAATATTTTAAATTAATCAGTGTAATCCCTCATATTAACAAGTTAAAGAAAAAAATCACATGATCCTATCAACTGAAGTAGAAAAGGCGTTTTACAAAATTCTGCACTCATTCTTGATAAAAACTCTCAAAAAATAAGAACAGAGAGGAACTTCTTCAATTTGTTTAAGGACATATACAAAAGAAAAAGAAAACCTACAGATAACATTATCATTAAAGGTGAAAGGCAGAATAATTTCTCCCTAAAAGAGGGAAAAATGGTAGGTTGTCCACTCTCATTACTATTTATTTATTTATTTATTTTGAAGAAGGTTAGCCTGAGCTAACATCTGTTGCCAATCCTCCTCTTTTTCCTGAGGAAGACTGGCCCTGAGCTAACATCTTTGCCCATCCTCCTCCACTCTATATGTGGGACGCCTACCACAGCATGGCTTGCCAAACGGTGCCATGTCCGCACCTGGGATCCAAACCGGGGAACTCTGGCCGCTGAAGTCGAACGTGTGCACCCAACTGCTGCGCCAGGAGCTGCCGGCCCCCACTCTCATTACTCTTATTCAACATGGTACTGGAAGTTCTAGCCAGTGCACTAAGGCATGAAAAGGAAATTAAAAATCATACAGATAGGAAAAGAAAAAATAAAACTGCCCTATCTGCAAATTACATAATCATCTACATAGAAAACCTAAGGAATCTATGGGAGAAAAATCCTTCTTAGAATTAAAAATTTAATTAGACAAGGTCACAGGTTAAAAGAAAACTACGAAAATAAATTGTATTTCTACGTAATGGCAATGAATATGCAGACAATGAACTTAGAAATACAATACCTGTCCCGAAAGTATTATTTCTATATTTAAAAGGAAAAAAAATACAATACCATATGTAATCTCTGACAAAAAAAGAAATACTTAGAGGTAAATCTAACAAAATATGTATGGGACTTGTATGTTGAGGACTACACAACGATAGTGGAGAAAGTCAAAGAAACCTAAATAAATGGAGAGACATATTGTATTCATGGTTTACAAGATTCAACATGGTAATGATGCCAATTATCCCCAAATTGATACACAGATTTAATGAAATTCCTATCAAAGTCTTAGCAAGATTTTTTTGTAGCTATAGACAAGATTATTTTAAAATTAATATGGAAAGTTAAAGAAATTGGAATACTTTTTGGGGTGGGAAGGAGAACAGAAGATAAGTTTGGTTTTGAATGTGTTGAATTCAAGCTATTTGTGGAACCCCCTGCACATATCTGGTAAACACTGACACAACGCAACTCAGTGGACTGCGTTGGCCTGGAGACTGGGATTAATCAGTGATCAGTAGGCATATGCTTATAGGAAGTGGAAGGAGTGAGGAATTCAAGTGTCCTTTCAAGTTTAGGATTAACTGACTAATGATACTTGTGGAAAATAAAGAAATGAGCTCATAGACTGTTCTTGAGCCCTTGTGTTTATATTGCTTAATCTTTTGCTCCTTAGAACTTCTGAAGAAGACCAAGAGAAGTTTCATTTCATGGTACCACATTTCTAGTGGCTGTTTGTCCTTTCTCATCCTAATTTGCCCTACTGTGAGCTCTTATCTATATTTGTAAAAACGCCTCTGAGTCTATTTTGAAAATGATAGAAACTGATTAGTCTGGGAGAATTTCTCTCAGTTGGCTTATACGACTGATAGAATAGGAGGATAAGAAAGAAGAGATGGGCTTCACTGAAGAAGAGACTAGAAAAGTATCAAACACAAATATCTTCAAGTTCTGATATATGGGCATGTGTGTGAATGTGTGTAAAAATGCTGATGGGAGGAGGAAAAATGTACTTAGCTCTTTGATCATATAAAAACACAATGAGGAAAGTTTCCAGAGTCACTGGGTGACATTTCTCTGTATTACACCTGGAAGAATCTGGATATCTGTTGGCTTCATTGATATTCATATTAAGGACTTGGGTTTTTTCCTCCTGCTTAGCTCATGAACACCACAGAAATCACTTATTAAATATGTGAGACAATAGCCAGTCTGTATACTTATAGCACTATTGGAAATCCATTTGCGTAGAAGGTATTGGATAGTTTTTTGATACAGAATATTTTAAGGATTTGAACATTATACTCAAGATACAGAACACACTCATGTCCTATTATACTTAACTCCGAAAACCTGCAGATGTATCAATTGTATATTTAACCCTTCTAGAATCTGAGAAAGATAGCATCTGGTTAAGTGTTGTTTTGAAAGAATTCTCAAGTCAGAATGTTCAGGTCGTGGCTTGTCAGTAATTAGCTTTTATGTTATGCTCTGGAGTTTTCCAAATGTATTGATCTACATGTTTCATTTGATCTTTGCAACACACCATTTTACATAGTCATTGCTGGTCTAATTTGTGCATTTGGAAAGGATGGTTCACTTCTGTTTTAGGAATTTCTCTGTTTCCCAATTAAGTCAGAAAGCTTTCCTACTTGAAAGCTAGCAAGTTTGCCTACTACAATTTCATATAATAACAGGAGAATAAGAGACCCACGGATAGCACTTTACTCATAGAAAAAAGCAGCAGCCAGAGAAATATTTGTGTTGGTTCCTCATGCCCAGTTCCCACAGAGCAATATAAGATGGCTATCTATACCTTCACATGCACTGGGTTGCACAACAGGAGAAGAACTCTGAAACTAAGAGACTGCGCTTTTAACAGAGCTACTGGCAACCCTTACTCTCTCCTGGTAGTAATTATTGTAGAGGGAGACTTAGAAGCAATCAGAGAGTGAGTTCAAGACAAATGAACAAAGAAGTCCCTAGGTGCTCCAATTGCTTCCATTGGTTTGGAATCTATGTTCAATAAATAAGAAAAAGGAGAGAGCAGCACATCTTTGAGGTAAATGTGCATCAGCCTGAGAGTTGCTATAAGCTCCTCAGCTCAAATTTGACTGTGAGCATCCATTCCCAACCTTTTAGGACTAGAGAAGGAAAAGGTAAGAAAACAAGGAAGCAGCTCATTTCTTTGGTAAAGACGACCTCCCCTTTACCTAAAATTACCCAAGGAACAACAGCACTGAGACAAAAGAAAGAAAAGAAGTACAAAACTTAGGGCAAGGGAAAAACATGGCCATTATTTGTTCCTGGTATTACCGCTTTCCATGAAAATCTGAGAGAATTGACTAAGAGGACAGACTCCACTGCGCCAGTCTCCAAGTCTTGCTATTTAATTATCCTCTAAAACTCTTTCAGTTCCAGGCAGACCCGAGCTGGGTAACCAACTACCAGATTCTGATTTTGATTGTTTTTGGTGGATGTGGAGATTCACTCTGTCAGCTTCTTACCACTTTAGCCAAAGAATTATCATTTAAATCGTTTGACTTCACTAGATTTTCATCATAATTAAAATGATGTGTTAGAATGATTTTTCTTTTTTTACATTTTATACCCACCATGTGGATGACAGCAACAGAGCAGCAAGGAGTTGACCTCATCTACTCTGAAACATATTAATTAGAAGTATCAGTATAAATTCATGATTAAAGAATATGAAATTGTTATTTTTGCCATTTTTTCCTAGAAGCAGTAACATCCCAGTTACAATGAGCAAAGTTAGTCCTCTATCTTGATTTCTCAGTACCAATTTTCATTAAAAGAAGTTAGAGCTTTTTGGAGTTACCATTGGTTCCAGGGCTGAGCTAGAGAAAGTAAAGGTGAGTTTGGAATATCTTTTTGTGCCAGAAAGTGAGTAAATGATCAAAAAGAAGATGTGGTCATGTCTTAAAAGAATACACGAGCCCAGCCTAAAAGGGCTCTCCCTAGCAAAATCTGGGACATATTGAGTACTTAAATTAATAATGAAAAAAGAATTTATCCCACTGAATAAAATAAGCTTCTTTGATTTCGTATCAATCACAAGTAAGTAAATAAACATAAGAGGGAACACTTTAATTTACAGTAGTGTCAAAAGAAAATTCAAAGATCTTTACTTGGTATGACTGAGCAAGAAACAAACTGTTTGCAAACAAGAAGACTTCAAAACCAAAAGTGGTAGAAGCTTGGCTCTCAGCAATGGCAGCTCAGTTTATAAGCGTGAATGAGGAAGTATATTTTTTTCTATTGTCATTGGTTTCTAGAAATTTACTTTCTTTTCAGGGTAGTATCACTGCAAAACTTATTTATAGCTGATTGGCTGGGAGGTAGAAGGCCACACTGACATAAAGAAAGCTTAAGTTTTATTTAAGGTCAGGGTCAGCATTTTGGAGAAATCAGGACAGTTTAAGCTTTGTTTACGTGACTATGAGCGTTTGGGCTAGGGGTATATTCAAACTGTGGCCTCTATTTTGGTTTCTCTTTAATGGTAGTATACCAACTAATAAATGTGGAAGAATAGATTTTAAGTATTTAAAGAATAGATTGAAAATATTATCCTTGTGCCACCATTATGGTAAAGATTGATTAGGAAAAAATCATCAATTAATTCTAAAACTCTGGGTAAAATTTTAGTGAGGAATGAGATATTTGTATGACCTCAAATATTTCCCCACAGATTACAAACCAACTGAATGAGGGGAAACTTTGCATTTAGTTACCACCACTAATAAAGGAAAAAACCTTATGTGATACACTGAGAACACACATCACACTTGTTATATTTTTGCCAAAAGTGCATAACTTCAATCTAGCCACTAGGAAACATCACATAAACCCAAATTCAAGGGCATTCTACTCAACAACTGACTTGAATTCTTCAAAATCTGTCAATGTCATAAAAGACAAGAAAGGTTGAGAAATCATTCCAGATTAAGAGACACTAAAGAAACAAGAAAACCAAATGCAATATGTATTCTCACACTAACTAGATCCTGGATTGGGGAAAAGTTGCTCTGAAGGACGTTTTTTTGAATCATTGGTGAAATCTGAATATGGACTGTATATTAGATAATAGTATCCTATTAATGTTAAAATTTTGGAATTCAAAAATTGTTCTGTGGTTTATGAGGATGTCCTTTCTCTAAGAAATACACACTGAACTATAAGAGATAAGACACGACGGTATTGTCAAAAGTTGAGAAATAGCAGAAGTAAAACCAATGCATCACCAAAGTAGCAGTTAGTAAAAGTTTATTGTGCACACACCAAAAAGACAGTTTGTAAATTGGGATCATTCAAATCAAACATGGAATGAGGCTCAGCAGTATATTGTTATAAAGCAGCTTGTATGGTGAGGAGGCTGAGACTGTTTACTCTTCACAGTAATTGGTTACAATATCAGAATTTTCTTAAATGATAAGGAATTGGTTAGTGGTTACCTCATATCAATTTGGGGTACAGTTTAAATTTTGCTTATAATTTTCAGAAGCATAGTCAAAAAGTGGTCCCGGTCAAGTTAGTATCATTTGTCTTGCAAAATAAGCTAAATTTTGCTTTGCTCGTGTGACAACTGATTTTGTCTGCTCAGGAAATTTTCAAGGCTAGTCTCCATTTGCATCTGATTTTAACAGTACGCAAGTTACTCTGAAATTGGTTAGAAAAAATAACAATTTGTGTGTGTTTATGTTTGGAGAGAGAGAGGAAGGCAATGTGGCAAAATATTTAAAATTGATAAATCTGGATAATGTGTGTATAGTAGTTCTTTGTACTATTTTTGCAACTTTCCTATAGGCTTGAAATAATTTCAAAATAAAAAGTTGGTTTTTGAAAACAATTCTCTCATCATACAACTTCCTTTCCCTGTGCCTACAAAGGCTGTCAGAACCATACAAAAGCAGTTTGGGTGAATACAAAAACAGAAGCCTAAGTGCTGCGTGAGCGCTGCAATTTTGGTTCAGGTGAGGACTTACCTGGCGTTAAATGAAGACCCCATAAGAATGGGTCACGGACTGTCACTACACTCGCCAAGGCCTAGACCAGCGCCGTGGTCGGGAAATTCGGCATCGGTTTCATTTCGGGGACTCTGCATATGAGATGCATAGGGACCAAGAGGAGGAAGAGAACAGAGAGGAGGATGCTGCATCGGCCATTGAGCTTCTTGGTAGACACGGAATCGTCTTCTGAGTGAGAACACCAGAGAGGTGTTTCAGCGGCTGGGCTAGACCTGCAAAACGAACTTGCTTTTTGACAGGTCATTTCTTCGGGATCCCGTTGTCCCAGAGGAAATGGCAGACGCTTCCCGCCACCGGACAAAATTTGGTGCGACAGTCAACACAGGTACCAGCTTTGGAGGAAATCCTAAATCATTTCCTACTGGGTAAGAGATACCCCCCATTAATTCTGAAAATCAGCCCGATTCTATAGTCCTTGGCCTTAGAGACTCCAAGGCGAGTGAGCTGAGCTACTTGGGAAAGTTAACATGAGGAGAGAATTAGTGGCGAAAGAGGAAAGAATGGAAGCGTGAGCCAGGAAGTGATAAGGAAAGGGAGGCTGAGCCACCGCGGGGTGCGCAGCTGCAGCGGCCCCAAGAAGTGGAGAAGGAAGAAAGTGAACGAGTGCTTAGGGTTGGCATAAGGTTTGGATGGGCAGAGAGGCGGTGAGCATCCTGGCTGCCCATCTCTGTCGCGTGTCCTCTGGGTGCGCGGGAAGCACGAAGGTCCATTCTTGGTAACCCAAGTGGACGAAAGTGCTTTTGCGCAGGAAGATCCCCTTCGTTTTGCCCAAGACTGTTGCGGCTTTTAGAGCTCCTCTCTGCTCTTTCTGTCACTTGAGAGAACGCGTGTGGTTGAGTTTCTGCTTCTGTACATTCAGGTGTTGTCCATGGCTTCCGAGGGAGCGGCAGGGAAGCCGCATTGTTCCAATGTCCACGTGGCTGCGATAAGAGAAGCGTTCAAGGTAAAAACGGGATCCACCTGCGTCCTTGCGCTTCAGCACCTCAGGTATAGGCAGGAGCGAGTGGGTTTTAGCGCGTTGAGCTGGGAACATGAAACGTGAAAAATAACAAAGGTAAGGCAGTAACAATATTTTCAACTTGAAATAGTTTTCAGAAATGCAGTTCTTTGCCTCTAAATAGCTTAGTGTGTAGGGTGTCAGGACTTCAATCTTAGAGCCAAGAGTTTGAGACTCTATGTGAGCTCTTGTATCTTAGACTTTCTCCCACATAAGCAAGCCTCTGAAATTCGGGTTTCTTTTCCGAGAATTTCACCTGCACTTTTGCAGTGGGCTCCTGTATTGCTCACATCCGATTCTTGGAAGCATGAAAGTTGGGAAAAGCCAAGGTTACCACACAATATAGAAGGCACTTGTAAGAGTTAAGAGGAAATAAAGCAGTGGCTTAGGCTTGGAGAGGAGGGCACACATGTGAGAGCAGGATAAGTTGGGTAGATGCAGAATTTCTTCCAAGGAGGAGGACAGTCTGTCTGCTGGCAATAAAGAATTCTCTGGCAGCAGCACAAGCCTGGCTTAACCTCAGAAGATATTTTAATTACAATTTACTCATATTATAGGTTTTAACAACTTGATCCTAGGCCAGAGAATTGGCTCAATTGGTAGAGCTGGAGAGACAGCTGAGGTCAAAGCGTCCCAACTCTGAGGGTGAGAGAATGACTGCAGCCTTTGTCATAGGGCTTGGAGACTTCCAAGCGTGGGTTTCTAATTGAAAGACCCAAATAGCTTGATGAGGCCACAGGTATTTTGGTAGAGTAAATCTCCTGGCACTCATTTTTAGTTCATCCACAGAAAAATCAGGGGCTCTTTTGTGTGACCTCCAAAGGTGGCTAAACTATTGATCTGGGGTTGGACCTCAAATTTGGAAGTCTGCTCACAGCCCTCTCATTCTCCCCTCCCTACCATGGTCTCCTGCCTGTTCAGTGCCACTCACTGTTTACTTAAGTGCCTGGAGAGAACAAGTGGATAAGAAAAAAGACATGGAATGACCACATTACCTCCCTCAAAAAAAATGCATCCTAAAACAAATCCTTGGCCCCAGGGCACATGACCAATCAGCAGCCAAGCAGATTTCTGAAGCCAGACAGTCTCCCTCCTCCGGGAGGAGAATCAGGAAATAAGGACAACTCAGCCTGATACAGAATGTTAGAGTGGCAGACTGGGAACAAATTTCATTCCCTCCCTAAGACACTTTGATTCAACAGGAAATAAGCACACAGATAGCAGCAGTTTTGAAACCATGAAGCATTGGAATTCTTTAAAACGTATTCTTATTGACTAAATTGTGTCCGCCGGCCCCAAATCAATATATTGATGCCTTATCCCCCCAATGTGACTATTTGAAGATAGGGCCTTTAAGGAGGTAATTAAGGTTAAATGAGATCATAAGGGTGGGGCCCTCCTTATAAGAAGAGGAAGAGATACCAGGAGTGTGCACACAAAGGAAAAGCCATGTGACAATACAGCAAGCAGGGAGAAGGTGGCTCTCTGCAAGACAGGAAGAGAGGTCTCACCAGAAACCAACTCTGCTGGTACCTTGATCTTGGGCTTCCAGCCTCCAGAACTGGGAGAAAACAAATTTCTGTTGTTTAAGCCACTGCGATATTCTGTTATGGCAGCCCTAGCAAACTAATACAGATGCCATCAGTGGATCAGAAATTCCTAGGAGTTCCCTGGTCATACAAAGCAGACATGATCGGATTGAACCAGAAAGAACAGAGGAAGTGGATGTCCTTTACTGGTAGAAGAGTCCAGCACACTTGTGATCTCTTCACCTTTTACTTTGCGTCTCTTTTCCACTATGGTAGAAAAGTCTTTCCCGCTTCTTCATATGGGGACCTTCATTTGATGTTAACTGAGGTTTCCAGGCAATGTTTTGTTTAAAAATTTGAAACAAAAGGGAAAACAGGATGAGTGAGGAAATACAGGGAAATAGATATTATGGAATATCAATCGGCAATGTGTTGATGCAAATTTGTTTCTTTTGTGTTTGGAAGGCCTCATTCCCTGACAGTCTTCGTTCTGCTGTCCAGCGTCCTGCCGCTCGCTCATCTAAAAAGACTCGAGATCCCCAGCGCCCCATATCTCATCATTGGACCGAACTTTTGGCGACGCTCTCTGTGCAGGTCGTTGGGGGATACTGACAGAGAAATCAGTGGGCATATAATGCTTTCTCTCTGTCTTTGACCAAGAAAGCAAAAAGAACTAAAGGACAATGTACGTAGGGCGCTGCTTCTTCCTCATCGTCGTCGTCATCGTTGTCTCTTTAATAATAGTATAAAATAGGAGCCAAAGTGAACCACTTGTTAATGAGCATACTTTGGTTCAGGTTCAAGAAATCCTGTTGGAAACCCCTCCTTTTTGTCTTCCTTCTGCTGTTGCAGTTGTCTTAGGTGATGTCAAGGCCTACAGCAAGAGATGATTGAAAAATTCAAGGCAATCCATTAGGTTATATTTTTACTTTCGATATATGCAGGAATAGAACATAGAAAAGTTGGGAGAGCTAAAGCTGTATTCCTTGAGGAACAGGTTTGAGGAGTGTTTGGTCAGAGGAAAAAGAGAAAAAAAAAACAAAACCAGGCTGCTCCTGGAGGTGCCGGGGATCGAACCCGGGGCCTCATACATGCAAAGCATGCGCTCTACCACTGAGCTACACCCCCCTCCTGAAGGTCTCTCTCCTAATGCTCATCTGGAAATAAATTTTACTTTCTGAGGCTCTTGATCTCTGAATGTCGTAGTAGTAGAGTACAGTGTTAGGGGATATCAGCAGCTGCTTTGGGCAGGAGACCCTCAGGAACCGAAGAGGAATGCTGACTCTTTAGAATATAGAACTCGAAATGGAAGACAAAAGATTGGAAACATGTGTCATACAATAACCACAAGAAGTTTCCATCGTGGCTTTAAAACCTGGTTAGGGTCTCCTTCTATTGTGCTTGACAAGGGATCAAACAAGTCCCAGTTTTCAGCTCTTTTGATTTCCTCCAGATGTCTTAACCTGAGACACAACGCTATTGAGATTCAGCTTTTTCCTGCTTGAAACACTCCATGACATTTGTTGTTTGCTCCATGGGAATATTAAGGACCGGATTTGATGGAGGAAAGTCACGATCAGAGGAAAACCCTAGAGCGATGCGGTCAGCGTTGCATTGTAAAGGTTTTTTCTAATCTAGGTACGGAGGTAATTTAGGAGACCCTGCCAATAGTCCAAAATCTCTTTTCCTTAAGGCAAGAATGAAACAACAGCTTCAGCGTTGGACAGAAGTGTTGAATTATGGGAGCGAGACCAAAGGCAAATAACCACAAGATTTAAGAAATAAAGAAAATTTTTACTTGTTTGTTTGTTTCTTTGTTCGTTGGTTCGTTCATTCATTCATTTATTTATTTGGTGGTGGGGGGGAGCAAGGAAGCCATGCCATTACCAAACAGAAGGAAGTGCAGAAAAAGAGGAGGTTTTTAAAATTCTTTTGGAAACGGGAGAAAGATTGGACGATGGAGAAGATGAGCTAGTTTGCTCATGTTAAATTCAAGATATATGTGAAACACACTTGTGAGGATGTTACACAGTGAACTCAAACAATTACTCCCATCTCCAGCCCCCTGGATTTGTGAGTAATCAGTAGACACAAGCACGTGGAGGGTGAATGAAGACTGAAACGTGTGCTTATTAGTGATACTCATAGGAAAATAAGTTTGCTCCTGGACATCTCTTGAACTCTGGGATTTATCATAGCTTAGACTGTGTCCTTTGCACTACATAAAAAGACTACAAGAAAACCAGTTTCCTGGCACCAGATTTCTAGTGGTTAGCTCTTTCTTATTCTGATTTGCCCGTATATTAGCTTTTGCCCATATTCATAAAATAATATTGAATCCCTCCTGAAATCGGAAGAATATGATTTGTCTGGCAGACTTGTTCTTTCAGTTGGCTCATGGAATTTTTGGAATAAAGCAGGAAACAATAAGTGATAGGTTTTGCTAAAGAAGGGACTAGAAAGGGTAACACACAAAACTGATGGATGTGTGGTTGTCTGCTTGTGTGTGTATGTAAATACAGAGGAGGATTATCTTGATGGTCTGATGCTGTAAAATATTAGGTTTATGATACTTTCCAGTATTAGGAGGTGTGCAGAAACGCTGCTTCATCATAATGTTGTGTTGCACCTGGAGAAAACTAGATGTCTATTAGATTCTCAGGAATTCATAATAAGAAGGTATCTTTTTTTTTGTTCTCTGTGCCCCATGAACAAAGTAGGATTTTTTTTTAAAAATTAAATATCTATAGCCATCTTCAGATTATGGATTCATTTAATACAGAATTCTTCTGAGGAATTAAACATCTAAATTTGTAGAAGAACACCTGTATGCCATGTATACTGAATTCAGAAAATTTGAAAACATGTAAAATATGTGTTTATCCCTGCACTGTCCAAAATGGTAGCCACTGGCCATATTGAGTATTGAACACTTGAAAAATTGAGATGTACTGTAAGTGTAAAAATAACCAGATCTCAAAGACTTGATAGTGTATTTAAAATGTAAAAGACATCCCTAACAATTTTAAGATTGATCACTTGTTGAAATAATGCTTGGGATATACCAAGTTATTTAAATATATTTTTAAAATTAACATCACTTGTTTATTTTTATTTTTTAATGTGACTACTAGACAATGTAAAATTACAAAAGTGACTCATTTATGGCTTTATTATATTGCTATTGGACAGCTCTGGCTACAGAAGACATTATCTGTTTAGGTACTATTCTGGGAAAATCGCAGAGCCAGGGAATATGGACCATGGTCTTCCAGTTTCATACCATGCACGGACTTGACAGAATGCATTCACATGCATGATCTCCTTTGATCTTTCCAATATCCCTTTTTACATAGACATCATTGGCCTCATTTTTTAGGTATTGAATGGAAGACTAATTATGTTTTGGAAATCACCCTAGACCTCCCACCTCCATAGAAAGTAAAGGAGTTATTGCTGCATTAGGCAATGAAACACTCAATGATGCTATTTGTCTGATCAAATATTCCTTAAAGAAATAAAATGCAAGCTTCCGACCTGATGGATAAAGTGTGTAATTCCAAGTTCCTGTGCAGTCAATGTCCCTACCTTGATGTTGCTTCTCATTTTGTTCCAATTTTCCATTGGCAATTGATGCAATTCTGATGTTGAAGTACCAGATCATTTCCTCCTGACACAGTGTTCAGGAGTTGTCAGCGGAAAACAGACACTGTAAAGCTGAAACAGTAATTTGAAAAGGAGAAAACAGTTCAAAATGATACCTATTATCCCTAACAAAGAATTTCAAGAAAGAAGTTGAGTTAAAGGGAAAAAATGGGGTGCATGTACCCGAGTTTTGATGACTTTACTATCCATTTACTTTCATTTTTCAGTATTTCAGGTCCCCTTGTGAATGTTCAAAAGAATAATTCTTACAGAAATGCTTATTTTCATTCTTTCTTGTATACCAAAACAGACATAACTTAAGATGTGCAAATTCTGGACAGGGGTGCAAGGCTGAAGGAAAGTCTTGTAAACAAGAAAACTCAGAGTATTCTTGTAATTGTTTAAAAGTTCAGTGATGTTCAACAATGCTCCTTATTCCAGCAGTTTAATAACAGAGTAGACTCAAGATACAAACCCAGATTTTCTGATTGGAAAGTTTTCTTTTCATAAACCCATACCCACATATATATACACTTGCGCAGTGTAGTAGTGCTTTTTCTACTCTTTTCCCTCCACAATTCTTGTGATTAAAAACATCGCACACAGGCAAAACGCGAAAGCAGAAATGAATCGTAAGTGCAACAGCATGTAGCGTATTGGAATTTCTTATCCCCTTGGAAAATAATTCCCTAGCTTTTAAAACTTTAAATAAAATATGCCGCATGTCAGTAAACACTTCACGGAAGATGTCAGTGGAATATGCAACCAAAAGAGAGGGTAATAAATATGTACACGCCTTGATCGGATTTGCAAAAGGCAGTAAAAATTGTAGTTACATATCCACGTTCGGGATTGGGGTGCAACTGTTGTGTAAAGGGGTGACAATTGCTCCGAAGTGAGACAAAACTGCCGAAACCCGGGATCGAACCAGGGACCTTTAGATCTTCAGTCTAACGCTCTCCCAACTGAGCTATTTCGGCTGACCGGTAGTACCCCGTTTAGCCATTGTTTGAAAATATTAAAGTTTTCTTGGGTGGAGGGCGATGAGCAATGTGTTCTTCACTGTTTAATCTTTTGTTCAACATCACCCATTTATTCACTCAAAAACACATCGGCTCCGCTGAAAATAGGACCCAGTTTTTTGAGACAGTGAATGGGTTGGTAGAGGAGGGAAGAAAGGAGCGAGGAATAGGTAAAAACAGGAAGATTCTTCTCTGCTTGGTCGCCTTCTGCTATTCTACTGCTCGAACACTGCCCAGAAAACTAAAAGAAGTCAAAATGAAATTATCTCTGTTCTTCTTTTTCTGTCTTGCTCTTTAGTGAAAAATCTAAAATAAGCACAGGATTATTGGGCACGTTATTGCGATTGAAGAAATCCTGAAAGAGCCAGTTCTTTTTGTCTATTCCTTTCCTTCTCTTTATCTTCCTTTTGCCGACACTGCCACCCTGGGGGATGCAGAGTCCCAGGGAATAGAAACGTGAAGGTTGTAAAGGCAATCTATTGGATAATGTGTTTATTTCTGTGTGAGCATGCAAAACGTGTCTTTAAAAGGAGAATCTCATAAGATAGTTGGAGACTGTGAAAAGCAGATACATGTGTATTGTTTCGAACCCTTTCACACACCACCACTGAGTCACACCTCACACGACAGATTTGTCATGAAGGTCCTCTTTGAAGTATTAGCCATATTTCTGAGGGCTTTTCAAAGATACAATAGTGGCCAGATAGCAAAACCACTGTCTCAAATCCCACTATTTCTTAAACTTCTAAACTATATCTGCTTAAACGGCTACCCTAGGAGAAATGCAAGAGGATCACAGACCAAATAACACCGTTTCTGCTACTAAGACCTTTCACCCTGTCTACCTGTTCCAAGGTTTCCTACCCAGCCTGGGGGCATTTTTTTCCTGCAACAGTCAGGAAAGATCTAAGGATAGAACTTTCTCTTGTGTATCATCCTCTCTCTCTCCTTCTTTTCTCTTTCCTCTTCTTAGAACTTTTTTCAATCCCTCTCCTCCTTAAGAGAAGATGAGTCGCAGTCTAAGAGAAGATTTTTAAATGCTTATATTTTACAAAAGACACTTATCTGGAATATGTGGAGAACTCCTACAAAATACTAAGAGAAAGACTAAAACTTCATTAAGACAGAGCAAATTAACATGCACTTCACAGAAGAGGATACCCCAAATAGCCAATAAACAATTTAAAAGGCGCTCAACATCATTTGCTATCAGGGAAATGCAAATTAAAAACCAATGAAATAATACTTCTCTTCACCAGAATTGCTTAACTTAACATAAGTGACAATAACAGATGCTGCTGAGCATGTGGAGAAACTAGAATGCTCATACATTGCTAATGAGACCACAAACTGGTACACCCACACTGGGAAACTCTTTAGAAATAGTAAGCAAAGCTAAATATATATATATATAACTTATTATCCCAAAACTCCATAGCCGCATTTCTACACAAGAGAAATGCATGAGCATTTCCCTTGAAAGACCTGTACAGGAATGCCCACGGCAGCATTAGACATTTCAGCCAAAAGCAAGAGCACTCCAAACGTACATCAACAGTAAAATGAATTAATACATTGTGAAGTACAAGATTCACACAGTGGAATACTACAGAGCAATGAAAAAGAACCACTGCTACTAGCAATAGCATGGATGTATCTGATTTTTAAAAACTGAGTGAAAGAATCCATACCCGAATGAGTACATATTGTATGATTCTATTTACATTATTTCAAAATAGTAGAAAAACTGATCTATGGTGGTAGAGGTCAGAGAGTGATATTGATTGTGATAAGGCACAAAGAAGCTGCTGGGAGCTGAAAAATGATGTATCTTTGTGTTGGGGGGTGTTGTTTACATGGCTGTATGCATGTATAATAACCCATCAAGGTGAATAATTGTTTTGTGCATTTCACTTTATATTAATTAAACCTCAATTAAAATAACAAGAAAAGAAGAGGAGAAAGAAGGATCTCCTGGGATATGTCCTTGCCTCCAGTACATCCTATCTCTTCATTAGCACTTTTCAAATTGTGGTCGACAGACTGGTGCCTGTATAAGAACTGGTTTTTACCCATCTGTGAGCATTAGAAACTTTTATAACAATTTGGCAGTGCCAGGACATCAAACTCCCTCTGTTCAATAAGGTAGAAACAATCTCAGAGATTTTCAGAACTTTAGAAACAATTCTCTCTGGAATGAGGAAATGGCAGTAGCTGAGGACCAGCTGCGAAGTGAATTTTAATAAAACTCTGAGTTTGTCTGGACAGGTTCTCAAACCTCAGTCTCCTATTCGGAAAGAGTCGAGGCTTTTTGCCTTTAGCCAGGATTTGGTGCGAGAGTAAATACGGATTTAAGTTTTTGGGTGATTTCTTCCAAAAATATTCTAGATTCTCTTACAGATTCTTTCTTCCCCGCGCAGGAAACAGCATTCATCTACTGACTGTTTGACCTAGCCGTGCATCTCGCCCCCATCAGAACAAGCCTCAGTCAATGCTGGAGAGAGGCTGAGCTGACAACGTAGGGAAGGAAAGAAATTAGAAAGCATGTGGAAATTAAAATATCAATTACACGTGAATCTCAATACAGGGATTAAAATGGGCGTAAATGGGACTAGGAGTGCGCTGAGCTACTGTGAAAATTTTATTCAGGAGCAGACAGGAGCATCCCCAGCTGATGGGGAGGGAGAAGAGGCAGGGTGGGGTGAAATGGAAGAAGACAAGGAGAAAAGGGAGCGAGAGGACGAGGATAGAGGAAAAGCATCCTCAAGATGATTCGCATTTGTGGGGAGGTTGGTAAGGTGGATCGAAACTCCACATCTTTGCTTCGCTTCCTCCAAATGTAAGGGAAGAGTTGGGTTCCTTCTCTCTCAAGCTTGTCCCAGAAGAGGATCTCGCTCATTTTGCCCCGAGACTATCGTGGCTTCGTGAGCGCGTCGCTGCTCTTTCCGTCGCTGGATAAACAGGCTGAGCGCTCCGGTTGACGCACTGAGGTTGAGTTCTCGTTTGAAGTTCAGGAATCAATATTGGTAGCTCCGGAGGGAGCTGCAGGGATTTCCCGATTTCCGCACGTTGATGTGGTGGAAGCAGTGCCGAGAGTAGAAGCGGGATCCGCCTGCAGATTTGAAATTGAGCGCAACCGAGATGGTGGAACGTCTTTTTTTGGTAAGGTTTTGCTTGAAATGCAAAAGATGAGATGAGAAAGTTCCCGTTTGTTTGCACCACGTATTTCTAACTCTTAGAAAGAAGTCTATTGAAACCCAACTTTCTTCTGAAGAAATTCTTCCAGGCATTTATTTGCAACGCGCTTCTTTACGCCTCACATCCCTGCTCTTGGCTCAAAAGAAGTCTGAAGAGCTGGATTGTGGCCGCAGAAAGCCAGGGTCGCTGAACAACCAGTGATAACTACACATGCAGCCATCCTCTCTCAGTCTTACTACAGGCGCAGAGGCGATGTAGGTGAGCCCCTCACAAGTCGAGACGATGATCTCAAATTTGGATGTGCGGATGGTTTGTGACCGCCTGGCGGACACTCACAGCTTGTGGAGAGTAAGAAAAGCAGAGGACGCATTATGGAAGATCTCCAGGTTTCCTGACTTCTGTAGGTGGAGAAAGGGGCTGCTTTCCTGCTTTCTGGATGTGTAGCAGCTTGATTTTTTTTCCCCTTGGTGACTAAAATAAGAGTAGAATTTTTTTAAACAAGATACTGTTAAGATTCTTGCGGTGTATCCTCCTGTGGATTTCTGCTTAAGCTCTGTGATACCAGCATCTGAAACTCTGCAAAGAGCTCTGATCTGGAGGTATGGGTTGTTTAGTTGTGTGGAAGGAGGATGTCCCTGGAGCGTAAGTAGAGTGAGATTGAAAAGGATTTATTGGGATTGGGAGAACAAGAGTTTATTCTTTATTTGGGGAAAATAAAGAAATGAGCTTTCCCTTAGACTGATCTTGGGCCCTAGAGTTCAAAATGTTTGCCATTTCAGACCAGAAACTAACTTAGAACACCCAGAGAAGTATTATTTCCCTTCACCAGATTTCAACGGAGGTGATAGCTATCTTTTCCTCATTGGTCGTGTGTTTGTAGTTAAATGGCTTTTATGTAAGCTCCAGAGTTTGAGGGCCTCTGACCAAAAAAGTGACCACCAGCACATCAAGTCGTCAGCCACTGGCAGAGAAATCTAGCAAAATATTTTAGTGAAAGCTTCTAAGCCTTCTGCAACCTAGGTTAGGAAGGAGCTAGAATAAAAGAACCGCAAAAGAATTTGAGTTCTTAATTTTCTGATCTGGAATCAGATGGCTTGTCCTTTAGACTGCACAGACCCACATTTCCTGATGTTCAGATTCCGTACAAGTGGAAACTGACTGGGTGGTTGAGAAAACTGCAACTGGCTTCTCAAGCCTACTGACGGTGGCCCACGTGCTGGTGATTGCCGAGAGCGCTTGGAGAGATTGGATGAATAACAGAACTAACAACAAATAACTTTAGGACTGAGCACAGTTGCCTCCCTGTGTCCCAAAATGGTTAGCAAAGAATTCCCACAGCCATAACAACTCCGTTTGACAACGTTTCAGGTAGCAGATCTTAGGACGTGCGAGAAAGGAGGGAAAAAAGGTTGGAGGTACTGGGGATTGAACCCAGGACCTCGTGCATGCTAAGCACGCGCTCTACCACTGAGCTATACCCCCTACGGCAGCCCCTCTATCAGAGGGCCGCTGTGACCCTTAGATGTCCGCGGTTGTTTGAGTCAGCGGACTGAGCCATCAAGACAAAGCTACTTTATGTTCGATTCTGCTACTTCTAAACTTCCTACACTACATCCTCTCTCAGGCGCTGCTACTCCAGGAGAAAGGTACCTTAATGGTACACAGAAAGGTACGGTTCCTGATTCGTGGGCAGCTCGTGATCACCCGCCTCGAAGTCGGCTTCCTATCAGTTTAGATTGCCTGCAGCGCGCTTCCATTCTTGGGTGTCCGGGGATACTTCATTCTCCTGCAACTTTTCTTCACATTACTTTGTTCTCTTTTGACTCCTGGATACTTTAATGTTTTACATGGTTGAAAAGTAAAACTGACTCAAGTGTGTGTGAAGATACTCTAAAATTGAATACAAATAGACACAAATCTAATTGCATTTCAAAAGGATAACGTAACCACATTGAAGAGAAAAAGAAAGAACACATTCAAGTAAATATTGTACATGGTATTCTGTCCTAATTGTAAAGAGAAAAGCCCCCCAACAAATCTTAACCTCTATATAGTAGGGTTATTTTTTGTAGTATTAAGGATATAGCAATTCTGATACTTTGCGTGAATTTTATTTATTTTTATTTGTGGCTGTGTGGATTTACTTTTGTGTGATTGGGGAAATTAATATATATACTGCTGTTGGAAATCAGGGCTCTTGCTGTGAGAAAGGGAGGTAAGAAATAGCCCTGTTAGCTAAGGATGGGGATTAGAGGCATCAGGATGAAATTATATATATGTGTGTGTGCATATATATGCAAGTAAAATTATATACATATATAATTATATGCATATATATAAATTTATATGTGTATATAAAATTGCCATTTTCCCCCAGATGTGTCTGCTAACAGGACCTAGAAGAAACAATACATCAGTAGAAATAAGCAATGCTAGCCCTATATCTGGATTTTTAAATACCATTCTCCACTAAAGGAGACCAGAGCTACTTGTAGAAGTCACTGACTCTAGGATAAGGGAAAGTGCAAGATGAACCTAAGACATCTTTGTGAGCTAGAATATAGGCACCCAAAAATGTTGGGGACGATTCAAAAGGATCCAGAAGCCAACTTGAAGGACCACTCACTGGTCAAATCTGAGACACTTTGACCACGAATAATGACAATAAATGATTATAATCGTTGGATACTTAAATGAATAAACATGAAAGAAGAGAAAGTTTTCTTTACAGTGGTATGCCAACTAATAAATATAGAAGTAATAATAGTTAGAAATCACCATTTGGCAATGACAAGAATAATGATCGACTCAGGCAAAATTCATAAATCAATGCTAAAAAACATAGGTAAAATTTTGATGAGGATCGGGTTATTTATATAGTCTCAGAGTATTTCTCTACAGATTACTTATTAATTGCAAAGGGGAAAATTATCATTTTATAGGGAAAGAAACCTGGTAGATACAACTTTAACCAAGTAATCAAAGCTAATATCACTAATAATGGGAAAAACTGACAAAACATGCCTCCTGGTGTAATAGAGGGAAACAACACCATTTCTGTGTTATTCCTCCCAAATATTCATACTCTAAATCTAGTCTAATTGTAACATAAGTTGAAGAACATTCTACAAAATCATTGCCATCTTCTCTTCAAAAACATATCAATCTCATGAAAGACAAGAAGATTAAGAAACCATTCCTAATTAAAGGAGACTAAAGAGTAACCAAATTCATATGTGATCCTGGAATAGACCCTACTTTGGGAGAGAAATTTCTGCAAAGGATTTTATTGGTAAAATTAAAGTTAATGTAGACTGTATATTAGATAGTACTATTTTATCAGTGTTAAGTTTCCTGAATTTGATCATTGTTCTGTGGTAAGGAAATTTTCTTGCTCTTAAGAAGTACATAGTAAAGTGTACAATAAAAAGATTAGGAAGGCCAGCCTGGGTGGCCTAATGGTCAAGTTTGGTGTGTTCCACTTTGGCAGCCCAGGTTTCATTCCTGGGTGCAGACCTACACCACTTGTCTCAGTGGCCATGCTGTGGCAGTGGCTCGCATACAAAATAGAGGAAGATTGACAACAGATATTAGCTCAGGGTAAATCTTCCTCAGCAGAAAAAAGAAAAAGAAAAGGTAGAAGTGTATAATAAAAAGATATAATGTCTGCAAATTGTTCTCAAATAGTTTAGAAAAATAATAGTGTTTGTCAAAATATATACATACATATATATTCTATGGTTCTTGGTTATTGAGGGATAGGCAACATGGTGTTCTGAAATGATCTCAAGATTTGGACAGTATGTACTTCTCAGGTGGTTCCCATACTATTTAAAATGTTGCTAAGCAGAGACAAAGATGCAGATTTCCCAATTTATATTAGAATTTAGCAGGTGTTTTGCTCTGTTTCCCTTTCATGCTCCTTGCTTGTGAGTTAATCAATTTAGGACATTTGAAAGAGATTGAATTTCTTTCTCAGAGCCGGGAGGTGAAGAAAGGCTGCCCTGGTAAGGAAAGAAAGAGTGAGGTTGGGAGACAGACTCCCTCCCCTCTCTATTATTCAGAAGTAAAGATGAGCACAGACAGTGATTAATTTGAAACCATAAAAACCCCTTGAAGGGGCTGATGGTAGACTAGAAATTTTGAGGAGTATCTGGAAATACAAAGCAGAAATGATTGTATGGACAGGAAACAGGAGAGCAAATGGCTGTTCTTTCTCTACGGTGAAAACGTCCTAGACACCTGCGAATTATTTGTCTTCTTGTTTTGGCAGCTAATAATTTCCATTTGGACACACATACCCAAAAAACTTTTTTTGCTACTTCTTTAGTAGCATATTTGATGTTAATTTTATTTAGAGATTTGTCAGCGCAAAATAACCAATAACCATTCTGTAGATAAGAGAAATAAGGTGCGTTTTACTTGAGCCAGAGTGAGGATTATAACCCAGGAAGACCTTAGAAAGCTTTCCGGAGCAGTATGGTTTTCAGTACAGTCTTGTATCTTTTTAGAACAAAGACCATACATTAAACACACCCAGGTTATGTTTTCATCAAAGTTTCAAAGAGGTATTTAGTTGCAAATTAACAGGTCAACATGATCCCGATGTCAAGAAAGGGACTAATCTGGGCATTACCCACAGGGCATTATCAATAGGGTGTAGGGAGGGGAAATATGCATTCTTACCTTGAGAGAGTGCATTCTTTCATGGTAAAAGCAGATGTACAATGTATGTTTGATAGGCCATAACTCAGGCTTTTTAGCTCAAGCCGAATCAGTTTTGAAGTCCAACAGTTACCCTATATACCTCAATATGTGAAAAATCTCTTCTCAGATTTTAAAAGAAAGAAAACAAGATGAGTGATAAAATAAAAGGAAATTGGGTAGTATGAAATAGCAATTCGGCACAAGTAGGGTGTCTGAGTCATTTAAATCAGGTTCTTCTTTTTTTTTTTTTCCATATTTGGCAGGATTCCAGCCACACAGCTGTCATTTGCAGTAGCATCGACCCACTCATTCACCTAGTATTCTCGGGCTTATTGTTGAACCAAACTTTTGGTGATGGAGAGAGAAGATAAGTAGAGAAATCAGAGGGAAGACTTTTGGTTCCTTGTCCTAAAAACTCCAGAGAAAACGAAGGAAACTCAAGCAATTTTTCCTCAGGCCTCTTATTTTCTTCTTCTTTTCCTGTTTTTCCTTCTCTCAATAATAGTGGAAAATAGAAGCCAAGATGATGAATTTGTTAATATGGCGGCACACTTATTGTTTTGGGTTTAGGGGATCCTACGCAGTAGTACGCTGAATAATGGCTCCCAAAGATATCAGGTCCCAATCCCTAGAACCTGTAAATGTTACCTTATATGGAAAAACTGTCTTTGCAGGCGCGATTACATTAAGGATCTTGAAACGGGTAGATTACCTTGGATTATCTGGGTAGGCCCAAGGTAACCAAATGTCCCTATAAAAAAGAGGCAGAGGGAGATTTCACACACAGAGGAGAAGGCAATGTGACCATGGAGACAGAGTGGAGTGATGCTACCACAAGCCAAGGAATGCTGGCAGCCACCAGAAGCTGGAAGAGGCCAAGGATGGATTCTTCCCTAGAGCCTCTGCAGAGGACATCACTCTGCCAGTGTCCTGATTTTGGTCTGGTGATATACTAATTTCAGACTTCAGGCCTCCGGAAGAGTGAAAGAATACATTTCTGTTGTTTTAAGCTGCCAAGTTTATAGTAGTTTTTTATGGCTATCACGCACAACTAACAGACCATGTAAACTTCTGCTCTGCAACCTGCTTTGAGTGGGTTTAAGCCTCATGAAGTTTAAATAGTGTAGCATTAAAATGAACGTCTTGGATCACGTGTTTACTTTTCTTGTGAGCAGGCAATGAGTAAAGGACAAAAAAAGCCCCAAGAGAATAGCTTACACCGTGTTTCTTAAACACCAGGCAGCTACTGCTTGGAGGTGCCAGGAGTCGAACCCGGGACCTCATGCATGCGAAGCATGCGCTCTACCACTGAGCTACACCCCCTTGCTGTGAGCCTAGGCGTGGCCCTGAGCTCCACTGTGGAGGTTCCTCAGAAACTATCTTACTATATTCTGTGGACCCCTCTCTTCCCAATTCCTCTTTGCTGTTTTAGCAGTAGTGGGTTTAAGAGCAGGATTTGTGACAGCTTTAAAATAGAAGACCCCTGGGAGCTGTGGGGGGTACTGATTCTTTAACAAATAAAGCTTGAAATGGAACACAAAATATTGAAAACGTGCATCAGAAAATTGACCAGATTTTCCCTGCATATAACACTTCTTACTATTTGCTGTTTGCTCCATAGGAATGTTAAGGGCAAAATTTTGATGGGAAAAACCCGAGTGAGAATAAAAACCATGGGCAATTTGTTACCAATTCATTACCAAGGGTCTGTTCATTTTTATTACAGCCTGAAGGCAACTAAGAAGGTTCATGAAATAGTCCAGGAGAACAATGCCCAGTGCATGAACGAAACAGCAGATTTAGGTGTAGAAAGAAGTGTGGAATTTTGAAAGCAAGTTAATAGGTAGATAGACAGATTGGAGAGACCTATTGGGTTTTGCAGACCAAGAAAGAAAGGCAGGGCATAAAAAGAGCCCAATCATTCAACAAACAGGAGGAAAAGAAAAAGAGAGATATTTTTTGTTGTTGTTGTTACTCTTTGGGAGAATGGAAGAGATACTAGGAGAAGGAGAGGGGTTTGGTGTTAGGCTTGTTGAATTTAGCATATTTATCTATGGGATCCCAGCTGTCAATGAAGCACAGTGAACTCTCAGCCCAGTGGTCTGATCTGAATACTTGGGGGTGGGAGTGATCAGCAGGCACAAGAATGTAGAGTGAGTAGAATGAGAACTGAAGGAGTCCTTTGAGATTGAGAGAGCAGGAACTCATTTACTGACAATTGTATAAAGCAAAAAAATGAACTTTTTCCTAGACTGATCTTGAACCCTAGGATTCACAGTGGTTAGTACCATGGCCTTGAAACTTCCAATGAAGACCCAGAAAAACTCACTTCCTGGTACCAGACTCCTAGTAGGTGTTATCTCTTCCTCATTCATCTACGTCTTTGCCTCTATTAGTAAGTATATCATTGAATCTCTTTTGAAATTGAAAGGACCTTATCAGTTTGGCAGATTTCCCTATCAGTTGGCTCATGGGGCTGGTAGAATAGATAGGAGGAAAAGGAAGTTTCAGGTTTCACCGAAATTGAGCACTAGAGAAGTGGCCCCCACAAAAGTCTGCAAGCTCTGGTACATGAGTGTGTGTGTGTGTGTGTGAGAGAGAGAGAGAGAGGGCTGGGAGGATAAGTGGGAAATTATCCAGGCTGTTCGATGGCATGAAAGCACAAATATGAAAGTTTCCAGAGTCATCAAATAATTATCCTCTAAATTGCACTTGGAGAAACCTAGCTCCTGGTTGGATTACCACAAGTTCCTCACAAGGAGATTTTGTTTCGTTTCTGTTTGCCCCAAAATACACTGAACACCAAAATTGTTTATTAATTTTCTGTAACAGCGTTCAAACTCTGTCCATTGCATGCTTGAAATATCTACTCACTGGGAAATGGTAGGATGAGTTCCAAATATATGAGATTCTTCTGATGAAATAACCATTTATCTCGGGTGATAGAACTCACTCATACCCAATTACTCTATTCAGGAAACCTGCAGACATACAAAGTGCTTTTTATTTTATTTTTTTTGTGAGAAAGATTGACCCTGAGCTAACATCTGTTGCCAGTCTTGCTCTTTTTTTTTCTCTCCAAAGCCCCAGTGCATAGTTGTATATCCTAGTTGTACGTCATTCTAGTTTTTTTATATGGAATGCCACTACAGCATGGTTTGATGAGTGGTATTTAGGTCTGCACCCAGGATCTGAACCAGCGAACCCTGCGCTGCCCAAGCCAAGCATGAGAACTTAACTACTCAGCCACTGGGCCACCCCAGAAGTGCATTTCTAATGCATCTAAGACCAGGGAGAAAACTGTAACTGGTTGCGTGCCATTTTTAAAAAGTTGACGGGCCAGGATGAAGGGATAAAGAAGATGTGGTATATACATATGATGGAACACTATTCAGTAAGGTAAAAAAAGGAAATCTTGCCATTTGCTACAACAAGGATGGGCCTTGAAGACATTATGCTAAGTGAGATAAGTCAGAGAAAGACAAATACCATATGATGTCCTTTGTATGTGGAATCTAAGAAAAAAAAGTGAACTAGAGAAAACAGAGAGTGGAATGGTGGGTACCGAAGCCTGAGGCGTCGGCGAATGGGAACGATGTTTAAGGGCACATACTTGCAACTGGTAGATAAATAAGTCCTGGAGATCTAATACACAATACAGGAATTAAAGACAACAAAACTGTATTATAAACATTAAACTTGCTAAGAGACTAGATCTTAATTGTTCCCACCACTAGAAGAAATTATAATTATATGATGTGATAAAGGTGTTAGCTAACACAGACACAACACACACAAAGTTGACAGATGAAAAGGGGTGAAGTTTTCACGAAAAGAGCTTCTATGTTATGCTCTGGAAACTGAATTCACGCTCATGATTTTCTTTAGTGTTTACAACATCTCAATTTGTTGACATGGACAGGGAGGTTTAGTTATATTGCTCTAAGTCTCCCACCATGATTGAATTTGAAGAAACTGTTCCCAAAGTAGGCAGTAAAGGACTGAGCAACCTTTTTTTCTCCTATTAAATGTCTTTGAAAAAATAAAGTACTGCGTTTTGAGTCAGAATGACTGCATAGCCTAATGGATGGTGCCTGCTTCCACATTCCTGTGCAGCCAATAGTCCTGCCCAACTGCCACCTCCTGTACATTCACACAGGGTTTCACACACGTGGCTGCATCCCCTCCCTGCCCAGAACTCCTTAATCTTTAATTTCTCCCCAAAGAAAGCTAAACAAAAGATGAACATGTTGTAGGATAGAACCCCAAAATAAAACAGAGTTGACTTTTCAGAATTCATCTACAATGTACTTTAAAATGAGTCATTCTTGTCCTGGGCCAAAGTTACACATGGGTTCACATCAAAGAAGTACCTTAGTTTGACACACGTTGTTTTTATTGACATATAATTTTTTGAAATTTCCATCTATGTTTCCTATGGCTTTCTCATACTAAGCTTTTGGCTTTTTCACCCTATCTTCTTCTCCCATAACTTACAGAGGTGGAGTCCCTTGGAGAAGTCTATGATTAGAAGGGGAAAGAGTATTTCCATTTGGGCATGAAGCCTAATATAATACAGAAAAGTAATAGTGATAATTTATGATCTTCTTTTTCATGTTTTGTCTATTTTCCTTTTGCAACTTGATGAATTCCCTCAGTTGGAGCATATGAATACTTTTCTCCTGACACAGTGGATGTAAGTGGCAAAAAGACGTTGTGAAACTGTACTTTGAAAACAAAGAGAGAGAAAATATGTCAACAGAATAGAAAATGACCCCTTGCTGAGCACTAGTTCTGAATCTTTTTTTGAAGAAGTAAATCCCAAAGCCAAGACAACTTGGGAAAGATCTTATCCTGGTTAGAGTGTTGCTGAGTGGAAACAAAGATACAAACTTCCCAGTTCATACAGGAAGTTAGCATGATCTTGACTGCAAAACTTGCAAAATTTTTATTAAAAAGTAGAAGAAACCACATCAAATTCTATTGTGTATATTGATTCAAAAATATTAATAAATATATTACCATGGAAGGGGAACAGATCAATGATTAGAACGCAAAAATGGTTCAACAATAGAAATAACATTTATTTTTATTTTTTTCCTACATTGGAATAGGAAATTGGAAAAATTAAAATACAGCCATATATTTATAATATATGTCCTCTTGATCCACGTCACAGCACTCAAAACAGTGATTCTCAAACTTTAATGTGCAAAAGAATCACTTGGGGATCCTGTTGAAATGCTGGTTCTAGTTCAGCGGGTCTGGGATGGAGCTGACATTCTGCGTTTCTAACAAGCTCTCAGGAGCCGCCAACTTTTTTGGTCCAAGGACCACACTGACAAAGCATTTGGAAAATTTCTTCCCGGTAGAGGGCGCTACTATCTCAGGTAAATTTAAGTCATCTATTTAAGTCCAATTCTCGGCTAAGAGTAAAGACAGAACAAAACTGGAAATTAATCTGTGAATTTTGAGATTTTCAGCCAAATGTACTTCTCAAAGGAACTATCGCGGCCATAGTGTGCCTTCTCCACGTTAATTGATGAACGTAAATTTCTCAATTTTCCAGTTTGGAAGGGTCCGCTTTTCTCCTTTTTCAACCTGCAGTCTGATTATGGCCAACATGGCTCAGGAAACAAAAGAAACTAAGAAAAATTGCACTAGAGACTGTGTTTTCCTTTTGTTAAATCTTTCCATCCTTATCTTTTCTTTCTTGCTTTATTAATAATACTGCAAAAAGGAACCAAAGGCAAAAGAAGTCGGCAGTTTGGCGACGTCTTGTTTCGAAATCTCGAGCTGCTGAGCGAGCCGAGTCTTTGTCTTCTCCTTCCATCTTTTCCTCCTTTTGCTTACGCAGCCACCCTAGGTGTTGCCAAGCACGAGCTGTAGAAACAGGGCAGTAAAATAATATTAACGAACGGCAAGTCTTTGTGAAACAGGTTTACTTTCCTTTTGAGCAGGAAAAGGAGTAAAACAGTGTAAAAGACAATAGACCGAAAATGGAGGTGCCGGGGATTGAACCCGGGGCCTCGTGCATGCTAAGCACGCGCTCTACCACTGAGCTACACCCCCTCGAGTAAATGCTCCACTCGGGAATATATTCAAGATAGAACACAGCCATTTTGGGTGGGTTTTGCAAAAGTTAGAATCAAGTCAAAGTACATTCTACTTCATCTCGCTATTTCCAAAATCTTAAATCTAAGCTTTGTGTTACGTTTGGCTGAAAAAAGTGTAGACTTCATTCTAGACCGAAAGGTCCCATTGGTGATCCTGGGATCCTTGCACTCCTTTCAGTCTGGAGTCACTTCCCTGCCAGTAGAAGAGCCTGGGATGAAACATTTTCTCTCATGTCTTCACTCTCTCTTTTCTTCTCTTTCCCTGACGCTCTAAAGGGCTGCCAGAAAGCCACGAAGTATAACGCGAGAGATACAGACCATATTAGCTCCAGAAGGGGAGAGAATACGGAAGGACAAATGCAGAGTTGTTCGTGTCTGTCACCCGGGAGAGACGGCGCGCGGGCGAAGATCGCGCCCCCTTTCGGGCAGAATACTCTCCGCCGTCAGGAGAACGTCAGGACAGCGATTTAAGCAAGGAGGCTACACCTGCGATGCGCATTAGCCCTTTGTAAAACCCTCCTCACAGCTGGACTGGTTCACCAACCGCATCCTTCTCTGAGACTCTGAGTCTCTCCCTTCCGGTCCAACAAACCTACAGAGCCTCAACTAACATTGGGGAAGTCGCTTATAAGGGCAAAAGATATAATAAGGTAGTGTGGTAAATTGTACTTCTCCAGAGATTAAAAGGACATTAATAACGATGAAAAATAAATGAATCAAACAACCAGCTCAAGGGGCCAGCCCGGTGGGAGAGTGGTTAAGTTCGTCCTCTACTTCGGGGGCCCAAGGTTTGCTGGTTGGATCCTGCGCGGACATGGCACTGCTCATCAAGCCATGCTGAGGCTGCATCCCACACAGCGCAACCAGAAGGACCTACAACTAAAATATACAACTATGTACTGGGGGCTTTGGGAAGAAGAAGAAGAAAAAAAAAAAAGATTGGCAACAGAGGTTAGCTCAGGTGCCAATCTTTAAAAAAAAAATCAGCTCAAGATGTTAGAAAATGAACAACAAAATAAACCAGAAGAATGCGTAAGGAAGGGTTGATAAAGACAAACTCAGAAAATAATGAGTTAAAAAATTCAAATAAACAAAAACCTGAATATTTGAAAAGTCAATAAAATAAACAAACCTCTAGCCAACCTTCTCAAGAAAACAGAAAATAAGTGCAAACATGCAAAATTAGAACTGACTGGAGGAAATAACCCTCAAAACAGAAGAACTTTTTAAAAATCATAAGAAATGTTATAGCACAATTCAGCAAATGATTTGAAAACTTAGATGAAGTGGATTTTGTAAATTCAGTATTCCTAAATTAATCCATGTAGAAACAGAAAGTCTAAATATATCACCATGTTAGAAAAATAGAGAAAATGGTTGAATAGGCACACCCCCAAAAAGGACACCAAGAGCAAATACTTTCACAAGGACATTCTATCAAACTGCTAAATATCAGAAAATCATGATTGCTGCTGAAATTATTCAAAGCACAGAAAAAGCAGGAACTTTCCTGTTCATTTATAAAGTGAATATAACCACCACAAGCATTTTCAATTTGCACCAAAAATGAAAACTACAAGCCCATTTCACATAACACAGGATGCCCAAGAAATTTCAGAAATGCAAAGATCAGTCTTTGTTAAGGAAGTTATTGACAAAGACTTTCTCCTCTACCAAACTCTACTCAGGGTCCCCTCAACACTTTTTCAACTAGACCTTGACTTTCGGACTTCTGTCTTCATCTCTGTGTTGTCCAGTTTTAGTGAGAATCCCACTAAGTTGGTTTAAGTAGAATCCTCATCCTCCATATCTGATCACTCTCCATATGTAATTGAGTTCCTCATCCTTTGCCATCCCCCAGGTGATGTCTGATTACTTTGGCCTGATTTCAGCAAGAATCCCATTAGGTATCTTTAGTCATGATCGTTCCTTACCTCTGATGTTTCCTCTTAGTAATTTTCTAGCCGCTGGCACCCTACCCACTCCCAACACCCACTCCTTGGCTATAAATTCCCACTTGCCCATGCTGTATTTGGAATTGATCCCAGTTCTATACTGAGGCCTCTTTTCCCCTATTGCTCTTTCCCCCTATTCCCCTGAAAGAAATCTACTTTGCTTTAGCTACTGTCCAGCTCTGGTTTTTCTTTAACAAAATTAATATAATCCATCATACTGATAGAGGCAAGGAGAAAAAACATACATAATTGTCTCCATAGATGCAGAAAAGCTATTTGACAAAAGTCAACATATATTTAATATTATAGTGGGTTGAAGAGTGTGCCCCTCAAATTTATGTCCACTTGGAACCTCAGAATGTGACCTTGTTTAGAAATAGGGTTATTGTAGATGTAATTGGTTAAGATGAGATCATACCGAACTAGAGTGAGCACTAAATCAAATGACTGATATCTTCATAAGACAAAAATATACAGAGACAGAGATACACAGAGGGAAGAAGGCCATGTGACAAGGAGGCAGAGATTGCAGAGATTGCAGTGATGCAACTACAAGCCAAGGATTGCTGGGAGCCAGCAAGAAACTAAGATGAGGCAAAGAAGCGTCCTTCCCTAGAGACTTCAGAGGGTGCATGACCCTCTTGACACCTTGGTTTTGGCCTTCTGACCTAGAGAACAGTGAGAGAATAAATTCCTGCTATTTTAAGCCACCGAATTTGTGGTAATGTGTTATGGCAGCCATAAGAAACTAATGAAATACACTAAAAGCACTCAATAAAATAAAAATTGATGGACATGTCTCAACACAATAACATGCTTATATACTTCAGGGCAAAAACTAGCATTTTAGTTAATTGGGAAGCACTAGTGGCTTTGCTAGTAAAGACAGGAACAAAATAAAGATGCTTACTATTTCCACTGCTATTTAATATTAAGTTGCAGATAGTTGTCAACTCAATTAACAAGACTGTTAAAGACCTAAAAGTGAAAGAAGCAGGGGAAACTATGTTATGATTCAGAGTTATGATCAGATATCCAAAAGAATAAATGAAAAAAACTACTACAAAACAATGAGATTTCAGTAAAGTGGTACATTAGAAAAGTAACACACAAAAGTCAATATCCTTCATATACACACACACACACACAAACACAATAAAATATATAATGCAGGGAGTGATGTCAGTGTCATGGCAGAGTGAGCTTGCCCAGGACTCTCTCCCCTCCAACTTACAACAAAAAGGAACAACCATATTCCAACAGAAAATATCCTCATAGCACAGGAATCCTTGAGGAGTCATGGCAGCCAAACAACAGAGGGTGGAGAGACTGGAGCCCCCCTCGGAGGAGTTGGAATGGGGTAAGAGAGGACTTTACTCCCTCCCCTAAAGACTGGGATCACTGCCCTGGGAGGATCCGTGAGGGAAGGAGTGGGGGAGGGGTCCCACATCCGCAGGATCACCCAGGACTCCCTAGGCCCTTGCAGCCTAGAGGGAATCCCTCTAACGTACAAAAGCTTTCACAGGGTGTGACCTCATCGAACCAAGACCCTAGGAGACCAGATAGTGAGAGCAGATCAGGAAACCGGGGATTACAGCAAGAAAAAGTGCCCTGCCAGCCCTGCACTGTGCCAGCCATCTTGGCTGAAGGCGGAGGGCTCAGAATACTCAGCTCTCAACCTCCATCCAGTGGTGATAGGCTGTAACTGCAACTGAATAACAATCACAATGGGAAAAAACCGTTCCTCCAGCATCAAGCAATTCATCAAAACTCCAGACCAGAGGGAAAACAAATACCCAGAATTCTGTCCTGAGGACTCAGAAGTAAGTAAACAACAATAACTGCAGAATAGCTATCATCAAAAAACTCAGTGAGGTAAAAGAGAATATGGAGAAACAATTCAACGAGTTCAGGAGCTACTTCACAAAAGAGATTGAAACTATAAAGAAGAATCAATCAGAAATACTAGAGATGAAAGACACAATGGAACAGATAAAACAAAATATGGATTCCCTGAATGCTCGTGTGGACACCATAGAGGAGTGAATCAGCAGAATCAAAGATAGACATGTTGAATTGCTCCAGACAGAGGAGAGAGAACTGAGACTAAAAAGAAATGAAGAAAGTCTCTGAGAAATATCCACCTCAATGAGGAGGTGCAACATAAGAATTATAGGTATCCAAGAAGATGAAGAGAAGGAGAATGGAGCGGAAGGTGTGCTCAAAGAAATAATAACAGAGAACTTCCCAAATCTAGGGAATGAGAGAGAAATGTGTGTGGAAGAAGCTTTCAGATCTTCTACATTTGTCAATGTAAAAAGACATACTGCAAGGCATATAGCAGTAAAACTGGCAAAAATGAATGACAAAGAAAGAACACTCAGGGCAGCAAGGCAGGAAAAAATAACCTAAAAAGGAACCCCTGTCAGACTTTCAGCAGCTTTCTCTGCAGAAACCTTACAAGCTAGGGGAGAATGGAATGACATATTCAAAACTTTAAAAGATAAAAATCTTCAGCCAACAATACTCTATCCAGCAAAAATATCCTTCAGATATGGGGAGAAATTAAATGTTTTCCAAACAAACAAAAGCTGAGGGACTTTGTAGCCAAGAGACCCCACCACATGAAATCCTCAAGAAGGCCCTCATACCTGAAAAAAGAGAAGAAAAAGGGAGAAAGGGGTCATAAAACACAGAGTACAGAGACAAATAGATAGCATTAGAATAGGATAGCAAATATTCACCTATAGCATTAGGATAAAGGGAAGGAAAACACCAAAAACAAAGACAATCTTGTCACTTTAACCACAAACTCACAAGACAAGTTGGAATAAGATATGAGAAAAACAACTTAGGAGGGGAGGAGGAAAGGAACTGAATCAGTTTAGACTAAGGAAATACGAGGACATCAGAAAATGGACTATGTTACGCACAAGATTCTGAATACAAACTTCAAGGTAGCCACTAAACTAAAAAGCAGAACAAAGACATAAAAAATAAATAAGGAAAAAAATAAGAAACACAGCATAAGAAACTGCAGAAGTCAATGGGTAGACCAAAACACACAGGATGAGAAACAAAGGAAAACTGGAAAATGAGTGACAGATTGACAGCATTAAGCCCTCATACATCAGTAATCACCCGACATGTAAATGGATTGAACTCTCCAATAAAAAGACACAGAGTGGCAAGATGGATTAGAGAAAAAGATCCAACAATTTGTTGCCTCCAGGAAACACATCTCAGCTCCAATGACAAATACAAGCTCAGAGTGAAGGGGTGGAAGAAGATACTCCAAGCTAGTGGCAAACAAAAGAGAGCAGGTGTCTTCTAACACATTCTACAAGGCCAACATCATGCTAATATGAAAGCCTGACAAGGACAGCACGAAAAAGGAGAACTACAGGCCAATATTGCTGATGAACATAGATGCAAAAATCCTCAACAAGATTTTGGCAACTGAATTCAGCAATACATGAAAAGGATCATACATCACGATCAAGTGGGATTCATACCAGCGACACAGGGATGGTTCAACATCTGCAAATCAATCAATATGATACACCACATCAACAAATTGAGGAATAAAAACCACATGATCATCTCAATAGATGCAGAGAAAACATTTGACAAGATCCCACAGCCATTTATGATAAAAAACTCTTAACAAAATGGGGATAGAAGGAAATTACCACAACATAATAAAGGATATATGTGACAAACCCACAGCCAACATCATCTCAATGGCCAAAAACTGAGCACTGTCCCCCTGAGAATAGGAACGAGACAAGGATGCCCTCTATCACCACTCTTATTCAAGATAGTACTGGAGGTTTTGGCCAGAGCAATTAGGCAAGAGAAAGGAATAGAAGGAATCCAAATAGGGAGGGAAGAAGTGAAACTCTCAATGTTTGCAGATGACATGATCTTATACATAGAAATCCCCAAAGAATCCATTGGAAAACTTTTAGAAATAATCAACTACAGCAAAGTTGCAGGATATAAAATCAGCTTGC
This sequence comes from Equus przewalskii, assembly GCF_037783145.1. Taxonomy (NCBI): domain Eukaryota; kingdom Metazoa; phylum Chordata; class Mammalia; order Perissodactyla; family Equidae; genus Equus; species Equus przewalskii. The sequence continues at coordinate 28,067,515 of NC_091849.1, forward strand.
ATAAATCAGTAGCATTTCTATACTCTAATAACAAACTAACAGAGAAAGAACTCAAGAACACAATACCATTCACAATTGCAACAAAAAGAATGAAATACCTCAGGATGAATTTAACTAAGGAAGTGAAAGACCTATACAATGAAAAGTACAAGGCTTTCCTGAAAGAAATGGATGATGACATAAAGAGATGGAAAGACATTCCATGTAGCTGGATTGGAAGAATAAACATAGTTAAAATGTTCATACTACCTAAAGCAATCTACAGATTCAACACTATCCCAATCAGAATCCCAATGACATTCTTTACAGAAATTGAACAAAGAATCCTAAAATTCATATGGGGCAACAAAAGACTTCGCATTGCTAAAGCAATCCTGAGAAAAAAGAACAAAGCTGGAGGCATCACAATCCCTGACTTCAAAACATACTACAAAGCTACAGTAATCAAAACAGCATGGTACTGATACAAAAACAGGTGCACAGATCGATGGAACAGAATTGAAAGCCCAGAAATAAAACCACACATCTATGGATAGCTTATCTTCTACAAAGGAGCTGAGGGCATACAATGGGGAAAGGAAAGTCTTTTCAACAAATGGTGCTGGGAAAACTGAACAGCCACATGTAAAAGGATGAAAATTGACCATTCTTTTTCACCATTCACCAAAATAAACTCAAAATGGATCAAAGACCGAAAGGTAAGACCTGAAACCATGACTTCTAGAAGAAAATGTAGGCAGTACACTCTTTGACATCAGTATTAAAAGGATCTTTTTGGACACCATGTCTTCTCAGACAAGGGAAACAATAGAAAGAATAAACAAATGGGACTTCATCAGGCTAAAGAGCTTCTTCAAGGCAAGGAAAAACAGGATTGAAACAAAAAAAACCAACCCATTGATTGGGAAAAAATATTTGCAAGTCATATATACGACAAAGAGTTAATCTCCATAATGTAGAAAGAACTCACACAACTCAACAACAGAAAATCAAAGAACCCAATCAAAAAATGGGCAGGAGACATGAACAGACATTTCTCCAAAGAAGATATATGGATGACCAATAGGCACATGAAAAGATGTTCATCATCACTGATCATCATGGAAATGCAAATCAAAACTACACTAAGATATCACCTTACACCCATTAGAATGGCAAAAATAACCAACACAAAAAGTGACAAATGTTGGCAAGGTTGTGGAGAAAAAGGAACCCTCATACACTGCTGGTGGGAATGCAAACTAGTGTAGCCACTATGGAAAACAGTATGGAGATTTCTCAAAAAATTAAAAATAGAATTGCCATATGACCCAGCCTTCCCACTACTGGGTATCTAGCTGAAGAGCTTGAAGTCAGCAATCCCAAAAGTCCCATGAACCCCTATGTCCACTGCAGCATTATTCACAATAGCCAAGACATGGAAGAAACCTAAGTGCCCATCAACTGATGATTGGATAAAGAAGACTGGTGTATATATATACAATAGAATACTACTCAACCATGAAAAAGGATAAAATCATCCCATTCACAACAACATGGGTGGACCTTGAGGGAATTACGTTAAGTGAAATAAGCCAGATAGAGGAAGACAATCTGTGTATGACTCCACTTATATGAGGAAGTTAAACATGTAGACAAAGAGAACAGATTAGTGATTACCAGGGGAAAGGGGGTTGGCTGGTGGGAACAAAGGGAGAAGTGGTGCACCTACAACACGACTGGCAAACAATAATGTACAACTGAAATTTCACAAGGTTGTAAACTATCATAATCTCAATAAAAGTTAAACAACAACAACAACATATAATGCAGAAGTTCCAAGCCAGGAGAGGGAAGCCAAGAAGACTTGAAACTATTGCCCCTTGCCAAGCACCCAGCTACTAAAATAAGGGTGAGAAATATGTCACTTGGAGAGAAATATGCCACTGTCCCTGCTCCAAGTTGAAATGCTGAAGAGAATCCTTCAAGTTGAAGCAAAAAGATGATGAACAGCAACACAAAACTGTATGAAAGTATAAAACTCTCTGGTAAAGGTCAATATATAGACAAATATAGAATCCTGTAGTATTGCAATGTAGGTGTACAAATCACTTTTAAATCTGGTGTAGAATTTTAAAAAAATGAAAGCATAAAAAGTAATTATAAATCTATGTTAGTGGTTACACAATATAAAAGAAGATAATTTGTGGCATCAAAAACATAAAGTAGAAGAGGGCAGAGATACAAAAGATTAGAGTTTTTACATGTAATAGAAATTAAGTTATTGTCCATTTAAAATAGATTGTTATAACTTTAAGATGTTTTATGTAATTTCAACGGTAACCACAAAGAAAATATCTATAGAATATACAAGAAGAGAATCAAAATATGTCTGTCATAGTCACTTGGGGCTGCTATAACAGAATATCATAGATTAGACAGCTTATACAACAAGCATTTATTACTCACAGTTGTGAAGGCTGGGAAGTCTGAAATCCCGGTGCTGGCAGATTAGTGTCTGATGCAACCACTTCCTGGTTTATAGACAGCCACCTTTTTGCTGTATTCTCACATGATGGGGAGAGAAGGAGAGCTCTGATTCCTTCCTGTCCTTGTAAGAGCACTAATCCCATCAGGGGGTCCAAGCCCCATGACTTCATCTAAACCTAACTACTTCCCGAAGACTCCACCTCCAAATATCATCCCATTGAGGGTTAGGATTTCAATATATGAATTTTAGGAGGACACAAACATGCAGTCCATAATATCACTACAAAAACAATCAACAAAATGCAAAAGAAGGCAGCAAGGTAAGAAAAGAGAGACAAAAAGTATAAGATATACAGAAAACGAGAAAATGGCACTAGTAAGTCCTTCCTTGTCAATAGTGACTTTAAATGTAAATGGATTAAATATATACACAGGCTAAAAGTGAAATGATGGAAAAAGATATTCTATGCAAACTGGAACCTAAAGAGAGCAGGAGTGGCCATGCCTATATAAAACAAAATAATTTTAAGACAGAAGTTGTCACAAGAGACAATGAAGGACAATATATAATGATAAAAAAACTATCAGGAAGATATAACAATTATATATGCACCTAATATTTGAGCTCCAAAATATATGCAGCTGTAGGGGAGGAAGACATTTCCTCTACCCGCTGTGGGTCCTTCTGGCCAGACAACAAATTAAATTCACATGAGATAGAATAACAGGAGAAAATTAAACAAAGCTTTATAACATGTATACATGAAAGAGGCTCAGGAAAACAGAGCAACTTGCCAAAATGGCAGAAGCTTTCACCTTAAATACCACCCTCAGCTAAAGACAAAGACAGATGTTGGGGGTGGGGAGAGTCAGTTATGGGAGATTACCAGAAAAGCACAGTAAACAAGAGTAAGGTTATTATGCAGATGTAAATCCTTGCCTTCTGGATTGATAAGAGTTTCCAGAGATAAGGTCATCTCCCTTCTTCCTGGTACGAAGAGGGAGACACCTTTACAGATGGATATTTCCTTTACAAATGTAAATGTCTCTTACAAAGGGTAACTTCTGCTTTTCAGAGTTTTCCCCATGTCTGCAGTTTCTAAAAGTAACCACCCCAAAATAATCCTCATGCCAAAGAGACATATCTTGGGGTGGCCAGTTCCAGTCCCCTACAGCAGCAAACACTGACAGAACTGAAAGGAGAAGTAAACAGCAACACAATAATAATAGGAGACTTTAATATCCCACTTTCTGTTATGGATAGAACAGCTGAACTGAAGATCAATAAGGAAACAGAGGATTCAAACAACATTATAGACCTGTTGGACCTAACAGATATAACAGAACACACATATGCAGAATACACATTCTTCTCAAGTGCTCATGGAACATCTTCCAAGATAGACCACATGTTAGGTCACAAAAAAAGTCTTAACAAACTTAAGAAAATTGAAATTATGCAAGTATCTCTCCAACCACAATAAAGTGAAACTGGAAATCAATAGCAGAAGGAAAACTCACAAATATGTGGAAATTAAACAATTCATTCTTAAACATTCAGTGGGTTAAAGAAGAAATCACAAAGGAATTTAGAAAACATCTGGAGACAAATGAAAATGAAAATACAACATACCAAAATTTATCGGATGTGGTGACAACAGAACTAAGAGAAGGGTTTATAGTTGTAAATGTTTACATTAAAAAAGAAGAAAGATCTCAAATCAACAATCTAACTTTATGCATCCAGGAACTATAAAAAGAACAAACTAAACTAAAAGTTAACAGAAGGAAGAAAATAATAAAGATTAGAGCAGAGATAAAATAGAGAATATAAAAACAAAAGAAAAAAATCAATGAAATCAAAAGTTGACTTTTTGAAAACATCAATAAAGTTGACAAACTCAGCTAGACTAAGAAAAAAGAGAGAAGATTCAACTAAAATTAGAAAGGAAAGAGGGGACATTACAACTGATATCATAGAAATGAAAAGGATCATAAGAGACAATTGTGAACAGTTATATGCCAACAAATTGGATAATCTGGAAGAAATTAATAATTTACTAGAAACATACAACCTACCAAAACTGAGAAAGAATAAAAAATCTGAACAGACTTGTAACTAGTAAGGAGACTGAAGCAGTAATCAAAACCTCCCAACAAAGAAAAGTCCAGGACAAGATGGCTTCGTGGGAGAATTCTACCAAACACTTAAAGAAAATACTCCTCAGAATCTTCCAAAGAATTGAAGAATAGGGAATGTCTCTGAAATTATTCAATGAGGCCAGCATAACTCTGATAACAAAAGCAAAGACACAGCATGAAAAGAAATCTACCAACCAATGTCCCTGATGATTATTGATGCAAAAATCCTCAACAAAATACTAGCAGACTGAATTTAAAAGCATATTGAAAGGATTATACACCATGACCAAGTGGAATTTATACCTGGAATGCTAGGATGGCTCAACATATGAAAATCAATGTAATACATCACATTTACAAAATAATAGGTAAAAACTACATGATCATTTCAATTAATGCAGAGAAAGCACTTGACAAAATCCAACACCCTTTTATGACAAAAAAATTTAACAAAGTAGGAAGAAGTAAACTACCTTAACATAATAAAAACCATACATGAAAAGCCCACAATTAATATCATACTCAACGATGAAAGACAGAAAGTGTTTCCTCTAAGATGAGGAACAAAACAAGTATGCTTACTCTCACCACTACTATTCAACATAGTACTAGAACTAGCCAAAGCAGTTAGACAAGAAAAAGAAACAAAAGACATCTAAATTGGAAAAACAAGAAGTAAAGTTATCTCTATTCACAGATGACATGATATTCTACGTGGAAAACTCTAAAGACTCCACCAAAAAACTGTTACAGCTAATAAAAAATGTCAGCAAATTTGCAGAATACAAAATCAACACACAGAAATCAGTTGCATTTCTATATGCTAACAAAGACTAATTTGAAAAGAAAATTAAGAAAACAATCCCATTTACTATAGCATCAAAAAGGATAAAATACTTAAGAACAAACTCAACCAAGGAGGTAAACGACTTGTATCTTAAAAACTACAAAACATTGATAAAGAAAATAAAGAAGATACAAATAAGTGGAAAGATATTCTCTGTTCCTAGATTATAAAACTTAATATTGTCAAAATATCCATACTACCCAAAACAATCTACAGATTCAATGCAATCCCTACCAAAATCCCAATGGCATTTTTTGTGGAAATAGAAAAAACAATTCTAAAATTTATATGGAAGCTTAAGGAAACCTGAATAGTCAAAACAATCTTGAAAGAAAAGAACAAAGTTGGAGGCATCATCTTTCCTGATTTGAAAACATACTATGAAGCAACAATAACTAAGATGCTATGGTACTGGCATAAAGACAGATACATAAAACAATGGAACAGAATAGAGAGCCCAAAAATAAATGCTTGCATATATGGCCAAATGAGTTTTGACAAGAGAGCCAAGACTATACAATGGGGAAATGACTGTCTCTTCAACAAGTGGTCTTGCATAAACTAGATATTCACATGCAAAAGAAAAATGTTAGACCCTTACCTTACACTAATACAAAAATAATTCAAAATAGATTAAAGACCTAAAGCTACAAAGCTTCTCCGAGAAAAGCTTCAGGATGTTGGACTTGGCAATGATTTCTTGTGTATAACATCAAAAACACAGGCAACAAAAGCAAAACCATACAAATGGGACTACACCAAACTTTGAAAATTCTCTGCAGCAACGGAGACAATCAACAGAGTGAAAAAACAACCTATAGAATGGGAGAAAATATTTGCAAACCATATATCTGATAAGGGGTTAATATTTAAAATATATACACACATATAAATATATTATACAATATGACAAAAACAAAACAAAGATAACCCAATTAAAAAATGAGCAAAGAACTTGAATAGACAATTCTCTAAAGATGATATACAAATGGCCAACAAGCATATGAAAAGATGACCAACATCGCTAGTCATAAAAGAAATGCAAATCAAAACCACAATGAGATATCACCTCACACTCATTAAGATGGCTACTATCAAAAGAACAGAAAATAACAAGTTTTGGTGAGCACGTGGAGAAATTAGAATCCTTGTATACTATTGGTGGAAACGTAAAATGGTGCAGCCATTATGGAGGTTTCTCAAAGAATAAAAATAGAATTACTATATGATCCAGCAATTCCACTTTTGAGTATACAGCCAAAAGAATTAAAAGCAGGATCTCAAAGAGATATCTGCACATCTGTGTTCATTGCAGCATTATTCACAACTGCCAAGAGGTGAAAGGAACCCATATGTCCATTGACAGAAGAATGGATAAAGAAAATGCGGTATATATGTACAATGGAATATTATGGAGTCTTAAAAAAAAGGAAATTCAGTTACATGCTACAACATGGATGAATCTCAGGGACATTATGCTAAGCAAAATAAGCCAGCCACAAAAAGACAAATACTGTATGATTCCCCTCATATGTAGTAGGTAAAGTAGTCAAAATCGTAGAAACAGAAAATAGAAAGGTAATTGTCAAGGGCTAGGTGGAGGGGATGGGGGGAATTACTATTTAGTGGGGATACAGTTTCACAGTTGCAAGATGAAAAAGTTCTAGAGAGCCATTGCACAAAAATGTGAATATACTTAACACTGCTGAACTGTGAACTTAAAAATGGTTAAGATGGTAAATTTAGCGTGTATTTTTTATCACAATAAAAAAGTTAAGTAAATAAATAAAGTGAGCCCATGATACACAAAAACATATGGATTGCACCTAAAACAATGCTTACAGGCAAAATTTATATCTGTAAATGTTTATGTTAGGTAAGAATGACCTGAAATCAATAACCCTACCTTAAAGCTTAAGACACTATAAAAAGAAAAGCAAATGAAATGTAAAGCAAGCAGAAGGAAGGAAATAATAAAAGTTAAAATGGAAACTAATGAAATGAAAATAGAAAATCAATAAAATCAAAAGTTGGTTCTTTGAAAGATCAACAAAAATGGCAAACCTTTAACCAAATTGACCAAGAAAAAAGAGAGAAGACCCAAGTTACTAAAATCAGAAATGAAATAGAGACAGAAATAAAAGAGCATTATGAAAGAATACTATGCACAATTTTATGTCATTATATTAGATAACTTAGATGAAATGGGAAAATTCCTAAAAAGCATAAACTACTAAAACTGACTCAAGAAGACATATAAAATCTAAATAAGCCTATAACAAGAAAAAGATTGAATTAGCAATCAAAATCTAACATCAAAGGAAAGTTTAGGCCCTAATGGCTTCATTGGTGAATTCTATAAAACATTTAAAGAAGAATTAATGCCAATTCTCCACAAACTCTTCCAAAAAATATAAGAGAAAACACTTTCAAATACCTTTTTATAACATCAATATTATCCTGATGCCAAAACCAAAGACATTACAAGAAAACTATTGATCAATATCTCTTATGAATATTGACATTTAAAAATCCCCATTATATACTAGCAAACAGGATCCAGCAACATATAAAAAGAATTATACAGGGGGCCGGCTCCATGGCCGAGTGGTTAAGTTTGCTCATTCCGCTTCAGCAGCCCAGGGTTCTGGGTGTGGACATGGCACCGCTCATTAGGCCATGTTGAGGCAGCATCCCAAATGCCACAACTAGAAGGACACACAACTAAAATATGCAACTATGTACTGGGGGGATTTGGGGAGAAAAAGCAGGAAAAAAAATGAAAGAAGATTGGCAACAGTTGTTAGCTCAAGTGCCAATCTTTGAAAAAAAAATTAAGCTTAGCTTTTGTTTCTCTGAACATAGTAAGCAGTTGTGATACACCTTTATCCAACATCTGGAGTCCTGATGCTTCTATTTTCTTCCCTAAAGAACATTTTTATCTCAAGTGTTCTGAAATACTTCTCTACATGCAGTACAAAATGGGTGCCACTTCCATATACTGATATAACATTGTTCTCAACATAGTAAACAGGTAGAGTTCTCAGAAACATCTTTATTATGTGTTCTTATACACTTCTCTACATGCATTGCAGAAGGGGTATCACCTCTACATACTGATAGAACACTGTTCTCAATGAAGCCATCAAATAGCATTCTTAGAAATACCATTATTTCAAGTATTCCTTTTTCTTTCAGTATTTATTGAGATATAATTGACTTACAGCACTGGATAAGTTTCAGGTGTGCAGCATAATGACTTGACTTATATTGTGAAATGATTACTGCAATAAATTTATTTAACATCCATCGTCTCATATAGTTATGAAAAAAAAAAGAAAGGAAACTTTTTTCTTTGTGATGAGAACATTTAGGATCTATTATCTTAGCAACTTTTAAATATACCATAGAGCAATGTTCACTATAGTCATCATGTTGTACATTACATTGCCAATATGTATTTATCTTATAACTGGAAGTTTGTACCTTTCAACTACTTTCATCCAATTCCTCCACCCTTGGTGGTTCTATTTTTGTTGTCTGCTATTTCTGTTGATTCTCACTCATGGAATCTTGTCTCTTCATGTGCACGCATGTTTGATTTGATGTTGGACCTTGTACTTGAAAGAAATTTATTTCTAGAAATAATGTGAAGCCTAGGTTAATGTTTTATTCCTTCAGAGAGAATTTTCCTTTGTATCTACCAAGCACCTCGAGGTGCTGGAAGTCCAGACCAACTGAAACCAATGTCAAGACTTGAAATTTTATAGTCTACCCAGACGATTGTGAGTCAAGTTGCAGTTTGTGTTTGGGAAGGTTTACTTAGAGTTCCTCCTTAATCCTAGCAAGTAGTCCAAAGTGGGGGCAATGATCACCAGTGTCTCCAATTTTGGCAGCCCTAGATTCCCATTTTTGTCCCTCTAGCCCTGTGAGGCTGTCAAAAGCACAGCTCAGGAGTGACGCCAGCAACATGGCAGAGTGAGCTGTTCCCTTTGTCTCTCCTCCTTCGAACTACAACTAAATGGACATTCATTGATCAGTGGAGGATACCCACACAGCACATCAGGATGCCTGAGACCCACATAGCTATACTTCTGAAGGGGGATGGACTAGCACCAGGGAGGTAGTGGAGATAAGTGAGCACTCTCCAGCCCCTAGCACCCCTGTACACACGTGTGACTGCTCTCCCAGCTAGAGTGCCCATAGCACCACTCCAGCCCTGAGGGTGGGAGTACACCTTGGCATGACTGTGGGAACAGATGATGGCAGCCCTGAGCCCCCATGTGATCACTTTGCTGTCTGGTGGGAGAGCCCACAGTGCTGCCACAGTCCCCAAGGAGCAGGTCAGGCTCAGACTCAGTGGGGAAACCCTGCCCACCAAGCACAACACTGCTGCGATCTAGAAGGAGACAGTGGTGGATCTGCAACACCCAGGCAAATGAGTTACCAGCTGTTGTGAATGCCCATAGTACCACTGTGGCTCCAAAGAGGGGAGCACATCTCAGTGGGACTGGGGGAGCAGCCAGCAGCTGCCCTGAGCCCCACACGATCACTTTCCCATTCAGTGGCAAAGTTCACAGGGCCACTGCAGTCCCAATGAGTGGCCCAGGCTTGGACAGGCACAGTTGCTAGGGTTCACTGCAGGCTCAGAATACACAGTTCCTGCCCCCCACCCACTGGCAGCAGGTGGAATCTGTTACCAGATACTATCACTATGCAATGGCACAAACCCATCCCATCAATAGTATGAGGAAATGTATTAATACTCCAGACCAGAAGGAAAAAGACAAACACCCAGAAATCAATCCTGAAGGCACAGAAATATACAATCTCAATGACAGAAAACTTAAAATAGCTATCATAAAAAAACTCAATGAATTACAAGACAACTCAGAAAGACAGTCAATGAAATCAGGAACAAAATTAATGAAGAGAGGGAATTGTTCACAAAACAGATTGAAATTATAAAGAAAACCAATGAGAAATGTTGAAGATGAAAAACATAATACCTGAGATAAAGAAAAATCTGGAGTCATTAAATAACAGAGCTGATATTATGGAGGATAGAATTAACAATCTAGAGGATAGGAATATAGAAATGCTTCAGATGGAGGGGGAGAGAGAACAAAGACTAAAAAGAAATGAAGAAATTCTCTGGGAAATATAGAAGTCAATTAAGAAATGCAAAATAAAAATTATAGGTATTCCAGAGGGAGATGTGAAGGAGAAAGGAGCAGAGAACTTATTCAAGGAAATAATAGCTGAGAACTTCTAAAACCTGGAGAAGGAGCTGGAATTACAAGTAAAAGAAGCTAATGGAATTCCTAATTACATCAATGTAAAAAACCTTCTCCAAGGCATATTTTAGTAAAACTAGCAAAAGTTAATGACAAAGAAAACAATATTAAGGACAGCAAGGCAAAGAAAATAATATATAAAGGTACCCCTATCAGGCATTCAGCAGATTTCTCAAAAGAAATCTTACAGGCTAGGAGAGAGTGGAATGATTTATTCAAAATCCTGAAAGATAAAAACTTTCAGCCAAGAATACTCTCCAGCGAAAATATCCTTCACATATGGTGGGGAAATAAAAACTTTTCAAGATAAACAAAAGCTGAGGGAGTTCATTGCTGCAAGACCCCCTCCTAAAAAAATATAATCAAGAAGGCCTTCATACCTAGAAAGGGGAAGAAAGGGTTTACAAAACCTTGAGCAAGGAGATAGGCAGACAAAATCAGAAAATTGCAACTCTCTATCAGAACAGATTAGCAAACACGTAATTATAACATTAAAGATAAAGGGAAGGAAAACAAAAAGTAAATCTAATCACTTCATTTTAACCACAAACTCACAACACACAATGGGATAAGTTGTGGCAACAACTACTTAGAAGGGGAAGAGGAAAGGGATGGAACCTGCTTAGACTAAGGGAATAGACACTATTAGAAAATGGACTATATCATCTACGAGATCTTTTATACAAATCTCATGGTAACCTCTAAGCAAAAAATCAGAACAGAGATACAAACAATAAATAAAGAGAAAACTGACAAAACCATCATAGAGAGCCACCAAACTGAATGGCATTCCAAAATACACAGGACTAGAAAAAAGGGAAATCCAGAACAACCAGAAAACAAGTGATAAAATGCCAGCATTATGCCCTCATATACCAATAATCATTCTAAATGTAAATGGATTGAATTCCCTAATCAAAAGACAGAGGGGCTGGATGGCTTAAAATACAAGACCCAACAATACGCTTCCTCTAGAAAGCACATCTCAGCTCTAAAGATGAACATGGGCTCAGAGTGAAGAGATGAAAGAGGATACTCCAAGCTAATGGCAAACAAAAGAAATCAGGTGTTGCCATACTTATATCAGACAACATAGACTTCAAGACAAAACAGGTAATGAGAGACAAAGAAGGGCAGTATATAATGATAAAAGGGACAGTTCACCAAGAAGACATAACACTTACAAATATATACACACCTAACACAGGAATACCAAAGTACACAAAGCAACTACTAACAAACCTAGAAGGAGATATTAACAACAACATTATAATGGTAGGGGACCTTAACACCCCACTTACATCAATGGATAGATCATTCAGACAGAAAGTCAACAAGGAAATATTCTATTTAAACAAAAAACTAGACCAGATGGACTTAATAGATATATATATATAAAACTGTCCATCCAAAAACAGCAGAACATACATTTTTCTCAAGAGCACAAGGAACATTTCCAAGGATAGACCATATTTTGGGAAACAAGGTAAATCTCAATAAATTTAAGAAGATGGAAATCATATCAAGTACTTTTTCTGAGCATAATGCTATGAAACTAGAAATAAACTACAAGAAAAAATCTGAGAAAGTGACAAACATGTGTAGACTAAGCAACATGCTACTGAATAACCAATGGATCATTGAAGAAATTAAAGGAGAAATCAAAAAATATCTGGAGAGATATAGGAATGAAAGTACACCATACCAACTCATATGGGATGCAGCAAAAGCAGTCCTAAGAGGGAAATTCATAGCAATAGGGGCCCACCTTAGCAAACAAGAAAAATCTCAAATAAGCAATCTTTTTTTTTAAAATTTATTTTATTTTTTTATTTTCAAGTTTGGTCCTGAGCTAACATCTGTTGCCAATCTTCTTTTTTCTTTATTCTCCCTAAGCACCTGAGTACATAGTTGTATATTCTAGTTTTAGGTCTTTGTAGTTGTGGCATGTGGGACACTGCCTCAGCAGGGCCTGACGACTGGTGCTAGGTCCACACTTAGGATCCAAACCAGTGAAACACTGGGTCGCCAAAGTGGAGTGTGTGAACTTAACCACTTGGCCATGGGGCCAGCCCCTCAAATAAGCAATCTTAAACTACACTTAACAGAATTAGAAAAAGAAGAACAAACAAAGCACAAGTCAGCAGAAGTAGGGAAATAATAAAAATTAGAGCAGAAATAAATGAAATTGAAAGAAAAAAACAAGTAGAAAGGATCAATGAAAATAAGAGTTGGTTCTTTGAGAAAATAAACAAAATTGACAAACTCTTAGCCAGACTCATTAAGAAAAAAAGAGAGAGGGCTCAAATAAATAAAATTAGAAATGAAAGAGTAGAAATTACAATGGATAACACAGAAATACAAAAGATTATAAGAGAATATTATGAAAAACTATATACCAACAAATTGGACAATCTAGGAGAAATGGATAAATTCTTAGACTTTTCCAACATCACAAAAGTGAATCAAGAAGAAATAGAGAATCTGAGTAGGCCAATCACAAGTAAAGAGATTGAAACAGTAATCAAAAACCTCCCAAAAACAAAAGTCCAGGACCAGATGGCTTCTCTGGAGAATTCTACCAAATATTCAAAGAAGATTTAATACCCATCCTTCCAAAAAATTGAGGAAAGCAGAACACTTCCTAACATATTCTATGAGACCAATGTCACTCTGATGCCAAAGCCAGACAAGGACAACACAAAGAAGGAAAATTGCAGACCAATATCACTGATGCACATAGATGCACAAATCCTCAACAAAATATTGGCAAACCGAATATAGCAATACATTAAAAAGATCATACACCATGATCAAGTGGGATTTATATCAGGGACACAGGGATGGTTCAACATCTGCAGGTCAATAAACATGATACACTACATTAACAAAATAAGGAATAAAAACCACATGATCATCTCAGTGTAGAGGAAGCATTTGACAGGATCCAACATTCATTTATGATAAAAATTCTGAATAAGATGGGTATAGAAGGAAAGTACCTCAATATAATAAAGGGCACATATGACAAACCCGCAGCCAACATCATACTCAATTGGGAAAAATTGAAAGCCATCCCCCTGAGAACAGGAATGAGACAAGGCTGACCATTCTCACCACTCTTATTCAACATAGTACTGGAGGTTTTGGCCAGAGCAATTAGGCAAGAAAAAGAAATAAAAGGAGTCCAAATAGGCAATAAAGAAGTGAAATTCTCACTGTTTTCAGAGGACATGATTTTATATATAGAAAACCCTAAAGAATCTATCAGAAAACTATTAGAAATAATCAACAACTACAGCAAAGTTGCAGGGTACAAAATCGACTTACAAAAATCAGTTGTGCTTCTATACTCTAATAATGAACTAACAGAAAGAGAACTCAAGAATACAACCTCATTTACAATCTCAACAAAAAGAATAAAATATCTAGGAATAAATTTAACCAAGGAGGCGAAAGACCTATACAATGAAAACTATAAGACGTATTGAAAGAAGTTGATGATAACATAAACGAATGGAAAAACATTCCATGCACATAGATTGGAAAAATAAATATAATTAAAATGACCATCCTACCTAAAGCAACCTACAGATTCAGTGCAATCCCAATCAGAATCCCAATGACATTCTTCACAGACATAGAAGAATCCTAAAACTCATAGGGGGCCACAAAAAACCTCAGATAGCTAAAGCAATCTTGAGAAAAAAGAACAAAGCTGGTGGCATCACAATCCCTTACTTCAAGATATACCACAAAGCTATAGTAATCAAAACAGCATGGTACTGGTACAAAAACAGACACACAGGTCAATGGAACAGAATTGAAAGCCCAGAAATAAAACCACAAATCTATGGACAGCCAATCTTCAACAAAAGAGCTAAGAACATATAACGGAGCAAGCAAAGTTTCTTCAATAAATGGCGTCTGGGGGCCAGCCTGGTGGTGCAGTGGTTAAGTTCGCTCATTCCGCTTTGGCGGGCAGGGTTCACCAGTTCCGATCCCGGGTGTGGAAGTAGCACCGATTATCAAGCCATGCTGCGGCAGGCGTCCCACACATAAAATAGAGGAAGATGGGCACAGATGTTAGCTCAGAGCCAATTTTCCTCAGCAAAAAGAGGAGGATTGGTGGTGAATGTTAGATCAGGGCTAATCTTCCTCAAATAAATAAATAAATGGTGCTGGGAAAACTGGGCAGCCACATGCGAAAGAATGAAAGTAGACCATTATCTTTTGCCAGACACAAAAATTAACTCAAAATGGATTAAAGACTTGAAGGTAAGACATGAAACCATAAAACTCCTAGAATAAAATATAGGCAGTACATTCTTTGACATTGGCCTTAGAAGGACCTTTTTTGAATACCATGTCTACTCGGGCAAGAGAAACAAAACAAAAATAAACAAACGGGACTTCATCAAACTAAAGAGCTTCTGCGAAGCAAAGGAAACCATGAAAAAAAACCCCAAAAAGACAGCCCACAAATTGGGAGAAAATATTTGCAAACCATAAATCTGACAAGAGGTTAATCTCCAAAATATATTAAAAAAACTCATACACCTCAACAATAACAAAAAACCCAGTTGAAAAATGGGCAGAGGATATGAATAGACATTTTTCCAAAGAAGATGTACAGATGGCCAATAGGCACATGAAACGATGCTCAACACCACTAATTATCAGGGAAATGCAAATCAAAACTACAGTGAGATATCACCTTATACCTGTTAGAATGGCTGTAATTACTAAGACAAAAAAATAACAAATGTTAGTGAAGATGTGGAGAATAAGGAACCCTCATACACTGCTGGTGGGAATGCAAACTGGTGCAGCCACTATGGAAAACAGTAGGGAAATTCCTCAAAAAATTAAAAATAGAAATATCATATGACCCAGCTATTCTACTACTGAGTATTTATCCAAAGAACTTGAAATTAACAATTCAAAGAAACTTATGCACCCCTATATTCACTGCAGCATTATTCACAACAGCCAAGATGTGGAAGCAACCCAAGTGCCCGTCGACTGATGAATGGATAAAGAAAATATGATATAGACATAGATATAGATATAGATATATATACAACGGAATACTACTCAGCCAAAACAAAAAAAGACAAAATCATCCCATTTGCAACAACGTGGACAGAACTTGAGGGTATCATGTTAAGCGAAATAGGCCAGACAGAGAAAGACAAACACCATATGATCTCACTCATATGTGGAAGATAAACAAATACACAGACAAAGAGAACCGATTAGTGGTTACCAGAAGGGAAGGGGATTGCGGGGTGTGCTAAGGGGTGACGGGGCACACATATATGGTGACTGACAAATAATAATGTACAACTGAAATTCCATAATATTATAAACCATTATGACCTCAATAAAAATAAAAAATGAAATGAAATAAAAACACGTCTCAGGCGCTGGCCGCGTGGCCGAGTGGTTAAGTTCGTGCGCTCCGCTGCAGGCGGCCCAGTGTTTCATTGGTTCGAATCCTGGGCGGGGACATGGCACTGCTCATCAAACCACCCTGAGGCAGCGTCCCACGTGCCACAACTAGAAGGACCCACAACGAAGAACATACAACTATGTACCAGGGGGCTTTGGGGAGAAAAAGGAAAACAATAAAATCTTTAAAAAAAAAAAACAAAAAAAACACGTCTCAGCCTCTTAGCCTCTGTGGCCATGTTAACAAAAATCACCAAAGCAAAAGTGGTCGCAAGTGCTAGACTCACCTCTCTGGGTTTGTTTCTTTTGCTGAATTTCAGCAGGGTATTCATCCGTAGTTTATTATATTTTGATGCTTTTAAAAAGAATTATTTTTATATACTGTCCAACTTTTCTGTTGTCTTCATCAGGAGGATTATTCTGAATTACCTAGTCTGCCATTACCAGGAAGAAAGTTCTATCTCTCTTCACTTCCCACAACTGAACACTAGAGTCAGCACCAGTGAATATCAGCTGAACCTGCTGCACTATGGTCTATGGAAAATACTCACGTTCCGAAGGTTTGCGTGAGCCTGTACCTAGAGGAACGGTCAGGCTCAAATCCAGCTGTTTGATTCCAAAGTGTTAACCACCAGTGGTAGATAGCACCCTCAGGTTTGAAAAAAAACTAGAACATTCAAGCCCAAATCTATGTTTAAAAAGTAACAGAGGGCTAGAGATATAATCTAGAATCTCATATCTGTGCTACACTGCAGACTTTGTATGAATATACAGTGCTATGCTCTTGTCTAAAACCTGATACTCCCCATTTTCATCTCAATAATTGTCAGCACACGGGCTGGCCCCATGGCCTAGTGGTTAAGTTCAGTGCACTCTGCTTCAGCAGCCTTAGTTTGGTTCCCAGGCGTGGACCTACCCCACTCATCGGTGGCCATGCTGTGGCAGCAATCCGTATGCAAAATAGAGGAAGATTGGCACAGATGATAGCTCAGGGCAAATCTTCCTCAAGCAAAAAGAGGAAGATTGGCAACAGGTATTAGCTCAGGGCCAATCTTCCTCATAAAAAGAAAAAAACACTGCCAACACTATTAATAGAATGAATTGTTGGGGAAAAAAATATGAAGGCAATGCTATTTCACCCAAGTCTTTAAAAAGCACTTATTGCAGAATGATCCAATTTTGTCTTCATTGATTAAATAGTACATCTTTAGCCTTGTGTGCAAGTCAGAAGATGATAGCTCAACCTCACTAGAGCCTATATAGTTGTCTCCTTCATTCTTTTTTTTTCATTTGACATGCTTAATTATATATCAATTTAATTGTACATAAAAGTAAGGGGTTTAGAGGAAAAACAGTCTTACCGTAAATTATCACTCCAACTTCATATGTCTGCACTTTTCTTTAACAGACTTTATATTTTAGAGCGGTTTTTGTTCAGAGTAAAACTGAGCAGAAAGTATGAGAGTTCCCATATACTCACTGCCCCCACCCAGGCACAGTCTCTCCCACTATCAACATCTCACACGAAAGTGATGTATTTATTACTGTGGAGGAACCTACACTGACGCATCATTATCACCCAAAGTCCACAGTTCACATTAGAGTTCACTCTTGGAGTTGTACATTCTATGAGTTTTGACAAATGTAAAACGACATGCATCCACCATCACAGCATAATACAGAATAGTTTCACTGCCCTAACCTTGGACTTTTTACATTAAAAAAGTAGGAAAGCCATAATCAAAGAACAAAAGGCCAGTCCTTTAAGTTGTATCAGTATAGTTTTATGAAGGTCCCAGTGTATTGTCTCCTTTTTCTTCTTGTGCACGAGTGAGAATTTAACCACAGATCGGCCTCAGATCAAGAACCACCTATTACAAATCACTGCCCTAAGGTAATCCAGATGCTAATAAAGTAGACAATTTTTAATGTATGTACTCCCACATAATTCTTCCCCTGTAAGGAAAGGAAAAGAAGACTTTGATACACAAAGTTAGATGAGTACTTTAAGGTGAACACCAAGGCTTTCTAACTTTCTGTAAAAAGAATTTTCTGTTTACTTTTAGGATGGTCCGGTGTTGGTCTGAATTCAGCATTTGCCATCATCCGGACTCAAGTCACCGTTTCTCTTTTTTTTTTTTTCGGTTTTTTTCCCCCAAATCCCCCCAGTACATAGTTGCATATTTTAGTTGTGGCTCCTTCTAGTTGTGGCATGTGGGACACCACCTCAGCATGGCCTGATGAGCGGTGCCATGTCCGTGCCCAGAATCTGAAGCCGTGAAACCCTGGGCCACCGAAGCCGAGCTCGCGAACTTAACCACTCGGCCACAGGGCCGGCCCCCTGGTATTTTCTTTTGATTGCTCCCTTAGTCCAGAGTTACCCATGATGGGTGAGATGATCCAAGGGCAACATCAGGCTGCCATGTTGCCGTGAGAGTAATGACATTACAGGGTAACAATTAGAGATCTGCCATGTGTCCATTTTCTTGTGACAGAGAGTCCAAGATGGGATGACTCCATCACAACTGACTGCCTGGCAGCCTTCTTGAAGTAGCTAAAGATGCACCCCTGCATGCGAGGCCACTAGATACAGTGTCCAGGCCCTTGGCTACTAGTACCCACTCCCTCTCCATAAATATTCCAAAAATAAACGTTTGCTATTGGGGAAAAAATGTCCATTTTTTCTGTGTCAGAATCCTTATCTGTTTCCTCTTAAAACTAGCCCCTCTCATTCCACTTTACATTGAATCTGTTGGCTCCAGAGGACTCTTTGGAGTTACAAGAAACAAAACAGTGCTATGGAACAGGTAAGAGACTTTGACAAAACGGGGCCAGATATTCAAGAGTCTGTTTCTCTGGGCCTGAGCCTCCATTTCTCTGGGCCTATACTGAAAATCAGGAATGAGTTAGAGGGTGAAATAAATTGGTTGAGGACAAGCAAATCCTTGATTCCATATACTCCACTTGGTGCTATGGTGGCTGTTTTAAACAAAAAAATGAAAGAAAAAAATGTTCACAGATGACAAAAGTTTTGTTGCCTTTTTTGTTTTCTGGTTAAAGGACTAAAAGGAGATTCTGATTTAAATGCCAACTTGTCCTTCTTAGACGTTTGGCCTGAAGCCTGATTTCAAGCAGATGGGGAACTGCTTTAATGCACTAGGTCCCTCTCACTTCCCTGTCCCAGAGACCAAAGCACTCACATTCATTTGGAACTAGTGGTGCATTTGTTAGTCTCAGCAGTTGGCCCTCTGAGCTGTAGGTGGCTCTTGGTTCTCTATATTGGTAAGGATAGTGTACTTAGTGGTTTTCCCTAAGGAAAGCTCAGTAGTTAAACATAGACCAGAGAAGAGGATGAGGGAAATACTGAGGCAGAGGAAAAAAAGCTTCCTCTGCTTCACTACTTTTCATAAGCTGTGAAAGACGTAGATCGTTTAATCAAGAATACATAAAAGTGGAAATTCTAAAACAGAATCCTGTTGGGATCCAGGGCAGAGGGGACTGTTGCCTGTGCCGCCTGCCAAGCTTTTCGGAGGTAAAAGGTCTGGTGAGTTCAGGCATGACTGTATTTAAACTCTGGTGAAGAAGACTGAGGTGATCAAATCATCTATTGAGATGAATATGGTAATGAGCTTCCTCTGATCCCTTTATCAGATAGAGAAGGGGGGAACTATCCTGACAGCCAGGGACTGGCTGATATTCCCCCTACACAATTTTGATTTGTTGATGGTTCATATCCTTAAAGATTCAAGTTGTACTTCATGCTGCATATACTGTAACTTCTTAACACTCTGTAAAGGAAGCCACCCCTTTGCCAACATCTACTCAAATGACGGGACTAATATTTCTAATGTGAGCAGGTCACCTTGCTAAAGGTTTAAGAGTTAACATCTATACTGAGAGTACATATGACTTCAGGTTGTTAGTGATTTGGAATGCTATGATATGGAAACATATAGATTTTTAACTATCTTAGGAACCTCAGTTAAAAATTGGAAAATATTAATATTTATTAGAAGAAAATCAACACCCAAAAAATAGCTCCGTTATGAATACTGAAGCCCATTCTAAAGTTAGAACTTTTGAAGCTGCCACAACTAGAAGAACCTACAATGAAGAATATACAACTATGTACTGGGGGGCTTTGGGGAGAAAAAGGAAAAAAAAAATTCAAAAATCTTAAAAAAAAAAAAGAACTTTTGAAGCTAAAGAAAATGCTCTAGATAACTACTATTGGTATTGTAAAAAACAGTTTCTCAATATGATCTTAAGAATCCAGAAGGAATATTCAAAAATAACAATCCACCATTACAAAAAGATACTGGCCATGTCAAACTCAGTGGACTTTGGTGTTTCCAAGATGGCCATTAGGTGGCGCCTAAGTCATCCTCCAAATCTTTGTGCTTCTATCACATGAAAGCACTCATAACGGCAGGACCAATTCCTCAACTTTTCAAATCTATTGTTAGGAAAACTTTACCCAAGAAGCTCTATGGATGGCTGACTCTTTTCCATCTGTATTTATCGTAATCCTCCCAAAACTAAAACTATTGCCAGACTACAAATGGATTTCATTCAGTTGTCCTAATTTTTTAAAAACTGAATATGTTTCAATAATATCTTTGAAAGTAAAATTGTATAATTTTTGGTTGGATGGAAGCCTTCTCTTCCAAAAGAATAGTCCTTTAACTTAGTATTATCCAATAGAACTTTTTACAACCATGGAAATGTTCTATATCTGTGCTTCCAAATGGCAGTGATTAGCCTCATGTGGCTGTTCAGCACTTGAAATGTGACTAGGCCAACAGCTCTGCTATCAAAAAATAATAATAAATATTTTTAAAAGCTTACAGATTTTATTTTTCTACTTGGGAAATACCTTTAGCACTTTTAAGTGACAGAGAAATCCATTTTAAAGGTGAAATTCTTAAGATTCTCCCACTAAAATATACTCTTCATCATCCTTATCATTACCAAAACTCTGAGAAAGAGTACAAATGTCTGGGGTTTTTTTTAAGCGACACTTTCAAATTTTCAGAAGAGCTTTCTGTAGCCTAAAATTCTACCGTTAGTCCTAAGACAATATGATCTATGACAAAACATCCCCATAAACCCTTACCATGAAATATTGCTAGAGAAATCCATAAAGTTTAGATTGATTCTTCTTCTGACGGATTCTACCTTGTTACTGATGGGGTTCAGGATATGTTACCCCAAAATATGGCACTTTGGCATATTGAACATTTTAAGCTGAAGGAGTTTGAGAAAATGGCAGAAGCTGAAAGGTCACTCTGACCTCCCTGCTTTGCCCTTCTTCCCTGAAGTAAGCCATAAAAATTGACCTGTAAGAGGTGCCTGCTCCATGGGAGGAAGGAGCATCCTTATCTCTGAAGACAAGGGGATGCCAAGAATATCCCTAACAAACAGACCTTGCTAAATTTCCCCCAGTTTGCTACAATTGCCTCATCATCCTTAACCTATCATACTCCCCCCACAATAGTCCTCTCTTCATCAAACCCAGCACAAAATATTCAGGTCTAACTGTTTCTTTGGGTCTTCATTTCCTTATGAAGCCTCCTGTGTCACATAAAACTTTGACTAAATAAATTTGTATCCTTTTCTCCTGTTACTCTGTCTTTGTCATTTTAATTTTCAGACCCAGCTGGTGACCTTAAGAGGGTAGAGGACCGCCCCCACCACCACCACCACCACAAGAGACACACACACATTACAATCTAATTTTGCAAGTACTGTCAAAATCTAATGTCAAGTATACCGTCCTATGTCCAACAGGTACAAGTTGCATCGCCAAAAGAGTCACTACTAGACCCACACATACATAAATCAGAAAACAGCATTTTGGAAAGGATATCATGGAAGGATAACCTTAGGACTACATAGGAAAGGATCATTTCAGATACTGTTAAATACAAATATCCCCTTAAGCTCTGGAGCATAGACTCAATATCATGTTTAATGCTGAGCAAGAGGTGCTGTTGCCTGGGGCCTCTCCTGGCCGGATATCTTCCTATGGATACGGAGTCCACACTCTACTTCCCAGGGCTCCTGGAGTTCTCTGCTGAAGCAGTCCTGATTCTCTCTTCTTTCAGGACCTGCACAGGCCTCTCTCCTGATCCATCCAGTGTACATGTGCCTAGGCCGAGAAGGTTGCTCTTGGCCAGGGATGTGTGTGAAGCCTGGAAGTGTTCACATGCATGTGTGAGGCCCTTCAGAGCCAAGAGGGGTAAGAAAAGTGGGTAGGGGTGTGTATCTTTACTTTTATTCCCCTCCTTAACTCATCTTGTAAAATTAGCCAAGCAAGTGCTGCTTCAAGTCAGTCAGACAAGAAGGCTAGAACGAACTTACCACAATAAGAACTTCTATGTAGATCTGAAGCTTACATCATACTTTAGAAGTTATTCTAATTAAAGTCAGGAACAATGAGGCAAAGAAATGCATATGGAGTATAAAAACAGAGGGAGAAGACAGGAAAAAGGGATGGGACAGAAGAAGTGGGGAGCTATAATGGGCAGGGGGTGGTAGGGATATATATTGGAAAGCTTTCCTCTCCTCCAGTCCGTTCCTTGACCCTGGAACAGCTCAGAAAATGAAGAGATCTAAAGAAAAGTTCCTATGGACTTCGCATTCGTTTTGGGGTTTTGTTTTTTTCTTTCTGTGTCTTGCTCTCCGACTACTGCGAAATGTCACTACCGTGATTGAGCTTGTTAATTTGGTGCCTTGCTTGTTTTTCGGATTCTGGAATCCTGAGCAAGTCGGGCTTCCCCAGCGCTTTATCTCTCTTTTCACCTGCTGACACAGCTACCCAAGGTGATGCCAAGGCCCTACGGCAGACACGCGTCGATGTTAAAAGCAAAATACAGTTGGTTAGTTTTTCTTGTGAGCTAAAAGAACTTAAGGAGAATGAAAGGACCAGAAAAGAAGCAGCCGGTAGATTTTTCCTCAAATGATAGGGCCAAGGAGGATTCAGAGGAAAAATATTCTTCTAAACAAGACAGCCAAAAAGTGGAGGTGCCGGGGATTGAACCCGGGGCCTCGTGCATGCTAAGCACGCGCTCTACCACTGAGCTACACCCCCTCACACGGAAGAGGGCTCAGAAACATTTCTATGACCCGATAGACCCTTCTCAGTGGTGACAAAGGTAATTCTATTTTGTCACACTCAATCCCTGACCGTTCTATACTGGACACTGTCTCGCAGCTAAGCCAGGAAAAACAAACCTAAATATTATACCGAAAGCCCCTTTCCGGTTCTGAGATTTTCCACTAAGGGTCACCCTCTCGGACGTCAGCTCGACGGCCACTTGCCGCTGGGGAAAGGCGCCGTACTGCCCGGCTGACCCCAGGGAGACGTCTGGGATAAGGCCTCTCTGCTTAAAAAGGTTGCCAGAAACCCGAGAATACAATGCAAGAGGATAAAAAGAAGAAAACCCTAAACGCTGACATGGGGATTTAGGTCCAGGTGGGAGAAGACTGGTGGGGAAGGGCGGATCGGCTCGCGTGGGTCGCGGCCCGCGCTCCGGCAGGCTCCCGCGCCCGGCATCCTCTTCGAGAACCCGCGCAGCGAATCCATCTCCCGGGCTCTGACTCTGGGATCGTGAGAACCATCGAGACGCGCACCGGGAAAAGAGGAGCAAACCCGATGCAGCATCCTTTATAGCGCCCCCTTTCGGGCGGGATCCTCCGCGGACTTTTGAAGTAAGGTGTTTTGAGCCCTAGGCTTGATCTGCAAAACGAACGAACTGTGTAAACCCTCCGTGCGCCAGCACTCTTTAAACCTCTTCCACTCCGAGGCGCAACCGTCAGGCGCTTCCCGCCGTTCGCCGATCTAAAGACGGTCGACCCAGAAATGAGTGTTTGGAGCAAATCTTAAATCCTTTTCTGTCTTCAGTTTTCTTCTAATTCTCTCTCACCCCTGTGGACCCTTGCAGACCTGAAAACACCATCTCTTTGGTTCCTCCCCAACTCCAGGTCTGGCCTCCCGGGCTGATCGGACCCTGCCGAGACCTGGGGGACCTTTGCAGTGGGGCGGTGTGGGGCATGAAGAAATGGGGTATACAATGCATGGACCACGGGACACCCTCAGACCCGGAGATTAAAGGGACATAGGTGTCCTTGATATAGTGCTTTTTAGACAACACTGCAGGGGTCCTTAAAAGTGGTATAGGGGACGGGAAAATTGCCCCCTTACCTTTCTATAGTTATGGCTGGATTAATACACAAGACCAGATTAACAGCAGAAAAACCAATTTAATAGATACTCCTGGATCATAAAAATAATGCTCAGAGAATGAACAAAGCAAGTAGTTTATATATCTTTTTACACAAAGAAGCAATAAATTCGTGAGGATTTGACAGGACGAAGGAATTTAGGTTTGAGGTCCGTAATTAGTAAGGAATTTGAGCAGTGTTTAGGCGTGAGGTAGTACATTAGTAAAAGCAACAAGGTTTGTTTACATAGGTGTTAAATGTAATAAGAAAAATGAACTCTGTCTTGCTAACTTGGGCCTAAATTCCTTTCTGTTGACCCCAGGTCAGTTTCTCAGGAGAAAGGGAAACTTGAGAATGTATGTGTAACCATTGATCTCTAACTTGTGACATTTTGTTTTACAACCGAACTTTTATCAGTGTTCCTGTTAAGCTGATTAAGATAAAGACAAAGATAGATTGACACCAGCGGTAGATCACCAGACCATGTCTGCAGGCCCTGTTTTTCCTCAAGTCACTAAGGAATTTGAACTGACATCAATATCTTGCAGTTTCAGCCTATATAACTTTTTCCCACTCCCTCCCCTTCTGAACACACACTCAAGACACCCTTGGGTCAGAGCTTCCCTAGCCTGCGGACTGCAACCGGGCAAAACAAACTTCAACTTTCTTTGGTCTGTTGACTGCTGGCGTTTTCTTCCAGGTTAACATAGGCTTCTCAGCCCGGAATTCTCTAGTTCTGATGACAAGAATGTCTCTTTCTCCTGGTGGGAGGAGGGTACCTTTCACATGAGAGATTTATTTCCTATTTTCAGAGGGAACAGAGATAGGAGTGTCAAAACTTTAAGTCAAACAAGTAATTTTAATTCAAAATAATCAAGATGTCATTGTGGGAGACTTTGGGGTGGCCTGTCCTGAGCCCCAACAGTGGCAATCACCTAGGGGAGCTTGATAATGTCCCACCATGGAGACACTGAGTGCTCTCAGAATCTCAGATTTGGGAATCCTGTGTTAATTAAATCTTCCACAATTGAATCTGTGGAATAAAATGAACTCAAAAGACCACTGAGAATCAGATGGACTCTGTGTGTCTAACTGGGACCTAAATCCAAAATTGAGAGCCAGCTCTGAAGGCCTAGCAGCTAAAGTTGGGTGTACTCCACTTTGGTGTGTCCTGTTCTCAGGCACAGAACCACACCACTCCACTCGTCTGTCAGTAGCCATCCTGTGGCCGTGACTCACACAGAGCTAGAAGAACTTACAACTATATACAGGGGCTCACGGGTGGTGGGGGGGAAGGATGAAGAAAGTGGAAGATTGGCAAATGATGTTAGCTTAGGGCAAATCTTCCCCTGCAAAAAAAAGACAAAATTGAGTCAAGTGGCCATGACGCACTGGTATGCAGTCACATACTCTATTCTCAAAAAACACCACAGAATGCACTTTTAAGCTTTGACTCTGCCAAAATTCCTGATTTTACAAAAACTCCTAACAGTCACCTGGACCTAACCAATAAAACTGTGACCTGTGCCAACCAATCAGGACTAAGTAGGATTGCATCTCTTATTTGCATAAGCAGACCTGAGTGGGAACCTGGGTAGAAACTTTTTCTTTAAAAGAGCTACTTTCTTTGTTCTCCTGGAGCTTAGTTTTGGTTTGCTGCGAAAGCCACATCTCCCCAGTTTGTAAACTGTGTGAGCAATAAAGCTTTCCTAACTAAATTCTTGTATTCTAAAGATTTTTCTACACCAATCTGATAATCCGACCAGTTTGGGCACTACTGGGCCTGAAAAATCTAGCAACAGAAACAGAAATAAACCAGGATCTCCAGAAAGTTAACACAGGGGGAGCAGCAAGACAAGAAGGGAAGAGAGGGAACTTAGGAGCAGGAGGCAGGAGAGGTGGGAGGTAGAGTGATAAGGAGTGGGTCCCTCAAAACAGTCGGATTCAGATTAGCAGAGCAGTAGGATGTGTCCCAGATCCCTATTGTTATGGAACCAAATTGGGTTCACTTCCTGGCAGGTTAAAATCAGACTCTCCACCCGAAGTAGTTGTCACACAAAGTAGGGTTTATTTGCAGCAAATAGGAGACCACAAGCAATCATTTCCAAAGTCATAGCTCTCCCCAAGCACGGGACAGCAGAGGCTTTTTATTTGGGATGGGGAATGAATATTCAAATGGGAATGATGAGTATTCACTTGCGCAGGCTCAGTTGGCTCTTCTGGCAGGCACTGCTCTTCCGGTGGGGCTGGGTCTGGTTCAGGGTGGTTGGTGATTGCATCTCTTAACATAACAAAAAAGAAAAAAAAACAATTTTGAGAAACAGTTAAATGCTTCTGAAACCTCCCTTGAGTTCCTGGGTTGGGGGGTGGGGGGGGTGGGGGCGGCGGCAATTAGTCAGTGACACTTGCTCCTGCATTTTCTTTAGGTATGAGAGAAAAAAAAGAAGGCCCCTTGCTCCGAGGGGAGGCAGCAGAACATGTTGGTCCTTCTAGTCCAGTCGTTCACAAACTTTAGGTGCATCGAAATCATTTGGAAGGCCTGTTGAAATGTAAATTGGGGGCGTTGTCCCCAGAATTTCTGACTCAGTGGGTCTAGGGTGGAGCCTGAGAACTTGCAGTTCTAACAGGTCTCCAGATTATGCTGATGGTGATCCTGGGACCAAATGTCAGAGCCTCTGTATGAGAGATCTGGCCATTTTCCCCAAGTCTGTCATGGCTTTGAGATCATCTGGGTGCACATTTTCCATTGCTGGACGGGCTCAGTATTTTCTCAGGTGCATGTACTAGAGTATTTGTTTTGTAGGAGGCCAGAAAACGCCACCCCAAAATATGCCTCTAGCATGGGGATTAACTTGAGCTGATTTTTTTTTTCCTGCTTTATCTCCCCAAACCAATCCCCCCCCCCGCCCCCCCCGGGTACACAGCTGTATATCTTAGTTGCAGGTCCTTCTAGTTGTGGGGTGTGGGACGTCGCTTCAACGAGGCCTGACGAGCGGTGCCATGTCCGCGCCCAGGATCCGAACCCTGGGCCGCGGAAGCGGAGCGCGCTAACTTAACCAGTCGGCCACGGAGCCGGCCCTTGAGCTGATTATTTTGGGAAACACATTACAAAAGAGAACCTCTGAACTCAGAGTAGAAGTTACCCTTCTGTAAGGGAAATTTACATTTAAAAGGAAATCTCCATTTGTAAGGGTGTCTTCCTTTCAGTATCAGGAAGAGAAAGTTGACTCTAAATCACAAGAGAATCTCATCAATGGGGAAGGGCCTGATTTAAACCTGGATAACAAACCTTACCCTTGTTTACATGGTGCTTTTCCAAGTCAACTCCCCACATCTTTCTTTCTTTCTTTTTAGCTGAAGATGGTACTTAAGCCTGCATTCTAAGCCACTTCTTTGAGAGTTGTTCCCTTCCCTGGGTGTCTCCCATTTCTGGTAATCACACACTGCTGTTGGCTAAAAAGACATCTGAAGAGCAGAATTGTACAAGGGAGGGGAGAGGAAGGGTGGCCATACAATTGGAGAGTCAATTGTTCAACCTTTTGTTAATCACGGACCCCATTATGTCCTACGTTAGGGAAGAAGGCATGATGGTTGGTTCCTGCGATCGTTCAGTGGAACTGCTTAAGGCCTAAACTAGCAGAGCCTTTAGGGATGGAAAGGAAAGGACCTGTTCAAGCAGATGGAAATTGGATGAACGGGATTTAGAGACCTGATGGATTTAAAGAGAGAGAAAGAGAGTGCTCTCAAGAAATACAAGCACACATATGCAAGTAGCTGGACTAATGTGGATGTTATTGCCTTTCACCAGCCAATAAGTAGAGGAGGAGAGGGATTTCTGCTTGTTTATTTATTTGCTTTTATTTGCAGTAAGTGGGACGGGATCCAGAAGGAGATGAAGATTAATTTGGTTTTGGACAAGAATTTTTAGATACTTACAGGATAACCTCATGGAAATGTCTGATAAACAGTATGACCCATGGATCAGAGAACTCAGATGTAGAAATTTTGATTATTTGGTGTCTACAGAAGACAGTGTCCATGAAGGATGGGTAGAAGACCGAAAAGTGATCTTTGGGATTTGAGGATGGGAATTCATTAATAAAATGTATGGAAAGCAAACGGATGAACTTGCCTCTGGGCTCATCTTGCACCCTGGGATTTATACTGGTTACTATTATGGCTCTGAAACTTCCTTAGATGATCCAAAGAAGTACCATTTCCTACTAACAGATTCCTATTCAATGCTGTTTTCCAGACTCCCTCTGACCTTAGGGACTGTTTCATATACATAGGAATTTATCTTTAGAAAAAGCATTACACATAATCATGGCTGGCCCTACTTTACAGATATGAAATGAAAGCTTCAGTGACATTCATCAAATTTATGAAGCATAAACCTGGATTATCTGACTGAAATCTTGGATTATTTTCTCTTCATATCATGTGATGCACACACGTGCGCTCACACATATCCTCATCCACACACAGCCTGTTTAGTTGATCATCCTTATGTCAGGCCCTGTGTTAGAAGGCAAGGATGCAAAATGCAAGTTAGGGCCTCAACAAATCTTGTCTGACTGTTATTAGTTACTATATTGTCAAGTTATATCAGTCTATTGTCATTTCCTCCAGTGAGAATTCAGTGAGAAAAGCCACCTTTCTTCTTTCTGCTCAGCTCTATTTCCCTCCAGAAGTGGGTAGTCTGTGAGTCCTGAGTAGTGTGGCCTTAGTAAAGTTCCCGTTACCTTCCAGCCTGAGTAAACAGTCCACAGGGCCTTTCCATAGTGAAGGGAGTACTGCGCTACATTTTTCTCATGTAAAAAGGCCCTAAGTCTCAACATCTCTGATGAACTACTCCTTTTTTTCCTCTCTTGTTTACTAAATGTCCAGTCCCTAGGTATGGGTGGCCAAACTGTTCCATCAGTAAAAATATTGTGCGAGAACCTCCTAGACTACTGAAATTTTATGCTATGTCTTGATACGGATCCTTTTCATTCATTTTGCTTAGCATTTGTTAGATCCTCTTGTGGTAGATACTGGCCAGCTATTCACCAAACTGGCCTCTCTTCTTCCTGGGCACACAAGTAGACTACATGTCCCAGACTTCCTTGTAGTTAGATGTGGCCATGTGACTGAGTTCTAGCCAGTGGAATGTGAGCAGACATGATTTGTACCTCTTCCAGGGCTGAATCATAAAAACATTTCTTAGCCAATCCTCCAAGTTCTTTCTCCATCTACTGTCTTAATGCAGAGAAGCAGGCAAACTTGGAAATCATATGTTGAAGATGGTGAGCCACACATTGAAAGGAGCTGGGTCCCTGACTCATTGCTTGAAGAAATGTGCCTACTGACCAAGAACCCTCAATCTAAGCTGAATATGGACAAGAAAGAAGTTTCTTCTTTGCCTAAGCCATTCCATATTTGGGAGTTTGTTTTGGTTTTACACTGGTTAGTATCATCTTAACTAATTTACCTTTCTTTTTTTTTGGTGAGGAAGATTGGCCCTGAGCTAGCATCTGTACCAATCTTCCTCTATTTTATGTGGGATGCCTCCACAGCATGGCTTGAGGAGCAGTGCTAGGTCCCTGCCTGGGATGCAAACCTGCGAACCCTGAGCTGCTGAAGCAGAGCACGCAAACTTAACCACTATGCCACGAGGTCAGCCCCACGAATTCACCTTTTAATCTGTAAATTCATGGCCTTCAATTCTAGGAAATTTTAAAAAATATTTCTTTGATAAATTTTCTTCTCTTTGTTCTTTCTTCACCTTCTTTTCTCCTTTCTTCTTTTCATTCTCTTTCTTCTCCTCTTGTTTAGAGTTCCTGTTAGTTGGCCGAACTACTTGGAATTATCCTCTAATTTTCTTAAGTTCCCATTTCTTTGTCTTTTTTTTTTTACTCTCAGAGAGATTTCCTGAGCTTTAGAGTCATCACCATGTGGAATTTCCTCATGGAAAGCTCTTAGCAAAGGCCTGAAGGAGGAAAACAGACGGTAATGATTCCATCCTACCTGCTCCTCCAGTGCTCTAGCTCCATGTTATGGGCAGAGTGAAGGGAATTCTCAGAAAACCTGTCCAGATAACTAGGTATTTTTATTTCTGACTTGATTTGTTTAGACTCTTTTTCTGCATCTGTAAATATATTCAGCAATTAGTGAAGGAACTGAGGGGATTCAAAGCGTCCTGGAATTCTTCAAAGTAACCCCTCTATTATTTCCTCCTTCTTACATAAACACCAGAGAAGCAAGAATTAGACACCATCTTGAATATAGTAAGAGCGTGTGGAACTCTCATCCTCCAGGTTCCGGCAAGCTTCCATTCACACTTCCCTCACTCTCCACTTTCTCTTCATGTGATGCAGTGGAAGAATGGAAAGGGAAGAAGTTTTTGGACCTCAAAAGGGGGAGTCTTTGAGAATCTACTGAAATTCCACTATTTTTCCTTCAAATGACAGACCTATTTCTGTCTAGAGCCAGTGAAAATGAGAAAAGAAGAATAAGACACCAAGACACAAGAGAGATTGTGCTCAGTTTAGCACATATTTCTGGATATACTTTGCAGAAGACACAGGATGCAAAGTATAAATGGAAAAGAGGATGGAGATGAAGCTGAAGTCAACACAGAAAAGGGGGCACAAGTAAAGGAAGGAAAATGGACTGAGTCAGGAGTTGCCTTTCTCTGAGCAGAAGAGAGTGTCGGGGACAGTTCTGAATGATAACCAGGTAAAGGAAGTCAGAAATAGAGTGACACACAGGTTAAGAGGCTTAGCATTCTCAGATAAGCAAGATAAGATAAAAAAGGATAGAAGAAATCTCAATGAACTTTCCATCTTTCTTTTTTATTTTAGAGTTAGAGCCTTGTGAGAAAGCTGTCAACTGGATTTTAATTCAGAGATTTCAAATCTTAATATTATCACTCTTCAGGATCCAAACCTTTTTGCTCCTCTATGGCCTCTGGAGGAAAGATTAGGACCATGAATCATGGTATCAGCCACATCTGTCCTTCTATGGTCCAAGACAGTGCTCCAAGCCCCAGGTGGCCCAATCCTAATTCATTAAAAAGGTGAGCCACACATTTTATCCACAGTAAGAGAGCCCCAGTGCTAATGATGAAGATGAGAAAATACTTTCAGAGGCTTAACTTTTTTTAGTTTCAGTTTGAAGAGTAAAGTGCTTGCTCAGTATGTAAGCAGCCCAGGACACACCCCTACATTTTTTCATCATTTACCATGACTTCCTTTCGTTTAGAAGTAGTTTCCTGAAGAAAGAGAAGTAATCACAAAGCAACTACATCTGTGAACAATAGCAAGAACATTAATAGTAACTATCGTTAGTGAACACCAAATATGCCAGTCATTGAACTAAGCACTGTGCTAATGATTGTACATGTATGTGTATCCTCATAGAATTCTCATAATACCCAATGAGTCCATACCATTATTATCCCCATTTTATAAAATAAGAAACTGAGGCTTAGAGAGTTTAAGCAACATTACCAACACCCCTACAACTAGTACAAGGCAAAACCTTAATGCTAATCACAGTGATTTGCCCCTGTAGGGGAGGAAGACATTTTCTCTACCCTCTCTGTGTTTGTCTGGCTGGAGAATGAATTAAATTCACATGAGACAGAATAGCAGGAGAAAATTAAACAAAGCCTTGTAACATGTATACATAGGAGGCTCAGGCAAGCTGAGCAACTCGCCAAAATGGCTGAAGCCCTCACCTTAAATATCATATCCAGCTAAAGACAAAGGAGGAAGTTGGGGGTGGGGGAGGTCAGTTACAGGAGGTTACCAGAAACAGAAATAAGGTTATTATGCAGATTTAAGTCCTTGCCTTTGGCATTGATTAAGAGTTTCTAGAGATAAAGTCATCCCCCTCTTCTTCCTGGTACAGAGAGGAAGGGACCTTTACAGATGGAGATTTCCTTTAGAATGTAAATGTCTCTTAACAAAAGGCAAGTAAATTCTACTTTTCAGTTGCTTTCCTATCTGCAAAGTAACCAGCCCCAAATAATCCTCATGCCAAAGAGACATATCTTGGGGCGGCCACTTCCAGGCCCCCACACCCCCAAAGCCAGCAATCTTAATCACCAGAACGTATTGCCTTTAGAGAAGTCAATTCCAGAGAGAAGCAAGCCTGAACTTGTAGCTTGTACAGTAAATGACATAAGACTATTGAAAGGAGGGGCCGGCCTGGTGGTGCAGCAGTTAAGTTCACACGTTCTGCTTGGGTGGCCTGGGGTCCCCTGGTTCAAACCCCGGGTGAGGACATGGCACCGCTCATCAAGCCATGCTGTGGTAGGCATCCCACATAGAAAGTAGAGGAAGATGGACACGGATGTTAGCTCAGAGCCAGTCTTCCTCAAAAAGAAACAAAGACATTAAAAGGACATTACAAATGAAAATGGGGGTAGAGGACAGTGGAGCTGAGAAAGGCATTTGGGATTTGGGAATGAGGAAAATGAGGCTGCAGTTGCAGAGATGGAAGAAGCTAATGAAGCTTAAGCATCTCGTCCCTTAAGCATCTCGTCTTTCACTTGCCCCAGCCTTTTCCAAGGCCTAAAATGTATTCACACGGTCTATCTGTATAAAGTTTTCAAAAATAAGAAATTTTAATCATAATATGTTAATATTACCATTTTTTCCACTCAAACTTCCCTAGCATTTCATTTTCCCTCCTATCCAATAGCATTGGCATAGGATCAGGCATTTGGAGGATCCAGCCGAGAAAATGTTGACTGAGGATACATTTAGTTTTAGTATAAGGAATATGATATGCACTTCAAGATCTTTTCCATATGTTGCTAAGTCTTTGCTAGCCCCACCAACTTGATATGACATTCAATTATATTTCCACCTCTCATTGTGCCAATTTACTTTCCATACTTGGCCCTCTAAGTGAGTAATGAGGAGAAACAATGTTTGAAATGCTGGAGCCTGAAACACTATAGTTAATATATGAAAAAACTTTAAGGATTTCCCAAATGTAAAAACAATTTGAAAAATGTGCTTGGCATTGCCAACAAGGGGTTTTGAAGCTGAAAGAAACTTTTCTAAACTATATTTTAAAAATCATTCTACTGTTAGATGAAAGGTTGAATTATCTATTTCTTGCTATAGAAAATAATATAAAAAATTATTGTCATATGACAGGTAATCAAAGATAATGCGGCTAAATAATGTAGGAGAAATATAGAGGTATATCTGTAAGTTAATTTTTAATTATGTTTTTGTAATGTGTGTGGAATTCATCAGCTTTTTAAAGTTTGTAATTTGTGTTGATGAAAATAACCCACAACCAATCTATAAATAAAAATTGGGGTGAATTTATTCTGAGCCAGATCTGAAGACTAGCTTAGCCTGGGGCCTTCCTTCCCCAAGGAAGGAGGGGCCCAAAGAAGTAGGGGTGTACAGAGTGGTTATATGCTGTCAAAGAGCATGTATCACATGTGATTGAAATGTCCCTCTTACAATAGTCACAAGATTGCTCTGTCAGCACAGCAATTGATGGACACAGCAGGTAGTAGGTCTGTTGTCTGGAGCTGGGTGGTCACAGGGTGGGAGCAGCAATCAATCCCTAGCCTAGGGACAGATGTTTATCCTTAAGGAAATGCCAATGTGGCGGAAGTTGCATATTTATCTTCAGGCCATTTGTTCTTGTCTTTGGGACACAGTAAATGCTTAAAGCAGATATACAATGCATGCTCAACAGCCATGTTAGGCCCTTTTGGAAAAAGAAGGTCAGGGCAAATTAGGATTATACCAAATGGCTTCCTCCTATACTCCAATATATCCTATTGCTTGCCATTTGTTTTGATTTATTTTCTCATTCTAAATGAATATTGACTTTCATATCTAATTTTGTATTCACACTTTCGTATTGCTTTCTTAAAGACGACTCCAATACTGTATAAATTTTAGGCCCCATAAAACATGGATCTTCCCCTGCCACTGAATTAATAAAAAAATCACACTTGTTTCTCTCCAGTGGATGCCATGGTTATGTTCCTTGAATTGGATGAATTACTGAAAAAAAACAAAAGTAATTTTCTCTTGGGTCCAATACCCACTTTCCCACACAGGGTCTAGCCTTTCTTTCACCACTTGATCTTTTTCTTTTCTCCAAGACATCCCTCTAAGAATTTTCTCTAGAGTTAAGAAAAAACACAGATACTTTATTTCATGTGTTGAATGGTATGTTTGAGTACATGGTGACTGACATTTTTTGAGATGAGAACTTAAAATACTTAAAGGAAATTGTAGAATCTTCATTGTATTTAAAATACATAAGCCTCACCCAAGTTTCATGCCTAAGGGTTCAGGGGTCACATTCCTTTCTTTCACTGTCTTGTTTAGAGGCAATTCCCTTCCATCCACACCCAGGTTTAAGACGCCAGGCAGAAAAGAGATTGTTAATCAGGTTTCTCACAAATCAGAGGTGACAAGTAGAAATGGCAAGCAATAGGATATATTGGAGTATATGAGGAAGCCATTTGGTGTACACCTAATTCGGCCTGACTTTGTTTTTTCCAAAAGGGCCTGACGTGGTCTTTGAGTATGCATTGTATATCTGCTTGGAACATTTATTATGGCAAGAACAAATGCCTTTAAGATAAAAGTGCAACTGCTCCCACATTGGCATTTCCTTAAGGATAAGCATCTCTTCCTAGGCTAGGAACTGATTGCTGCGCTCACCTTTGACCACCCAGCTCACCTGTGACCACCCAGCTCAAGACAGCAGGCCTACCTGCTGTGTCCATCAATTGCTGTGCCGACAGAGCAGTCTCGTGACTATTGTAAAAGGGACATTTCAATCATATGTGAAACATCCTCTTTGGGGGTATATAACCACTCTGTACACCCCACTTCTTTGGTGCCCTTTCTTCCTTTGGGAAGAAAGGCCCTGGGCCATGGTCCTCACATTTTAGCTCAGAATAAACTCACCCAAATTTTCATTTATAGATTGGTTATGGATTATTTTCATCAACAGAGGCAAAGAGGAGAGAGCAGCCTGTCTCTTGTCCTGTGTTTCTGTCACTCTTGTCTGAGTGAACATACAAAATGAGCTCAGAAGCTTCCAGAACAGGGCTCATGCCCCTGCAGCACAAATCTAGTACTGAATATCAGATTCTCAATCTTTTAGAAGTTGGCTGAGAAAATTACGGGGCAGCGATACCTTCTTCTTTCTTTACCTGAGAGTCCTCCATTCTCCATCCCAGAATATTATTTTTCTCAAATTTTCTGTTTTTCAGACCTAGTAGCCTATTAATTTTAAACTTGCAAAACCCAAAACATTGTGATCTTGAAGCAAAACATTATGTGTGGTATAGATGTATAAAGAAAGAAAAAATAAAAAGCCGCTTTGGGTGCCATGATGGCTGAGTGGTTAAGGCATTGGACTCGAAACCCAATAGAGCTTTCCTGTGCAGGTTCAAATTCTGCTCACAATTTTACCACCCAAGGGGGTTGTCAGCCCACCACAAGACATGCCAATAGGCAAGAGGCAAGATGGTAGGAGAGAAAAGTTTTTGTATTACAGCTTGCTAGCAAGAGGAAAGATGGCTGGCTAATGTCTGAAAGAACTATCTTGCAAAACAAAGACCACAGGCCAGGTATATACGGGCCTGGTCTCTGGGTGGGGCCTCCATCTGACCTCTGGTTGGGACAGACATCTGGTCTTAGTTCCTGATAGGCTTTTATTTTACTGGATATGCATCAGAGACGAGAGCAACGCCCTATACCCTGATCTTTCAGTGGTTATCGATGATGATGGGTATCAGCATAGACTCTCTGTCCGGGCATCATCACATTCCTGCAGAACTCAAAAGAACAAAGTTATCATTTTATCATAGCTGGGAGAGGCCATAAAATCTACAGAGCCTAGAAATCCCCCGGAGACAGACCCTTACTTATCTAAGCAAACTAAAGCAAAGATTCAAAGGAGCTATTGAGTTAATCAGAAGTCATTCAAAGTTACAATACGGTTTCTTTTCTACAGTATGGCTTCCCTAATGTCACCCTTGTGTTGAGCTGGTATCAACAAGAGCTTTGCTTTCTGACAGACTCTTGTCAAGAGTCATTTGAGGCAAAGGTGACTTTGGGGGAAAAAAAAAAGACACCCCTTCCTTGTACTAGGTGCTGCTTAGTAAGTTAGTACCATTTAAACAAACCCCTCCTTGGGCTAGATACTGCTTAGCAAGATAAGCACATATAATATGCAGATTCAAATCTCAGCATTCTTGACTTGCTGGAGAAGAAAATTCCCAAAGCTGAGGTACTCCAAACTTGAAATAACTTCTCCACTTTGACAATTCTGTAACTGGTAGTGGCTCAACACAAGGTTGAAATAAGGGAAGCCAGATCGTAGAAAAGAAACCATATTGTAACTCTGAATGACCTCTGATTAACTAACCCAGACATGCTCTGTAATTTTATGGCCACTCCCAGCTGCTGTAAGTTGATAACTTTGTTCTTTTGAGTTCCATAGGAATGTAATGACCCCTAGGCAGAGAGTCTAATCTGACAGCCATCATCAATGACAACTGAAAGATCAAGGTATAGGGCGTTGCTCTGATCTCTGATGCATATCCAGTAAAACAAGACTATGAGGAACTAAGACCAGATGTCTGCCCCCACCGGAGATCAGGCGGATGCCTCCACCCAGAGACTAGATGCCTCCCCCACCCGAAGACCAGCTGCCTATATAACTGGCCTGTAGTCTTTGTTCTCTAAGATGGTCCTTTTGGATGTTAGTTGGCCATCTTCCCCTTTGCTAGCAAGCTGTAATAAATCCCTTTCTCTCCTACCACCTTGCTTCTTGACTATTGGCATTTCTTGCAGCAGGCAGATGACCACCCTTTGGCAGTAACATAACCTCAACCCAGGGAGAAAGTAAGGGTTTTTTGTGGGGTTTTTTTGGTGAGGAAGATTGGCCCTGAGCTAACATCAGTTGCTAATCTCCCTCTTTTTACTTGAGGAAGACTGTTGCTGAACTAACATCTGTGCCAATTCCCCTCCACTTTGTATGTGGGATGCCGTCTCAGCATCGCTTGATGAGTGGCACGTAGATCTGTGCCCAGGATCCAAACCCATGAACCCTGGGCCACTGAAGTGGAGCATGTAAACTTAACTACTATGCCACCGAGCCAGCCCCAGAAAGTAAGTTTGAAATGATTTGTTTTCAGGGACCATGTGCTGCTCCTAATTATCTCCAATTCATTCACTCAGCAGTTTTGGAGTGCCTCACTGACTGTGAGTCAGCAGTTTTGGAGAGTCTCACTGAAGACCAGCTTGTTGGAGTGGTCTCCAGCATCTTTCAGCATCTCACACAGAATCTGAAACATACTCAGGATACAGCAACAATTTCCAGAAATCCTTGAGCAGCTGGTGAAAGAAAAGCAGCATGGTGACCTAAAATGAGGGCAGGCTTTGGAATAACATATGTACACTTCCAATGCCACTTAAACTGTTTTGCAGTTTAAAAAAAAAAAAAAAAATCTAAGTTTCCCAATTCATTTTTATTTTTTTATTTATTTTATTTAGTTAATTTACTTTTTTGAGGAAGATTAGCCCTGAACTCACTACTGCCAATCCTCCTCTTTTTGCTGAGGAAGCCTGGCCCTGAGCTAACATCCATGCCCATCTTCCTCTACTTGCTATGTGGGACACGTACCACAACATGGTGTGCCAAGCAGTGCCATGTCCGCACCCAGGATCCCAACCGGCAAACCCCAGGCCACCAAAATGGAACGTGGGCACTTAATGGCTGCGCCACCAGGCCGGCCCCTCCCAATTCATTTTAAGAAACTAGTGTAACCTTGACTCCAAAACCTTCCAAAGCTGAATGAAAAAGAAACCAAAGACCAATCTCATTCAAGTGTACTATTGCAAAAATTATTAATAAAATATTGGCGTGTTAAATTAAACACCATATTGACCGAAACAAATTATTTTTCCAGGAGCATGAGAATGATTTATCATCAGAAAGAAAATCTATCATTAAGATGAATTAACAGCTTGAAGGAGAAAATGAAATGATCTCAGTAGATGTCAAAAGGAATTTGGAAAAATTCAAAATCCAGTATAGATTTTAAATTTATATGCTAGTAGAATTGTCACATCTATGTACCCCAAGGAACTCAAGGGTGGGTTTGGAAGCATTTAACTGTTTTTCCAAATTGTTCTTTTTCCTTTTGTTATGTTAAGGAGAAGCAATCACCAATCCCCCTGAACCAACCAAGCCTCACCACAGGAGCTGCACCTATGACCCTGGCCTTATTTTTAATGCTAGGATCTCTCCAGGAGGAGCTTAGGCCTTATTACCATAACCTGCAGTGTGTGTGGAAGCATGTTTTCCAGCTGAGCCTGCGCAAGTGAATGCCTACCTCTCCCTTTCGAATATCCATCCCCCACCTGAAATAAAATGTCCCTGCTTCCCTTTGTTCAGGGATGCCATGACTTTTGGAAATGACTCTGCATGCTCTCCCATTTGCCACAAACATATCTTACTTTGTGAGACAATTACTTCTGGTGGAGAATCTATTAACTCGCCAGGAGGCAAATCCACTTTGGTTCAGTAACAGAATCATGGAGTAATACACATTTAACTGGCTGGATAACGCTATCCTCTCCATTCTCTCTGTAAATATGCTGAAAGATACCCATAGCACCTGAACGCTTATGCATTCACACCCAAATCCTGTTCCCAAGAATTTAATTGTATACATACCAAGAGCTTATCATGTTTGTTCCAAAACCTGCATTTTAGTTGTACTTGTTGCAAATTACACAGTTTAGTTATTTGTCAGGTAAACTGATAAACATAAGTACCCCTCAAAAAAGAATAGCTTTTTGCCAAGTAAAATTTTGAAATGACTTTGCAAAAGCAAATTGATGAAAAAATAGATGCTTTCAAACTAGGTGCAGGAGATATAACTGGAAAAGATACAAGGAATATGAAAGCATCTAAAAGGATGCTGCATTCTAACTAGAGAATGTGTAAACCTCACATCATCTTAAAACAGTGGGAGCTGGTGTGCTTTAGGGAAGAAACACACAATAGACCAATGCACAAGGGGAAAGCTGTCTCAGAAAGATCAACATCTCTGAGGTAATGCATCCCATGAAAGACCAAAGAATGGACTCAAGAACTCTGGTTCAAAAAGTTTAGTGTTGTCTCATCTTGAAAGTAATTATCAACCTTCCAGTCTTGGCCACTAAATGGTCGTGTAAAACTCTTTCCATCTTAGTTCTTTAGTCTGGCTCAAATTTTCTGAATTTGTTTACCAGAAAAGATGTTAATAAAATCTCTGACTCTAGCCAAATCTTCATCTTGCAATTTCTACTTAAAAGGTTTTGTTTCTACTGTTTGGCTTCGTTTGATCAAACACCCTGTAGAGAGTAGAGTGCGTTGGCATCACCTGAAACAAGAGGTACCTAGCTCACAGAAACAGAAGTCATATCTTCTCATACCTTCCACCCTCAAATAATCCTTAGCAATGATCCTTATGCGGAGCTGCTGGACAGAGTTTAAAGTGATTAAATTAAAACGATTTCCCTACTCAGAATCGTTCTGGGTAGCCGCTGCCCCGTGGCCAAGTGGTTAAGTTTGTGCACTCCGCTTCCGCGACCCAGGGTTTCCCGGGTTGGAATCCTGGGCGCGGACACGGCACCGCTCATCTGGCCATGCTGGGGCGGTGTCCCACGTGGCACAACTGGAGGGACTCATAACTAAAAATGCACAACTGGGGCCGGCCGGCGGCACAGTGGTTAAGTTTGCATGTTCTGCTTCTCGGTGGCCCGGGGTTCACCGGTTCAGATCTCCGGTGGGGACATGGCCCCACTTGGCATGCCATGCTGTGTGGTAGGCGTCCCACATATAAAAAAGTAGAGGAAGATGGGCACGGATGTTAGCTCAGGGCCAGGCTTCCTCAGCAAAAAGAGGAGGACTGGCAATATTTAGCTCAGGGCTAATCTTCCTCAAATAAATAAATAAATAAATAAAATAAAATAAAAATGCACAACTATGTACTGGAGGGCTTTGGGGAGAAAAAGGAAAAATAAAATCTTTAAAAAAAAGAATTGTTCATGACTGACAAACATTAATGTACAATTGAAATTTCACAAGATCGTAACCTATCAATAACTCAAAAAAAAAAAAAGAATTGTTTTGGGCAAAAAATCCACTGTTCCTGTTGCCAGCCCGTGTTGAGAAAGTGAATTCTCTGGAGCGCTGAGCCCGGGGCACCTCCGCAATGCTAATGTCCCACGCCAGCACACACGTTCACAGTCGCTACACCACCCAACAACTGTTGCTTGCTTGTGAATTCACCAACCAAAGAACGATCAGAACAATCCTTAAAATGTCTCCAATTTTTGAAGAAATTAAAATTTGAGGATGTGAAGGACAGAGAAAAAGTAAAAGAGAGTAAGGAAGGCACAGGCTAGGGAAAGAAAGTTGGCAGCTAGGCATAACCTCTCCCCTTCCAAGGACGGATGGAAATGACAGAAAAGACATGTATTCAGAAGAATGTAAACATAACTGCCCTTGAAAAGGAAAGAGGTTTTAGATAAAACGGGCCAAAAGGTAAAAGATCAGAATGAAAGAGTTAGGAGAGAAATCGCTATTCTATCTGTAGGGGATGTGAGGTAAGGATGCTCTTTCTCTCTGAGTATAGGCAGGGCACCTCTCACCTAAGGGTTTTATAACCTTTTTCAGGAGAGAAGGATGAGGGGAAAGTCAGAGTGACCTTCCTGCTTCTACTGCTTTCTCCAACTCCTTCAGCTTAAAGAATTCAATATGCCAAGGTGCCATATTTTGGGGTAGCATGTCCTGAACCCCATCAGTAGCTTAACCTTGATTCTAAAAGCTGTAAAGATTGCATTAAAATGCATCAATTATTATTATTATTTTTTTTTTGAGGAAGATTAGCCCTGAGCTAACTGCTGCTGCCAATCCTCCTCTTTTTGCTGAGGAAGACTGGCCCTGAGCTCATATCCATGCCCATCTTCCTCCACTTTATATGTGGGACGTCTACCACAGCATGGCTTTTGCCATCGCACCAGGGATCCCAACTGGCCAACCCCGGGCTGCCGAAGCAGAACATGTGCACGTAACCCCTCGCCACGGGGCTGGCCCCGAAAATGCAGCAATTATTAATAAAATACAATATCACCATGAACAAATAAGGGAGGAAATGTAAAAATCTAAAAGGATTCTTCACTCAGATTAAAAAAATCTTGAAGTTCTCACTCCTTTTAAGTAAATGGAAACTGGAATCTATACAAGACACATTGTATGTTTATTTAATGAAAGAAATGTACAAGGAATTTCCCCTCTCCTTTTTAAAAAAATTGGTGGTGATTCAGTTAAAGCAAAATATTTGAGGTTATATCATTATTTTTAGTTCTCCATTTTTACTCACTCTTAAAAAAACCAATCAATAAAATACCTAGGAATAAATTTAACCAAGGAGATGAAAGACCTATACACTGAAAGCTATAAGACATTGATAAAAGAAAACGAAGAAGACACAGAAAAATGGAAAGATATGCCATGCTCATGGATTGGAAGAATTAATATTGTTAAAATGTCCATACTGGACCAGCCCAGTGGCACAGCAATTAAATGTGCACATTCCGCTTCGGTGGCCTGGGGTTCACGAGTGTAGACATGGCACCATTTGGCAAGCCATGCTGTGGTAGGCATCTCCACACAAAGTAGAGGAGGATGGTCACAGATGTTAGCTCAGGGCCAGTCTTCCTCAGCAAAAAAAGAGGAGGATTGGCGGCAGATATTAGCTCAGGGCTAATCTTCCTAAAAAAAAAAAAAAAGTCCATACTACCCAAAGCAATCTACAGAGTCAATGCAATTCCTATCAAAATTCCAATGGCATTTTTCACAGGAAAAAAAAACAACCCAAACAACCCTAAAATTTGTATGGAAGCACAAAAGATCATGAATAGCCAAAGTAATCCTGAGAAAGAAGAACAAAGCTAGAGGCATCACACTTCCTGATTTCAAACTATATTACAAAGCTATAGTAACCAAAACAGTATGGTACTGGCATGAAAATAGGCACAATGGAACAGAAAGAGGGACCAGAAATAAACCCACACATATATGGTCAATTAATTTACAACAGAGGAGCCAAAACTATATAATGGGTAAAGGATAGCTCTTGAATAAATGGAATTGGGAAAACAGGACAGGCACATGCAAAAGAATGAAACTGGACCACTATCTTACACCATACACAAAAATTAACTCTAAATGGATTAAAGATTTGAACGTAAGACCTGAAGCCATAAAACTCCTTGAAGAAAACATAGCGGGTAAGCTCCTAGACATCACTCTTGGCAATAACGTTTTGGATTTGACAGAAAAAGCAAAGGTAACAAAGCAGAAATAAACAAGTGGGACAAACTGAAAAGCTCCTGCTTAGCAAAGGAAACCATCAACAAAGTGAAAAGGCAACTTACAGAAAGGGAGAAAATATTGGCATATCGTATATCTGATAAGGGGTTAATATCCAAAATATATAAAGAACTTATACAACTTGACAGAAAAAGAAAACAGTCCAATTAAAAAACAGGCAGAGGCTCTGAACAGACATTTTTCCAAAGAAGACATACAAATAGTCAACACATTCATGAAAAGGTGCTCATCATCAGGAAAAGAAAAAAAGGGCTCAACATCACTAATCATCAAGGAAATGCAAATCAAAATCACAATGAGATATTACCTCGCACCTATTAAAATAACTATTATCAAAAAGACAAGAAATAGGCGTTGGCGAGGATGTGGAGAAAAGGGAACGCTTGTGCATTGTTGGTGGGAATGTAAATTGGTGCAGCCACAATGGAAACATTATGTAGATTCTTCAAAAAATTAAAAATATAACTATCATTGATCTAGTAATTCCATTCCTAGGTATTTGTCTGAAGAAAATGAAATCACTATCTTGACAAGATATTTGCACCTCCATGTTTACTGCAGCATTATTCACAATAGCCAAGGTACAGAAACAAGCTAAGTGTCCATTGATGGATGAATGGATAAAGAATATGTGGTGTATATATTCAACGGAGTATTATTCAGCCATAAAAAAGAAGGAAATCCTGCCATTTATGACAACACAGATGAATCTTGAGGGCTAAGTGAAATAAGTCAGACAGAGAAAGACAAATATTATATGATCTCACCTGTATGTGGAACCTAAAAAGAAAACAAAAAAAACCCAAACTCATACATACTGAGAACAGATTGGTGGTTGCCAGAGGTCGGGGAGTGGGGAAGTCAAAATGGGTGAAGGTTGTCAAAAGGTACAAACTTCCAGTTTATAAGATAACTAAGTCCTGAGGATGTAATATACAGCATGGTAACCAAAGAGAAAAAATAATCAAAAGCTAACCCCATCAGATTGGAGAAGATTGCTTCTATGTTTATATTATATCCTAAAACTAAAAAGCAAACATTTTCTTAATGAAATCAAGATCATCCATGTGAATCCAAAGCAAACATCATATTTAACAAATAATCTATAGTCAGTCTAGTCTTATCGAGTACAAGAACAATGAAGGGGAGAAAGAAATTAAAAGTACAAAATTGGGTTAGGGGACACCAGTTTTTATTTGCAAATGATGTGGATGTCAAGATCAAAATCCAAGAGAAGCCATTAAAGAGTTCAGACTTCAAAAGTTTAATGCTACCTCCTCTGGAGTGTAACCACCTATGTCCAAGGAGTGCTACTTAACTGTCATGCAAAATTTATTCCCAGCCTTAGCCCACCCACAAATTTCTGAATTTGTTTGCTAGAGTGTATTACGATTCCGTTCTGTATTTTCACTCTTTGGCAAAGGATTATTAATAAAATCATGAATTCTAGCATGTTCTTTGTCTTTAAACTATATGTCAAAGTGGTTTCGTTTCCGCAATTTGGTCCATGACAGAACTGGAAGCAGCAGGTCTGTAGTTTGTTAAACTTTATCAGCCCTTCTCCTCTCCCCACCCCTTCAAAGAAACGCTCCTGGATTTGAAACCTAGGTTTCCGTGGAAAGCAGCATTCCCTGGCATGCCTAAGGACTGAGGGGCATGTCAGGGTCAACAACGAT
Organism: Equus przewalskii; assembly: GCF_037783145.1. NCBI lineage: Eukaryota > Metazoa > Chordata > Mammalia > Perissodactyla > Equidae > Equus > Equus przewalskii. The sequence goes on from NC_091849.1 coordinate 28,112,064, forward strand.
GCAGAAACTTTTGCAGCCATGTGATTTATCAGATTGAGATGAGATAGAGAGATAGCTATAGATGTAAATATTATTACGTAGAATTGCTTTCCTTTTTTTCTTTCTTTTTATTTCCTTTTCTCCTCTCTGAAGTGTAAATTCTAAGATGAATCCTGAAGTTACTTTTAAGGTAGTGCAAATGTGTTGATTTCTATATATATGAATGGGGGAAGGGCTATCTGTTAAGCTGTCAAAGGAGGGGAGGGGTAGAGGAGAGAGAGAGAAAGAGACAAAGAAGTTAGGGTCCAATTGATTTAGAGAGAATGTGTGAAGATTCTTTTCTGTGAGGTTTGGGGTGCAAAGTGGGTGCAACCATTACCTGGGTCCCTGAAAACAGAAGATGCATTTACTCTTCTCCATTAAACCAGCCCTACCCAGGGCTCGAGGGGCTTTCCCTAATCATGACTAGCAGTTTGGGAAGCCCATCCACCAAAACATTGCCTCACGCAAAGAATTCATAAAATGTTCTTGATGAGCAAATTAGTTCAGTCGGCAGAGCACTGGACTGAAGGTTTAAAGTTTGGTGGTTGGATCTTGTGTTTAGTTGAAATTATTTTCCGTGGCCCTATTTTAAAAGAAATTTGATGAAAGGTCTCCACCCTTTGCATAAATAAATCTTTAAGAGTGACAATACATGGTGAACAGGAATTGTAAATCTTTCATGTTTTACCCAGGGGATATAAAGGAGTTCAGGAGATGTTACCCCAAAATATGGCATCTTGGCATATTGAATATTTTAAGCTGATGGAATTTGGAAAACAGCAGAAGCAGGAAGATCACTCTGACTTCCCTGGCACCCTTCTCCCTTGAAACAGGTCATAAAACCCTCAAGGGAGTAGTACCCACCCTATACCCAGAGACAAGGAGCGTCCTCATCTCAGAAGACAAAGGGACACCAAGAAGAATCCTAACAAACAGGCCTTGCTAAGCTTCTCCAGTTTACTACACTTATACTTTTTGACATATCATATTTTTCCATGACTGTCCACTCTTCATCAAACTCAATATAAAAATACTCAGGTTTAACTGTTTCTTAGGGTCTTCATTTTCCTGTGAAGGTTCCCACGTCACATAAAACTTGTATTAAATAAATTTGTATGATTTTCTCCTGTTCATCTGTCCTTGTCATTTTAATTTTCAGAAACAGCCAGAGATCCAAAGAGGGTCCAGGAAAACTTTTTCCTCCCTTAAAATTAGGATTATTTTTGTCCCTTTTTGTGCTCTGCAACAGTTTATGCAATCCTGTATTGGAAGGACAGGGAAGCACACTGTGTTGCTACTCCGAGTCTTGTGCTCATTCTGGGACATGCTCCACTCCACCCCATGGTCTCCCGATCATCAATGACCCCTAAATTCTAGCCCTGAGCTAGACGTCAAAGTCTGCAGTAGGCACTCCAAAAACGTTAACTGAAGGATTCCTAGACAATTTGAATTTTGAGTTAACCCCCAGAAGATACTATAAGAAGAAAATAGTGGAAAAAAATGGGAAAAGTTGCTGAGAAAGACTTTTTGTGGGACAGTGTAGGACGGCGGCAGAGAGAAGTTTTGCTTTGATTTGGTTTCTTTCAAATAACTCCTCATGTTCAAGGAACCAAAACCACTGAGTTAGCAGATGAGTGTTAAGTGCTGTACTTCTAGGCATGTGTTTTGCAGCTTTCCTGTTCCACCCATACATTCGGTGTCCACGAGGCTCTTTCAGAACACCCTATTCCTCTGTGGATTAACCCACAAATAAACCAATGGACATCTTCTTGTCAAGAATAAGTCAAACTTGAGAAGTCTCCAAGTCCAGCATGGAGTCACCAAGTTCAACAACGGCATCCAGTCGCTCTAATCTTTTTAAACCTACAGTATATATGAATTGAAAAACCTACTTTTTTCCAGGTTTAAGCCAACCTTGCACTTCCAGCAGAACCTTTTACAAAGCTTCTAGGCCGTCCCTGCCCTTCCACCAGCCCCGCCACCATTCCTTTCAGACTCCCACCCTCCCTGTGTACCATCTGTCTGCGCTCGCTCTCTCCTCTTTGCTCTTTTCCGTCCGCGTTGCAGCCTCAGCTCCCTATTTAGTCTCCCGCCCTATCCCTTTGATTAAATACCTCTCAAGGTAATTAATCAAAGACTTCGACAGGGTTCACATTGATGAACCATCTAACAGCTCCTAAATTCTATGTATTAGTTTTTGCAAATTTTAGAGGGTGTTGTAAATGGTTTGTAACTGTTGGTGAATTTTAATCTCAAACAGGAAACTATAAAGTTGGATCTTTAGAACTAGCGAGGGGAAAGCCCCTCTCCCCAACTTCTCTGCATACCCTTTGGAGGTTACGTGACAAAAGCTTCCCACCAACTGGCCGCGTGGCCTAATGGATAAGGTGTCTGATTCCGGATCAGAAGATTGAGGGTTCGAGTCCCTTCGTGGTCGTGGTTTTTTTCTTACTAGTCTGATTACCGCCAGCTTGGATAAAGTCCGGAAGATGCTTAAAATTTGATTTGCAGCGTTTTCCTTCTTGTTGCTGTGCTCTGGTTACCACCTCACACATAAAGGTAAAACTCTTATTTAACAAGTATACATGGGATGCCTGCTGTGTGACAAGTACTTTACAAAAGAAGGAGGTGGAAATAGCACGTGTCTTCAAAGAGCTTACTTTCTACTGGACCCGACTGATGAAATCAAGCAAACACAGAAACAAAATGATGAAGATTTGTCTCAAGACTTGTGAAAGAAATAAGCAATGGGCTGAGATCAAGAATAAGGGGTGGGGGCTTCTTTAGGCAGAGTATTCCTGACAGAAGAAATAATAGTGCTAACTCGCTGAGAACCTGAAGGCACTTTTTGATCTTCTCCAGATTTTCCTTAGTACCATAAATGTAACTGCCACTACATCCCAAATAGTGATCTCAGAGAGAAGCATAAAAGGCAGAAGCCACCAAAGGCTTTTATCCCGAACTGAACTGTCCTCTGGAGCAACTTCTATTAAAGTAGTCACGATAGGTTGGGTTTTAGCAAGAGAGTAAATGCGATAAATGGATCTCAAGAGTAGGCAGGTTCCTCAAAAAATTAAAAATAGAACTACCATACCATCCAGCAGTTCCATTTCTGAGTATATGTCCAAAAGAAGTGAAAGCAGGGTCTCAAACAGGTATTTGCACACCTATGGTCACAGAAGCATTACTCACAATAGCCAAGAAGTAGAAGAAACCTGAACATCCTTGGATGGATAAATGGATAAACAAAATGTATGTGTGTGTATAAATACAATGGAATATTATTCAGTCTTAAAAAGGAAAGAAATCCTGTCACATGCTACAACATGGATAAACCTTGAAGGACATTATGCTAAGTGAAATAAGCCAGTCACAAAAAGACAAATACTATATAATTCCACTTATACAAAGTATCTAAAGTAGTCCAATTCCTAGAAACAGAGAGTAGCATGGTGGTTACCAGTCTGTGGGGGAGGGGGAAATGGGGAGTTTAATGAGTATAGTGTTTCAATTTTGCAAAACAAAGAGAGTTCTGGAGATCTGTTCCACAACTATATGAATATACTTAACAACTGAACAGTACACTCAAAAATAGTTAAGATGGCAAGTTTGATGGGTTTTCCGCCCACAATTAAAAGTATACAGGGGCAGGCCGGCAGGCAGCGGCGTAGAGGTTAAATTCCTGTGCTCAGCCTCTGCGCCCGGGTTGGTAGGTTCGATCCCTGGGTACAGAAATGGCACTGCTAGCCAGGCTATGCTGTGGCAGCATCCCACATAAAATCGAGGAAGATTGGCACAGATAGCTCAGCGCCAATCTTCCTCACACACACAAAAAGCATCAATAGGGGCCGGCCCGGTGGCACAGCAGCTAAGTCCGAAGCTACCACTTCCTGGCAGCCTGGGGTTCGCCAGTTCGGATCCCGGGTGCAGACATGGCACTGCTTGGCACGCCATGCTGTGGTAGGTGTCCCACATATAAAATAGAGGAAGATGGGCATGGATGTTAGCTCAGGGCCAGGCTTCCTCAGCAAAAAAGAGGAGGACTGGCAGTAGTTAGCTCAGGGCTAATCTTCCTCAAAAAAAAAAAAAAAAAAGCATAAATATTCATCTTTTAAAACAATCAGTTGGCCTTAAATGTATGGGTTTATTTCTAGACTCTCAATTTTATTACATTGGTTTATATGTCTATCCTTCCCCAGTACCATACTGCTTTGGTTACTATAGCTTTATACTAAGTTGTTTGTTTGTTTGTTTTCAGATTGGCACCTGAGCTAACAACTGTTGCCAATCTTCATTTTTTTTTAATTTCTTTTTCGCCACAAATCCCCTCAGTACATAGTTGTATATTTTAATTGTGGGTCCTTCTATTTGTGGCATGTGGGATGCTGCCTCAACATGGCCTGATGAGCGGTGCCATGTCTGTGCCCAGGCTCCAAACTGGCGAAACCCTGGGCCGCTAAAGCGGAGCAAGCGAACTTAACCACTCAGCCACGTGGCCAGCCCCTCGATATGAATTTGAGGAGTGGCTTCCCTGCAAAGGCTGTAGGAATTTTCGTAGGAATTATATTGTATCTGTAGATCACTTTGGGTAGTATTAACATCTTAGCATTTAATTAACAACTTAGTATTAAGACTTCCTATTTAGGAACATGGGATATCTTTCCATTTATTTGGGTCGTATTTATTTATTTATTTATTTATCTATTTATTCATTTATTTTTGAGGACGATTAGCTCTGAGCTAACTGCTGCCAATCCTTCTCTTTTTGCTGAGGAAGGCTGGCCCTGAGCTAACATCCATGCCCATCTTTCTCTACTTTCTATGTGGGACGCCTACCACAGCATGGCATGCCATAGCGGTACCATGTCCGCACCCGGCCAGCCCAGGCCGCCAAGCAGAACATGAACACTTAACAGCTGCGCCACCAGGCCGGCCCCTGGGTCCTCTTTAATATCTTGCAGCAATGTTTTATAGATTTCAGTGTACAAGTCTTTCACTTCCTTGGTTAAATTCACTCCCAGGTATTTTATTCTTTTAGATGCTATTATAATTGGAATTGTTTTCTTAATTTTCTTTTCGGATTCTTCATTGCTGGTGTATAGAAACACAAATGAGTTTTGTGTGTTGATCTTACTATACTCTGCAACTTTGCTGAGTTTCTTCATTAGCTCTAGTAGTTTTCTTGTGGATTCTTTGGGATTTTCTATATGTAGGATCGTGTCATCTGTGAACAGAGACAGCATTACTTCTTCCTTTCTAACTTAGATAACTTTTATTGATTTTTCTTGTCTAATTGTTCTGGCTAGAACATCCAGCACAATGTTGAACAGCAGTGGTGAAACAGGCATCTTTGTCTCATTCCTGATCTTAGAAGGAAAGTTTTTAGGTTTTCAACATTGAGGATGATGTCAGCTGTGGGTTTTTCATAAATGCTCTTTAACATGTTGAAGGAGGGCATGATTTTTTTTTTTTTTTTTTTTTTGAGGAAGATTAGCCCTGAGCTAACATCTGCTGCCAATCCTCCTCTTTTTGCTGAGGAAGACTGTCCCTGAGCTAACATCCGTGCCCATCTTCCTCTACTTTCTATGTGGGATGCCTACCACAGCATGGCTTGCCAAGCAGTGCTACACCCAGGATCCAAACCGCTGAACCCCGGGCTGCCGAAGCAGGACATGCAAACTTAACCATGGCACCACTGGGCCAGCCCCGGGCATGATGTTTTAAGTGGTGAAGCACAGTCTATTTCTCACCTCATTGTCCATGAAAGGGGGGGAATATCTATAATAAAAATGGATAAAATGGGGGTAAAATTGGGAGTACTGTGGGGCCAGCTTGGTGGCATAGTGGTTAAGTTTGGCTGCTCTGCTTTGGTGGCCTGGGGTTTGCGGGCTTGGATCTCCAGCACAGACCTACACAGTGCTCATTAAACCATGCTGTGGGGGCCGGCTCCGTGGCCGAATGGTTAAGTTCGCATGCTCCACTGCGGCGGCCCAGGGTTCGGATCCTGGGCGCGGACATGGCACTGCTTGTCAGGCCACGTTGAGGTGGCGTCCAACATCCCACAGCTAGAAGGACCTGCAACTAAAAATATACAACTATGTATGGGGGGGGTATGGGAAGATAAAGCAGAAAAGAAAAAAGAAAAAAAGATTGGCAACAGTAGTTAGCTCAGGTGCCAATCTTTCAAAAAAAAAAAAAAACCACGCTGTGGTGGCATCCCACGTACAAAATAGAGGAAGATTGGCACAGATGTTAGCTCAGGGACAATCTTCCTCACCAACGAAAAAGAGTATTGTGTGTTAATTCAATAAAATGTCACCCTTTCACATCAAACTTATAAAAAAGTTGAAGGACGCTAGAATAGATGAGTTAAATGAATTCTCTACTAAAGAATACTGGCCTAATGATGTTTCAGAGAGAAATCAGATTTGGAGACTTGCTCTACAGCTTTCCTAGGAGACTTCTGCTGGTGGACCACACGCATCTCATTCACATCCAATCATCAACAGAGATATCAGACCTGTGTTGTAGCGGTTATGGTTTGGTCACCCATCTTCTGAACCTACTTGCTATGCTGGGTATTCTGCATTTTTTAAAAAGTGTCTTCATTTTTTTTCAGCTGGAGCCATCGGTAATTTAGCTGAATTTTACCTTCACTTTTTTTTTAAACTTTTTATTAAGATTATAATAGTTTACAACCTTGTGAAATTTCAGTTGTACATTATTGTTAGTCATGTGCCCTCCCCCTACCTTCACTTTTTAAATCTTAGACATGCTTTACACTGAGGAGTACTGGTTTAGGTCAGTTTTAGGTCAGTTATATGAACTCAATTGCTAGGATGAGATTTACCATTCTAAGGATAGCTTAGTCAAACCCAAATTTATTACTTGATTTTTAAATTTTTTTCTTTTAGAACTATGGAATGCTTCACAAATTTGCGTATCATCCTTGCACAGGGCCACACTAATTTCTGTATCATTCCAACTTTAGTGTATGTACTGCCGAAGTGAGCACTATTCTTCATTATTTTACTCACACTTAAAAGGTCAAAAAAGTCAGGTAATCACTTTCTATTACCCTCCAGTTTTTAGCTAGTACATATCCATGTGACCATGGCTAAGTCCATCAGACTCACTTACAAGCAAGTTGCTATTGTGTAAAGACCTAAGGAAAGGTACAGAATCCATCTCCTGGGAATTGAACGTTGGTGGTGAGAACGAAGTAACAACCTTCAGAGAGAACTATGACTATTTCTTTTGCAATCTATGGGTTGTCCTAAAGCCTGGTCTATCTGCTTTCTTTCTAGATTTTGATTCTGCCAAGAGGTCTATTCTTCCTAAAGGATGAGAAAGAAGTGAGATAGAGGTAAGGGTGACCGCACTATCAGCAGGTGACACTGGTTCTTAAATGCAAACGGAAAATGCATGGGATAAACGCTTTCACTTCCCTGTAAGGAAAGGAAAAAAATGCAGACCGTGCAATGAGTCTTCCACAATATTAGATATACTTATTTTTATTCTTTGATCACATACTTTTCAGTTCTGATATTTAAAATGTTTTTCTTTTGATACCTTAGAGCTTAATGATTAATAATAACAAAGGTGTAGTCTCAGACCAAACACTTTATATTCAATTAAAACATATAAAATCCCATTCAAAATAGCTGGTTGCAAAATAGTCTCAGATTATACAGAACAAAAGTCACTCAAAACAAGGGTTATTTGGTGGAAAAGTAAGTCCCTAGCTTTCTGTGTTTTGGGGGTCTTCTCATCAAAAAGAGAGATGATTGCTACTACTGTCAATATTTGGCTTTCCAATATCCACACACAATATTGTGTTTTTTTTGAGGAAGATTAGCCCTGAGCTAACACCTGCGGCCAATCCTCCTCTTTTTGCTGAGGAAGACTGGCCCTGAGCTAACATCCGTGCCCATCTTCCTCCACTTTATATGTAGGGTGCCTACCACAACATGACTTGCCAAGTGGTGCCATGTCCTCACCTAGGACCCGAACCAGCGAGCCCCAGGCCACCAAAGTGGAACGTGTGCACCCAACTGCTGCACCACCAGGCCGGCCCCCGACACAAACTATTTTAAATAAAATATTATATGTAATTATATTTTGCTGCCTACACAACCTTGGGCCTACAATTAGACTGTGAGCTTCTTTGGGGCAGGAAAATTTCATTTGCAATCACTTTGTATTGTATGAAATTGTAATTAAGCTGGGTAGGGGTCAGATTCCAAATAAGCAGGTTAGAATAAATTTCCAAAGATTCAGAATAAATAGGTTGCTAAGGGGACAACACTCTCCCAATGTGCTGGCTTTGTGGAGGTGAAGTGAGGGATAATCAGGTGCAGGAAGTGACAGTGAAAATCAAAGCTAAATAGGAATATTGTGATGCTAATGTAATTCCAGAAAGCACCAAGATGCAAGGGGTAGAGGAAAGAGAATTAAAAAAACCAAGAGAGCAGCCAAAATTCAAGACTACAGAGTTAGATGCAGTGCTTGCATATCCACATTTATTGGTACTCTTTTTCGGGTAGTATGCTTAGCGCTGATAATTGGAAGACGAATTGGAAGTTCCTCCTTCGAGGTGACTGACCTAGAGAGGGAGAGCCAAACAGACAACAGCACAGTGCAGGGCAACTGAAATTATGATAGTAGTACCCACAGGGGAGTATGTTAATAATTGACTAACAACAATCATACAATTAACAACCATCACTGAGGCACGCTTTAACATTCCACAATTATTACAAATCTTGACATCTATACAGACATAACGGTTCTACGTTTCAGGTGAATAAAACAAGTAATATTATCCCTTTACACTTGTTTCAAGATGAACTGAGACACATTAAAAGTTTTAAGAGTTTATTTGAGCAAAAATCGATTTGAATCGGGCAGCACCAAACCTGAAGGGGTAAGGAGTGCTCCGCCAACAGGAGCTCAGGGAGTGACCTTCACGGAGAAAAGGCAAAAGCAAAGCAACGAAAGCATCGATTGGCTATAGTTTAAAGACTAGCTGGCTGTGATTGGTTGTCCTTAGGTTTCGATTTCATAACCTTGAGGCACTTACAGGCTTAGATTCTGGTTTGCTTATGTAGGCTGCTGCGTGAGGTGGCACCTACCTGCTATGTAAGTGGCTGTACAGCCACCTCAGTCGAATGGCCTCCCCATTTAATTTAACACACTACACGGTTTTCAAAGAAATATGTCACTTTTAATAAAGAAAGTACAGTTTAGTCTTATTTGCAACTTTAGCTTAATTTAATTAACAAACATTCTTTGCTTAGCTCCCTGGCTTGGAAATATTCCATATTTAGTTCACTGTTTTCCAAAAGGGATATTACTGGCATTTTGAATGGAACAATTCTTTCTTTATACTCTACTACAATACACTGTCCTCCATTTTATATAATATATAGCACAATATAGTATATTATACTATAATTTCTGTCTCTACTATATACTATAATGTATAGTATATAATATACTATACTGTTTATAATAATATACTACAGTGTTTATAATTTATGGGCCCCACCCATAAAATATAAGTGGCATGCCCCAGTCATTGTGACAATCAAAAATGTTCCCAAATATATTTCCAAATGTGGATTAGAAGGTAGCAATGCCCTGGCTTGAGAACCACTGCATATTAGCACAGATAAAGAATTAGCACAAAGTTTATTCATTGTTTGAATATATAAAGTATTTTAAGTTTCAAGTGATTTGCTCCATAGTTTCCTTTTAATTAAAAATTGATTCTGGGGGTTGGCCTGGTGGTGTAGTGGTTATGTTCAGCGTGCTTCACTTTGGCAGCCCTGGTTCGCGGGTTCAGATCCCAGGCGTGGACCTACACCATTCATCAAGCCATGCTATGGCAGTGACCCACATACAAAATACAGGAGCATGGGCACAGATGTTAGCCCAGGGCCAATCTTCCAAAGTTGATTCCTTTTTTTGAAAGGAGATTCATTCTTTTAAAAGAAGCATTTATTAGTTTGTTTCCACAGTAGTAAGTGAAGAAAGGCCATTTCACAAATAACACTGTATCATAGTTTTATACATAACAGAATAATTACATTAACAATGTACTTTAAGTACATGTACTTAAAGAATTGATGTTACCTTTTTTTTTAATTTAAGAGTATAACTTAAAAATAGTCCCATTTGGTCAGGGCTATGGTCCTCCAGTAGTATAAAATGTGGGAGAGAACAGTGCTCTCCCAGACATCAACTCATGGGTTACATATATACTTTCAGAAGATCAGAGACTCCTACTGTAGTCACCCCACTAATATTTCTAAATGTGTTTAAAATATTTTTATTTTCCCTTTATGCCACTTCTGGAAAGCAAATTTTTTTTTAATTTAATTTTTTTTTTGAGGAAGATTAGCCCTGAGGTAACCACTGCCAGTCCTCCTCTTTTTTGCTGAGGAAGCCTGGCCCTGAGCTAACATCCATGCCCATCTTCCTCTATTTTATATGTGGGACGCCTACCACAGCATGGCGTGCCAAGCGGTGCCATGTCTGCACCCGGGATCCGAACTGGTGAACCCCAGGCCGCTGAGAAGTGGAATGTGCACACTTAACTGCTGTGTCACCAGGCCGGCCCCTTGAGAGCAAATTTCAATAACTGTACTATATAACTTTGGGATCTATCACTTGAATTTATTTTAATTTAACTCATTTGAATAAACATTTATGGAACTCAAGTGCCAGGCACTATGCCAGGTACAAGCAAACAAAGATGAGGAACAGTCTGGCTGCCTTTCTCTAGATCTACTCCAACACCTTTAAATCTTTGTGGGAGTTTAGGGACAGGACTACACATAGTGGTCCAGGTTTTGAATAACGATAAGATCACAGAGAGAGGAAACAGAGAGCAGGGAATCATGAACATTACAAAGCACTATTTTCACAAGGGAAGTCTCAGAGTGAAAACCACTTCCAATATTTTACGGACCTTGAACATCAAAGTTTTCAAATATCTATAGGCTCAAATGAAGTGTTCCTCATTGTTGCCTAAGAGTCAGGTTGGAGCTTGGAATTGGTCACTGGGTAAGACTGACTCCTTCCTGAAAGAGTATAACGACTGAAATCTTACATTTATCTCTGCTAAACCAAATTTTAGCCAACCCATTGCTGACATGCACTTGACGGATTTGCTAATGTTAAGTGAGTGTGGTATAATAAGAAATATATTTGGTCTTTGTTCCCAGTTCCTAGTACAAAGCTCCTCAAACCCTTGGGATTCTCCAGTGACCACAGTGTCATTTGTCCGTTACAAGAGCCCCTTTTGATCTTACAGGAATGAGGTGACTTCAAGTACCCTCAGATAGCCTCAGAATAAGGCTGGTCCCCAGAAAGCAAAAATGACTGGAGGGTTGGAACTTTCAGCACCACCCACCTCTGAGAAGGGGATGTGGGGGTGCTCCAGATTAAGCTCTATAAAAACTTTTTTTTTTTTTTTTGAGTAAGATTAGCCCTGAGCTAACATCTGCCGCCAATCCTCCTCTTTTTGCTGAGGAAGACTGGCCTTGAGCTAACATCCATGCCCATCTTGCCATGTGGGATCCCTGCCACAGCATGGCTTGACAAGCAGTGCATAGGTCCACACCTGGAATCTGAACCGGCAAACCCCGGGCTGCCAAAGCAGAATGTGCAAACTTAACTGCTGGGCCCCTGGGCTGGCCCTGTGAAAACTCTCGAACAAGATTTCATGAGTTTCCAGGTTGGTGAAGCATCCACATGCCTGAAGGGTGGTGCACCCCAGTTCCACGGAAACAGAAGCTCCGGCGTTCAGGACACTTCTGGACCTCACCTCTATCTACCTCTTCATCTGGCTATTCATTTGCATCCTTCACAATATCCTTTATAATAAAGGGGTAAATGCAAGTAAATGTTCCTCTGAGGTCTGTGAGCTGCTCTAGCAAATGAATTGAACCCCAGGAGAGGGTCATGGGAATCTCCGATCCATAGCCGGTTGGTCAGAAGCACAGGTAACAACCTCAGATTGGTGTCTGAAGGGGGGGATAGGGAGGGGTGCAGTCTTGTGGGACTGAGTCTCTAACCTGTTGGATCTGACACTATCACCAGGTAAATAGTGTCAGGACTGAGTTAATTGCTTGGTGGTGTTGAAAAGAATACTCTAGAGTGAGGTAAGAAGCTATCATTGAAACATTTCACAATTATATTCATGGTATTTCCTCTGAACATCTCTAAAGGTCAATTACAAGGGAAATCTAAAGTTTTACACACATTCATCAGTTATGTCTTTTTCCCTCTCTGATATGTTTTTCTTTTTTAATGTCTAAAAAGGTTTGTGCTGTTGTGGAAAGCTTCCCCACATTCATCATAATTACAAGGTCTCTCTCCAATGTGGATTTTCCGATGTGAAATAAAACCTTTGCTCTCAGTAAAGCATTTCCCACATTCAGCACACTGATAAAGTCGCCCCTCCCTGCCCCCGTCTGAATTCTGGGATGTTTAAGGAGGTGTGAGTTCTCACTGAAGGCTTTCCCAAACTCCTTACACCTATAAGGTCTCTCTCTTGTGTGCAGCCTTTGATGTGATGTCAGACCTGCATTCTGACTTTTATCATATTCTTTACAGTGATAGGGTTTCTCTTCAGCGTGTATTCTCAGATGCTTAATAAAGTGCAGACTCTGAAGCAAAAGCTGGGGAAAAAAAAGAAGTGTGGACTCTGATTAGAAGCTTTCCCCACATACGATATTTGTAGGATTTTTCTCTTGTGTGTACCCTCTGGTGTTTAAGGTCAGAAGTTTAACTGAAGGACTTGTTGCACACATTATATTCATACGGGTTTTCTCCAGTATGAAGTCTCTGATGCTTACTAAGATCTGAGCTCTAGCTGAAGGTCAGACCATACTGATCACATTCATACAGTCTGACTAGGATAGGGACTCTATAATGCAGGGTCAGATTGGAGCTCACGGTGAAGACTCTCCCACACTCATCACATTTACAAGGTTTCTCCCCAGTGTGGATCTTCTGATGGAGACAAAGGTTGGCGCTCCCACTGAAGGCTTTCCCACAAACTTCAAATTTATAGGGTCTCTCCCTAGTACGAATTACTTCATGTCAAATAAAATTTGAAGTCTTAGTGAAGAACTTTCCACATTCATCACATTTATGACATCTCTGTCTCCTAAGTATTTTCTTTGGTATAACCTTCATGACTACTCTGTGATCTCCTTCTTGGGATGAAGATTTTCTCTCCCTCACCAATAAAGGGTTTTTAATGCCTTTCATACCTACCCTTAGGGTCACAAGTGTGTTCAGGTGTAGGCTTCTGGGGATCTTCACCTTTTCATCTTCCCAGGAACAGGGGGGTGACATGCTACTTCTTCAGAACTTTTCTTCTCTTGAGTCAGTTTTAAATTTCTAAACCTACACTCACCTTCTGAAACAAAACAACAACAAAAAAGTATTTAAATTTCACTGCTAATAGAGAAACATGATTTTCCAATAAGGGGAATAAATTCTATTTTCCTTTGTTCAACAGATTTGTAAAACCAGCTATAGATAAAGAATAAAACACATAGAAATTCACACTAAATTCTTTTTTTTTTTTTTGAGGAAGATTAGCCCTGAGCTAACTACTGCCCATTCTCCTCTTTTTGCTGAGGAAGACTGGCCCTGAGCTAACATCCAGCATATATAATCTAGGTGACCTTCGCTTTAGTGATGACTTTTTAAATACAACATCAAAAGCATGAGCTGAGAAAGAAAAAGTTGATAAATTTATCAAAATTAACAACTTCTGCTCTGCAGAAGTCACTGCTAAGAGACCGAAAAGACAAGCAACAGCCTGGGAGAAAATCTTTACAAAACTCATTATCTAATAAAGGACTTGTATCCGAATTATACAAAAAACTCTTAAAACTCAACAATCAGAAAACAAACAACCCAATTTAAAAATCAGCATAAGATCTAAACAGACACTTCACCAAAGAAGATATACAGATGGCAAGTAAGCGCATGAAAAAGTGCTCAGCATTTTATACAATTTGAGAATTGCAAATTAAAAGGAGATACCACCACACATCTGTTAGAATGGCTAACATCCAAAACACTGACAATAGCAAATGCTGTCAAGGATGTGGAGCAAAAGGAACTCTCATTCACTGCTTGTACAAATGCAAAACAGCACAGCCACTTTGGAAGAGAGTTTGGAAGTTTCCTACAAAGTTAAATATAATCTTACCATATGATCTAGCAATTGCACTGCTAGATATCTATCCAAATAAGCTGAAAACACAAAACCTGAACATAACCATTTATAGCAGCTTTATTCACAATTGCCAAAACCGGGAAGCAACCAAGAAGTGCCGCAACAGAGGAATGGATAAACAAAGTGTGGCACATCCAGACAACGGAGCATTATTCAGCGAGAAAAAGAAATGAGCTATCAAGCCATGAAAAAGCATGGAGGAAACTTAAATGCATATTGCTAAGTGAAAGAAACCAGTCTGAAAAGGCTGTATGATTCCAACTATATGACATACTGAAAGGCAAAACTATAGACAGTAAAAAGATCAGTGTTGCCATGGGTTCAGATGAGAAGGGGAGAGAGTGAGGCCAGGGGATTTTTAGGGCAGAGAAACTATCCTGTGTGGTACTTTAATGGTGGATACATGACATTCTGCATTGGTCAAAACCAAGAGAATTCTAAGGCACAAAGTGTGAGCCCCAATGTAAACTGTGAACTTTAGTTAATAATGTATCAATATTGGCCTCATAACAAATATACCACAGTAATGCAAGATGTTACTAATAGGGGAAGCTGTACTGGGAAGAGGAGAAGGTTGCTATATGGAACTCTCTGTATTAACTGCTCAATTGTTCTGTAAACCTGTAACTGTTCTAAAATGTAAAGCTTATTAATTAAAAGGAAAAAAACTAATTGGAAACTCTGAGTATATGAATGGGGCTTTTTACCATGGCCTGCACATAGGATCACAATGGGGTGATCTGGCCAAGCTGTTTCATCATTGGTATCTACGTCTTTCACTTAGCATGGTCAGATTCCCCAGAGCAGGCTCTTCCAATCGCCCGCCTAGAGAATAAAGGCATCCTAGGAGCTGACTAAGGAAAGAGGGCTGGAGGGTAGACAGAGGAGGGGGGCAGTCTTAGCATTCATTGTGCATAAATTCACTTAATCCCATTTCAGTACTACACTCCTATCCTTTGCTGTGCCTAACATCTCTCAGTATAGGCATCCTCTCCAGAGAAAATCTCCAATATTCACCTGTGATGGAGAGGCAATCACACCCATCAATGTGGAACAGGCTGGAGACCTCAGAATCTAAGTGCTTCTTAAACAACTTAAAATCACCTCTCCTTCTTTTAGCTCCCACAGCACTCTCATTCCCAGAGATAACTCATGTTGCCTCTGGGGATTCCATCATATGAAACGAGTTTTCTCACTGACAGGGAGTTTGCAAAATCAATTAGCTTTAACCCGTCTGCCATCCTGCTTCCAAAACTTTGTTATTGCCTCTCTCTGTTTCCCTTGTCATTGTGCGTATATGCGTTTTAAAAATCTTTTTACTCTTGTTTGCCAGGGAATTAAATTAGTTGCTGCGGTCACTGTTGTCTTTACCCACATGTTCATACCTCTAGTAATAACAAATAGCATAATGTATGTTTTAAAAATTTACAGGAAGGGGGGCTGGCCCGGTGGTGCAGTGGTTAAGTGTGCACGTTTCACTTTGGTGGCCTGGGGTCCCCCGGTTCGGATCCTGGGTGCAGACATGGCACTGCTCATCAAGCCATGCTGTGGCAGGCGTCCCACATATAAGGTAGAGGAAGATGGGCATGGATGTTAGCTCAGGGCTAGTCTAGCTCAGCAAAAAGAGGAGGACTGGGAGATGTTAGCTCAGGGCTGATCTTCCTAAAAAAAATAAATAATTTACAGGAAGGATACAATACATTCAACTTCCTTTCTTCAGCTAACATTGTGCTTTTGCGCCTTATCCACGTCAATAGCTATAGACATAGTTTACTTCCTTCAACTGCCATATTACTTTCTATTGTATGACTAAAAATTTTATTTTTTCCCATATTTGACATAATTTTTTTTAATATTTTCAGTTTTCATTTTGTATACCAGCACTTGGAGCCCGGTCAGCCTTCCTATACATGCAACAGACATAGAAAAGTACGTGTAAGTGAAAGAACACAGAAAAAGCCAGAGTGAATAGGAAAGAGGTAGTAGGAACAGACAGTAAAAAAAAAGCCTCAAATTGCAGTTAATACAATATGATTTAGGCAAAAAGACAGAATAATTCCCACAGGATCATGAACATTCTATAACTGACTCAAAACCTTATCCTGAAGACAGTTACACGCATTTGTAATCAGACAAGCTGACCAAAACCTGGAATCTAGTCTGATCCCTGCTTTTCTCTTTAAAGTCGTTAAATATGAATGATTTTCTTTCCTCTTTAAGAGTCCTATTAGAGCAATAGGATTCCATCCAAGGGGAATTCAAACTCTGCAATTCCCACTGCCTTCTTAGGTTCCCTTCAGATCCCCTATTAGAGCAAAGCCCACAGCTACCACATATTCCAGTGGCTGCTGTAGAGACGGAGCCACTCAGCAACAGGATCACACTGAGAGCTTTTCTGCTTAGAGCAGACACTGAATGTTCTACTTCAACCACATACCGTAGTAATGCTGGACACACCTGACTCTATGGCTGGGCGAATGCGCTACCATGAACAGCACAACCAGCATGGCTGTCACAGTCACTTGGTATCCCATGATCCAACATTCAGTATCTGTGATAGGTGGCCCTGAAAGAGAGCAGAATATTTTATCTATATAAGATATAAAATAATTGTAACCAAATTCTCCTGTATGACATATACTATGTGGGAATTTAAAAAGTAGAAAATCAGGGGCTGGCCCAGTGGCATAGCGGTTAAGTGCGCACGTTCCGTTTCAGCAGCCCAGGGTTCGCTCATTCAGATCTTGGCTATGGACCTATGCATCACTTGTCAAGCCATGCTGTGGCAGGCATCCCACATATAACAGAGGAAGATGAGTACAGATGTTAGCCCAGGGCCAATCTTCCTCACAATCAATCAATCAATCAATATTGCTTTCACTTCCAAGAACAGATAAAGGAAAATATCTGTTTTCCTCCCATTCTCTCCCTTCATACTGGATTGAACCCTGGTTCTTACCCTTCTCTTGTAAGGAATGGTTGGATTATGGAGATTCACTTTTTAACTGTGTTGCCAAGGACAGGAGCTTAAAACATGGTGACCTCTGTGCTGTTTCCATGGGTTCCGTCTCCCTCTAGGGTATTTTCTGGGTACTAACAGGAACCTAGGAAAAAGTGTGTAAAGATGGGCCCATGTGGGCATCAATATGAAAACTGGAGTAAAAAATCTTAGAGGTGAGAGAAAAATCTAAGAAAATCCTAACAGAGAGAAGCAAACATTTTCATTTCCAAAGATAAAGACAAAATGAGAAGCTAGTAGCTCTATACTTGTTTAGAGAAAACTGAAATTTGCCCACTCTCCAATTGTTGGATAGATGCCTCCCCACAGACCAGAGATCTAAACCCCTTTCCTGGGGTGAGCTCACATTCTCTCTCCCACCTGTTCTGGCTCAACCAGCTTTCTCTAACTCCCCCAGCAGAGTCACCACCTCTTCCCCACTCTCAGGATGCTGCTCCTGCACCCAGGCTTGCAGCTCCTCGGGTATGATGGTCAAGAGCTGCTCCAGTCTCAGCGGCTCCTGGATCTGCTCCTTAGTGTGTGTCTCGGGCTTCAGCCACTGGTGGCAGAGCTCCCAGAGCCAGAGCCCACTCAGAGCCTCACAGGACTCAGGTATCTCACGGGGCCCAGGGATCTCTCGATAACAAAACTGTCCGAAACGCCGGCAAAAGCCCTCCCTGGTCTGGGGTTGCTTCCTTTGAATGCTGGATTCCTGTTTCGCAACATGTTCTATCTTTCTCCACCGTCAGTATCACAAGCTCCACAGGCTCCCCTGGAACGTGGAGGGAGAAACCTCCAGCTTCGCTTGGCTTCATGGTCTGCTGGCTCGATATAAGCCCCACAAAGAAGGTATTGAACTCTCTCCGTTGAGAGATATTCCCCTTAAAGTTCTTTCCAATGTGGCAAGGAAGTAGGAAACTCAACTGGGACAGATATATTTTGATTTAGAAAACGGCATAAGAAATTACTGTTAGAAAAAAAAAGTAAGCTAAATTTACATGCTACCAAAAGACAATTTCCAGAATAGTTTGTCCATAAGCAAAGAGAGACTGTAAGAGAACACAGATCACAAACCCAGATGCCCAGATAATGAAAGATTCTTGCTTTTCTTGCTTCTCGAAGAAATTAGCTGCCCCTTCCTCTGTGATTCCACAGCATTTGTTTATCTCCTCCATGGTGCTTACCAGGTGATGCTGGTACTAATCGTTTATATGTCTGTCTCCACCAACAGGAGCTGATTTCCCCCCTTCTATATAACAATCTCACATTTATACACTCCCTTACAGTTTAAGAAGTGCTTTCACAGTTTCTTGATGTCCCATCAAAACAGGATGAAAGCTAAAAAAGCCAAATAATATGTACTTCCAAATAACTCTAGGGCTCCGAAAAAGAATAAACAGGAAAACCTTCTCCTGTTTAAACTCCTTTCATGTGACAGATCCTCCCAGACCCTGCGAAAGTGTGCAGCCCAGCGGTGAGGGTAGGTGGTCCGCCAGGACCCAAGTCTGACCCGCGCGGAGGAGCAGCAAGGAGACTCGAGTGTGACACGTCCCAGGGAGCCAGACCAGAAAAGGGGGCCCCGACAGGGCTTCCAATCAGCCCCCATGGCCACGCCCACCGCGGAGCCCAGGGACCCTCACTTCTGACTCACCTCATTCTTCTAGCCAGCGAATGGGACCCTCTCACCCAGAGTCCTAGGTTACGAAGGAAGAGGTAAAAGTTAACTTCTAACTGACCTTAAAGAGGCCTGTCCTAGAGCCAGCCTAGGGTACACATACCAAGGTTACTTCCGGGTCCTCTCTAGGACGCTGGAGGGCTCACCTTCTCACTGTTCCCCCCCCCCCCCAGCTCCAATTCCTGCACTGAGGGCAGAAAAGCCGCCAAAGCTTTCAAACTCACTCACCGCCCCCACCAGAGTTAACTGGCTGTTTGCTTCTCCCACCAACACTGCATAGAGCATTTACAGACCCCTTTCTTTGTGGTGGGAAGAGTTCTGCACTTTGCACACATTATTTTATTTGAGCCTGGAAATGGGGCATGAGGTAGATGGTTTCCTGATAGTCAAAGAACTTGAAATTAGACCTTAGCTTGTTTCCACAAATCTTCAAAATTTAACTCAGTCACAGTGTTTCTTCCTCTAGCCCTATGACAGGACAATTCTAAGTTTGACGAGTTTTGTTTTTTTTTTAAAGATTTTATTTTATTTTTTTCCTTTTTCTCCCCAAAGCCCCCTGGTACATGGTTGTATATTTTTAGTTGTGGGTCCTTCTAGTTGTGGTATGTGGGGTGCCGCCTCCGCACGGCCGTGTTTGAAAAGTCATCATTTGATTGTGTCTAACTCATATTTTACAAGCTCTCTAGACAAGTCTAACTTAGGCTCCAAAACCTGTTAACAAATGTTAATTGTTTTCCCTAACTTTCAGTCCACTCCCTAACCGGGTCGCAGTCTAGTTTTGCTTCTCTATGGATGCAGCAATGGATAAGACTCTCCCAGAAAAGGCTTGTAGAATTTTAAAACTTGTAGGGGAGGAAAACATAATTTTCCCTCTACCCTTCTAAGTTCTTGGCTGGGGGCCCTGTAACAAAAGGCAGATTAACAAAAGAAAAACAGACAAGTTTACTAACATATGTATTTCATATATACATGGGAGATACCCAGGGAAAAATGAGTTACTCACAGAGGTGGTTTAGAATTCAGGCTTAACTACCATCTTCAGCTAAAGACAAAAGAAAGAAGGTGTGGGGGAGGACAGTTATGGGGAGTGACCAGGAAAAGCATGATAAACAAGAGTTAAATTTGTATATAGATTTAAGTCACTGCCTTGTTCTTTCTTGTGATTGAGAGTCATCCTTCTCTTCCTGGTGCAGAGAGAGAGAGACACCCTTACAAAAGACTAACTTCTACTCTGTTTTCAGAGTTTTTCCTATGTCTGCTGTTTCTGAAAATAATCCTTATGCCAAAGAGGCATATCTTGGGGTGGCATGTTTTGCTGCCCTTCAAACTTCTGATTCTCTTTCCTTATCATAATCTCTTGATTTGTGACCAGATTTTTTTCTTTTTTTTTTTGGCTGAGGAAGATTAGTCCTGAGCTCTCATCTATGCCAATCTTCCTCCACTTTATATGTGGGTTGCTGCCACAGCATGGCTGACAAATGGTGTAGGTCCATGCCTGGGATCTGCATCTGCAAACCCAGACCACCAAAGCAGGGTATGCCAAACTTAACCATCATGCCACAGGGCCAGCCCTTGTGACCAGATTTTGAAAGAAAGGAATAACAGTCTTATGTCCTTTCCCTTCATAGCATGTAAGGACATTTTCCAACTTCCTCCAGCTGTCCAGCTTAAACTCTCCACTCCAAAGAGTTTCTTCAGGTCAAGAACTAAATCGTAAACTTTATCTCTAATTATACTTCTTGGATTCTTTCAACTGATATAGGCCATAGATGTAGAAGACCGCACCCAGCCTCAGCATAGAGACTGAGCTCCTCAGTATTACAAGGTCAAGAGTACAAGGCCAAGCCTTTTGTGATTTAGCCCCTGCTAATCTCCCTAGCTTTCTTTCCCACCACATCCTTGCAGCAAACTCTTTAAAAATATCATTTGGGAGCCTGGCCCAGAGGTGCAGCGGTTAAGTTTGCACGTTCTGCTTCGGTGGCCTGGGGTTCGCCAGTTCAGATCCCGGGTGCAGACATGGCACTGCTTGGCAAGCCATGCTGTGGCAGGCGTCCCACATAGAAAGTAGAGGAAGACAGGCACGGATGTTAGCTCAGGGCCAGTCTTCCTCAGCAAAAAATAGGAGGATTGGCAGCAAATGTTAGCTCAGGGCCAATCTTTCTAAAAAAATATGTATATGTATATATATATTTCATTTGGAACTACTTTGGGTCCCTCTAGGCCTTTGCACATGCTGTTCCCTCTGCTTAAATCAGACTCTCTACCACCCCTGGTCCTTTCCTGGCTTTCCCCTCCCCATACTGAGGCCTTAACTTAGCACTTCAAGGAAGCTTTCTCTTCTGCCTCTTTTAACACTTGTCACACCGAGACTGAGTTAACATGACAGGCTCCATGTCTAAAGCACTGCTCCCCCCCATCTTGTTCTCACAGTGTACTTTGGAGAAACGCTTAGAACTACACATAGGCAAGCTGATCAGTAGCCAGTCAGTAACCAGTAGAGAGAGTGACTTGTTGGCAGAGGATTTAAGTCCTCTGCCAAAACTGGTCCTTTTCTCCCTGATAAGAAAATAACTAATGTTTTCTTAGATTCCTCAGGAATGTCACATTCCTGGGCCAAGGGTCATTTAGCTCAGAGGCTAATACTTCAAACCATAAATGATTGAATAGATAGAAATTTTAGTCATTTTCCTCTTCTCTTTCTCTTTTTCTTTCTTGTCATCACTATCTTGATGTTAATGAAAATAAAAATACCTGAAAAACTCACATATAAAGCATTTGCATGTAACATAATGTAAATTTCATAGAATTGCTCAATAAATGTCTGCTATTACAGTATTATATACAAAAAGAAGGACACTGATTGGCTGCAGAATTATTTCAAATTGGAGAGTGCTTGCTGAGATGTGGTGAAATGGATGCCTATATTCTTCACTTTTTAGTAGATTAAACTCTAAAACCCAATTCTACATGATTGTATTAGCTACATAGGGAAGGATGTGTTCAGTTTTTAAGGTTACAATCACATCCATCTCCCATGTGAGTTTTGTCAGGAAAAAATGAAGTTTCAAATGGGCAAAAAAAAAAAGATTCCTGGGTACCTTGTCTAGGACAACTATCTTAGTCAGATCAGGCTACAATAACAAAATACCATAAACTGCATGGCTTAAATAACAAATTTATTTCTCGAAGTTCTGGAGGCTGGAAAGTCTAAGATCAGGGTGGTCCAAGAGGTCAGGTTCTAGTGTGGAATCTCTTCTTGGTTGCAGAAGGCTGTCTTCTTGCTGTGTCCTCACTTAGCAGAAAGAGCAGAGAGAGGAAGCAAGTTCTCTCAGGATTCTTATGAGGACGCTAATACCATCATGAGGGTTATACCCTCATGACCTCATCTAATCCTAATTACCTTCCAAAGACCTCATCTCCTAATACCACCACTTTAGGGGGTAAACTTTCAACATATGAATTTTGGGGGGATGCAAACATTCAATCCATAAGAGCTACTTTCATTGATTTTGAGGTGAATTACAACTCTTTAAGTTGTAGAAAACTAATAATTAGTGCAAATGATTTTCATTCACAGAAATGCAAATGAATTGTGTTTAGTGGAATGCAGTTGATCATTGCCCTGGAAATTGACAGGTTTTAAAAAAAACTACTTGTAAATTTATTTCAGCATTCCAGATTATCTTTAAATATGTGGTACTTTGAATTTTCTTTTGAACCAGTTTGAACATCTTACTGATTGTTATACTATTTCATGAATTAAATGGTTTTTGACACATATTCATTTTTATTTGAATGGAAGTCATAATTTTACTTTTTACAAAAGAAAAAATCCTTTAACAATTTGGAACCAATTGAGGCATAAACACCAGTGGCAGAAACAAAATATCAGCTTTGTCACTGGTAAATGTAGACTGAAGAACATGGTTTGGATTTGAAGCTAGAATGAGCTTTCTCCACTCCTTCCCGTGTCTAGACCTGGAACCTAGTGGACACATTCACCCAGCAACTCTGTGAAGACACAAATACCCCTAAAAGCCACCAATGCAAAGGGCTAAGGGAGACCACAGAAGCACAGCTAAACATTAATGTCACCCAAAAGAGAAATGTGGATGGAAGAAAGCAAAAACTCTTACTCAGATTTCTTTTCCTACGGGGAGGGCAAACTACAAGTTCTTCCAGAATCTTCAGAGATACACTTGTCTGCTCCACTGAAAATGATTTTATGAGCGTAATTGATGTATGTACACGCATATGATATATTCTGTCCTGCACATTTATATATTTAATAATAATAATAATAACCTTGTGAGAATTAGTTTCATTTATCCTTCTTAAGCTTTTATATTTCATTTCGTATCTCTCCTAACCACAGTTAATTTAAGTACCGCAGAGAGCTGAGTCTGTTTGGTAGTACTGGAGACCATTTGGTTCTAAGCTATCCGAATTCAAAATGTGGTCTTTCCAATGGAGCACTTGGACCTTGTCCCTGATGCACATCTCCTGAAAATTCTATTGTCAAATAAACCAGCCTTCTTTTCACCTGCCCAGTCTCTCATATTTTGACTATTAGGCTAAAATCAATAATCAAATAAGTACAGTCGTGAGTAGTTATACTGACAGAGAAATATATGGTCATGCAGACATGAATCTTCAATGGCTGGCATTAAACACTGTGTCTCAAGATCCAAGATTTATATTCTTCTCCTGAGAGAAAGGGAAATTTCGGAATGTGGTGTTTCTAAGGCAGAACCAAAGTCATTGAACTGGAATATAAGCAACACGAGGGCCGAAATTTATTTTATTTTCTTATTTTTTAAATTAAATCTAATTTTTTCTCCTATCCTATTCTATTTCATATTTTTATGCCACAGCCCCAGGACTGCATCGCCTGACAAATAATAAGCACTCATTAAATACTTGTTGGATGACCGATAATTAGAAATATCCTAAATGTTCAGCAAAAAAAAAAAAAAAGTGGATAAATGGAGCAGGATATATCTATCCTGTGGAATGATTTGCGATATTTCCATTGTCAGGAAAAAGATTGTGTTCACATGGAAAGAGCCCAAGATATGTTAAGTAAAAAATGCGTCAGAGAACGTGTGTGGTATGACCACATTACTGTAAAAAATAAAATACTTACTTATAAATACATATATGCAAGTTCAGAGAAAGTAGAATTGTAAGAAATACGATAAAATATTGATGGTGGTTACATTTGGAGGAGGAAAGTATAGCTTTCATATTTTATTCAGGAGTTAAAATGGTACTCAATTTTGACAGAGGAGACAAAACAATAATTATCAGATGCCAACGTGAGTGCGAATGTGCATAATTTACAAAGGAAGTGTTCGAGAACTAGTCCCATGACTTTTGAAAACGCAGAAGAGGGCAGAGGATCTGTGCAGGGTTTATTTAGAGACGGCACTGCCGTGGGCCAGCCGGGGAGCGGGATTGGTGGGACAGTAATACCGGAAGCATTCAGGGAGGGCCCGGGTCCGGGACAAAGCGAGTGACCCGAGTGAAGGAGCAGAGAAGGCACCCGGCCACCGCCCGCATTCTCCTCAAGCACCACAGGAGCGGGAACTACCCAGGTGCACAATTTTGCGGTTTCGAGGTTATCTCCCGATGCCTCAGCGTCATTAGCCTCTAGTAATCTCGGCTCTTAAGTGTCTTTGCCTCAAATCGTGAGGCTTCGAAGAAATATCGCGATGCTTCCGCTTTTAATCTTTTCGACAGCAGTCCCTGTGAGAAAATTTTAAAAGTCAGTTTTTAGCATCATGAGTTGGTAAATTGTTTATGCGTACTGTTCAGGTGGGTACAGTATTTGTTTTGGAAATTAGGGGAGAAAAAAAAAAAGGATGTGTCAGAAGTGGGATTCGAACCCACGCCTCCATTCGGAGACCAGAATCCCCAGCGCGGGGAAGCGAAGCTTGAGTCTGGCGCCTTAGACCACTCGGCCATCCTGACACCCTGCGAGAAGCGGGTGATTTTTTCGGTAAAATAGATACCCAGAAGCAGCGGCTCTGTGACGTACGCTCGAGGAAGTGTTGATGTCAGTGTTGCCGGGTAACGGCCGGAGAGGGAAAAAGGCGCCTGTGGATTGAAGAGGAAGAATTTCGCGGGCGGAGAAAAAATGTTTATGCATAAAACTGGACACACTTCTCTCGGGGACCTTACAACTGTCATCCCCATCTCGCGAAGGGAGTGCAAACACTTCCTGGGCCCAGACGGCCCATATTTCGGGAAGGAAGGAAAGGAAAGAAAGAATATCGTTTTGCCTGGGTCGCTCCGTCGGTCCTCCAGCCTCTAATCCTCATCGAAATCTTGAGTGTGGTTAGCCTCGCTCTGGGGTTTCTTTCTTTTGGAGATAGTGAGGAACAACAACGAATCTAAAAAAAGACCCCGATTCAGTGGCATGGCCCCCTCGATCTCTATTTAGGTTCCTTTTCGTCCCCAGAACTGCCTTGCCACTCCTTGGGCAGTTTCTTTTGGGCTCCGAAAGCAACAGCTGGGGACAGCCTGGGGAAGTCCGTGTAGGGTCGACGGCTCCCGCCGGGGCGGGCGGGACAAGCCAGTGTCTGCTCCGGGGGTCTGACCCGTCCCGGGTCCAGAGAACCCCCTGGAGGGACCCGCTGGCCTCCCCACCTTCCCAGTCTCGCTCAGACGTTCCAAATTAAAAGTCTCCGTGGCGTCCATTGCCGGGGCGGGCATGACTGGCAGTTATTTTTAAGGGAGATGGCGGGGTGAGAATCAGGGGGACGAGCTGCATCTTTACAGCTTTCTCAGCTTTGCGCAAAGTAATCTGAGTTGTGGTCTGCAAGGCCCGAGGTCACATATTACAATGAAGACTTGAGACTAAACAATAAGAACTTATTCCTCCAACGAGACTGAGAGCTTTCAGGGGTCAGGTAAACTGTGCTAAAATAACCTTTGTAGGCCCAGGGCGGCACCCGGCATGCATGGTAGGAGCTCAATAAATGTATTTGACTCGTTTCAACTGTTGGATTTTGGGCTAAGTTTAGAGAGTAGAAACATACACTTGTAAATTTTAAATAGATTTTGTCCAGATAGGTTATTTTCTGTACTTATTAACACACAAAGGTTTTCTTTTTTCTTTCTCTAGGGCAAAGGTTAGAGCTCTTTTCTGCATGAAGAGAAACAATTTGTTTCGGTATGCCCTAGCTTAGATTTCCAGACTTCCTTGGTTTCATAGCTTACTTTTGATAGTTAAAGAGAAAACGGGGAGTGAGAAGTACAGGGAACAATGGTTTCCTAATTTCCTTCCCTCCAAGATATGAGATTTGCTATATTTTCTGTCATATACTATAGTTCTATTTGAAGAAAGTTTCAGAAGTGATTCCTGACATGACAATTGTAACCTCTTCAAAATTTATTTTTTCCCCTAATTGTAAAGTACTGCAGATATCCCATATCAAACAAGTGTTGTTGAACATTAGATTATTTCTAATTTTTCATTTTCATGAGCAATGCTCTAAAGAACATCCTTGTGTAAATATTTTCAAATATCCGTAATTATTTCCTTAAATTTCGGTAAGTGGGATCACTAGATCAAAGTTTATTCAGCTCTTGATATATACTGTCCAACTGCCTACCAAAAAATTTAAAACAATTTAGATATCACAAACCTAACCAATAGAATACGATTAAACCTCAACAACAAAACATTTTAATGGGTGAAAAATGGTAAGGTATTGTTATACAGCTTTATGAGTGAGGATCAACATTCATGTTTAAAGGATTTTTGTCTTTCTTCCTCAGTAAATTGCTTACCAAGTTTTTATTGCAGTGTTTATCTTTCCTCATTGATTTGAAAACATTAAATAAAAGAGAACCCCTTGTGATAGTTTCTATTTACCAAGAACCCAGGCCTATCCTTGACTAACAAGAATCCCACTAAGTCCCTTAAACATTTAGTCAATTTCCATCTCATAGAAACTATGAGCTATGAAGTTAACCAAGTTCCCAGATCAATCTTTGAAAACCAAACTGTGGCCCACATTTAGTGTCCTTGGGATGTTTTGTCCCGTTTATGTCTCTTTCTTCCTTTATGGCATGCTAAATTCCTGGCATCTTTATTTTGTTTTAAATGGATTGAACTCCTTTCTCCAAAAGGTTATGTATAATTAAATATGTAAATATTTTTACTATTTACTTACAATATTTATTGTACAATAGGACTCCCCAGAGGCCATTCTACACTTTTATGAAAACATCTTCTACAAAAGGGATTTTTAAAGGTCCAAAAATTTAAGAGTGGAGGCTAAAAAGAAAACAAGCTGACACTGGTGGTCTATCCCAATTTAAAAAACAGGATTTAATTATCAACCTTGAATCTCTTGACTGGTTCATGTGAAGCTCATTAAAACATCTGATTCTCTGATTTCAAGTCCAAGATTTACTTTAGAATACAGGGGTAGGGGTGGAAAATTGAGATGAGGCTATATTTGAAGTGGGATTGACCACTGATAGTTGTTGGGAGATGGTATGAGAGGGTTCACTGTGTATTTCTGTCATTTTTGTGTGTGCTTAGAGGTTTCCATAGTGAAGAGTTCACTACAGAGGGGGAAAATCACTCATAATCTCATCAAAAGCATGTGTTACTATTTTGGTATATCTCTTTCCAGTTCTTAAAAAAAAGCATAGGTTGAAAACCGTGAAATCTCTCTACACTAGAAGTTAATATCTTCTCTTTTTCTATTATATTCTTCTTGTGTATCACAAACCCCAAACTGGGTTTGGCCATCATATCCCATACTATTATCCAGGCAAATTATGTATGCCCTCTGAATGAGAAATCTGGGAAAGAGATATGAGTGTACTTCAAAAAGGTTACCTTCAAATGCCTTGGTTTCATTTCAAACTTCAAATGCAAAATTAAGCAAATTCAGATCTGAGAAATTTAAACTTTCTCTCCAATAAGGAAAAAGGAATGTATCTGGGGCAATACTGTCACAGTGAAGTATTGGTTACACCCTTTGAAATCGAAGCTCCTTCATTAAGATCCTAGCAAAGCCTGTTCCCCTACAATAATCTACACTGGTTTGGTTGGCCTTTCTCATTATTCTTTGCAGACACCTTACACAGGAGGAATTCCTGGGTTAAAGGAGGTGCAAAGGTTTAGTGATTTAATTACACAAGTCAAAATTTATTGCAGGCCTGAGTGAGTGGTTCCCAGCCTTTCAGCTTCAAGAAAAAGGGCACTAAGGAAGAAATGAAGACCTAGGATTTCAGCTTCCTGTCACACCACCGTGGTACACACGGAGGTCTCCCACAGCACTGTTTCACTTACCCACAAATCGTCTTTTCTGCTCTCTACTTCTTTTTCATGTTATGTTTTTTCACCTCTTATTTGACTTTATGAACTTTTCCAAGGACAGAAGCTACATTCTCTCAATTCACCTCAGGAGCCAAGTTCAGCTGGGGCACCAACACTAGTTAATTGTATATTTCAAAGAATCATTGTCTTTCATTTGTGAAGAAGAGGCAACCCGCCCACCACCAGTACACTAAGAACTTTTTGAGTTTTGTTTTTTATTTTGCTGGGAGATGTGTGATTTCCATCTATACTCTTTGGCTGGGATCACAGATAACCTAAGGCATTAACAAATGGCTCATTTACTGTATGCCAACTATTTGCTCTTAATTTCATAGTGCCTTTAAGTGTTAGGCAGTTATTTATCATGAGTATTCTCTATCTTCTCAATTGTACATCCAGGAGGGCAGAGGCCATGTTCACTTTCTTTTTATTTTTTGAACCTGTCTCTTCCAGTCCTTGTCTACTCTTGGGGAAGATGTTCTTCTTTGCCGGTCAGGCCAGTTTCAGGAAAAAACAGCAGCAAAAGAACTGGAGAATGAGGAGTTGTTGAAGCCTCAATACGTAGTTAAGAACTGCAGATATTCTGAGGAAAGAACCAGAGGAGCCAAAGGAATGCTACTGTGTCCCATGTCTGCTTTAAGGGGTTCAAATCCTGATTTGATGAATTCAAATGTTGCTTACCTTTCTGCAGGTGAGTAAATTTAGCATTGTTTACAAGTTCATGTAACTCATCCAAAATGGCAGGTTTTCAAAAATTTAAATATATATGAACCCACCACCCACAAGAACCAGAAGATAACCAATAACACGTATCAACCTATGCCCTCCTCCTCTATCCCATCCTTCCCCACATCCCACTGGTAACCATGATCCTTTTGTTCATATTATGAAAAGGGTATCATAAGGTATATAGTCTTCTGAGACTTTTTTCACTCAGCATTGTTAGTAAAATTCACCATGTAGTACATCCCCATTCAAATTGGAAGTCACTTTGTTGATTCCAACAAGGTTGCTTATCATTGCTCCAGCTGCTGCTGCTGTTAATAAAAATGCATTAAGATGGGGGACCAGCCTGGTGGCATAGTGGTTAAGTTCACGTGCTCTGCTTCTATGGCCAGGGGCTCGTAGGTTCGGATCCTGGGCGCAGACCTAGCACCACTCGTCAAGCCATGCTGTGGCGGCATTGTACATAAAATAGAGGATTGGCACAGATGTTAGTTCAGGGACAATCTTTCTCACACAAAAAAAAGCATCCAGAGGCTGCTTGTTCCTAAAGCACTGGGTCTCCTGGGGATAAAGTAGACCCAGTGTGAGACCCTCTAAGCCTGGAGACAGCTCCATCACTCCAGCAACAAGGACCAACTGTCCATCCCAGGGGCACATTTTCTTGGACTGTACAAGCAAGGTGCTCTCTTTGTGGGCCCTTATTCTCCTTGCCCCAATGGGCTAAGTTAAGTGAAACTGCAATGTGACTTTGATTGGGTTTCTTCACCCAATTTTCTAGTTGCAGATCCTTAAGTCTAGACTAGATAGTTAAAGGTAGGTATCCCAGGTCAATGGACTGGCATTCCAAGACTTCCAGTCTCTGCTCTGCCTTGCCATATGGGAAATCATAAGCCATGTACATTTTGGGGCAGGATATGGTATACGTGGTCAGGTGTTCCACCTCAGTTTGAATCATGGCTCTGCTGCTTCCAAGCTGTGCACTTTGGATAAATCATTTACCTTCTGTGCTTTGGTTCTCTCATCTGTAAAGCAAGGGCACTAGTACCCACTTTGTAGGGTGCTATGAACATTAAATTAAATAAGCTATTGTGCATAAAGCACTTCATACTATGTGCCAAGCACTGCTCTATGTCTGTGTTAGTACTATTTTACGTAATATATGTATGTCATCACATGTATTTATATCTAAGAGTATCCAGCAAAAGCTAACCTAGCCTCAGGGAAGTCCCTCTCTATAGCTCCTGGTTATATTATTCCCCTTAAAACCTAATAAATAAATGAATTAATTCGGACACGATATCACCAATTCATGATTTTCACCACAGAACCTCAATGCCAGGTACAGGACTAAGTATAGATCATAAAATCTCATCTTCTAAGGCCATGTCCAGAAGCAGAAAAGATCCAAATCCCTGGGAATGGAGCTGTTCTCACAGCCTGATTTTCATTTCTCAGCACGTGGCAACCTCTGTACAACCAAGGGCTTAGGCTGGTGATTCTGGGTTGGGAAGCAAGCTCTGGGCCCTCTGATCTATGCCGAGCATTGCTGCATTACCCCACTGCCAGTTAGAAAAAGGACTTGAGAGAACACTTTCCTAATAAAGTTACAGGATTAATCAATACAGAGCTATAGGCTGTGGACGTCCAACACTACTTTCTTGGCCCCATTAGAAAGTAGTGACATGGTATCGAGAAAGTAGTCTTATTGTCCAGTTGGAAGTAAAATATTGGCCAGAATGGGATTCTCGACCCATGAGGAAATCAAACACCATTAACCATTTCCCCTCTCCTCCAACATCTATGAACCCAAACCTACTAAGACCCGGAAAACAACAACAATGTAAACAACATCCATACTCACTTTATTTTCAAACAGAGGGGCATGTACCCAAAGAGAAGCAGGACTAAGAACCATCACAAGAGCTTGCTCAAAGTAATCTGCCTTAGCCTTCTGACTTCAGAATGCCTAGTGATCCAAAGGCCATGGGAATGGAACTGCCCCTTGATGGTACACGCATTAGGAAGGTCAATTCCCTCATCCTCAAATAAGATGGATTAAAGGAGGCAAAAAGTCAATGAATCCCTGGAATTCTGCCCCAGAATCCTTCCAGGGATGGTGTATGACTGACTGTCAGTCCACAAATGGAGTGGGAGCGTATCTAGGGACAAGGGATGGTGTTGGGCAGAAAATTATCCTGGATGGTATGCATCCAGCACCAAGATACACCTTTCATTAGAATGAAGGGAGCTGACAAAGCCCTCAGCAAAGAGCACATTGATTAGAACATTATCTCATAACAGAGGTGGGGCCATTTCCCACCATTATTGGAAAATAACTGTAACTAATCAAAACACATATAGGCTTCTTTAATGGAGTTAATAAAACTATGGCAGATTGGGAATCAGGGGGGAGGTACTATTCCCAGAAGGAAAAACTGGGATAAAGGGAGCCATGCTGACAGGGCCTTGTAGTTCCACTCTAGGTTCTTAGAAAGAAGCCCCAGTCCAGAAATGACAGCAAATACCCATGATGACTATGTGGGGCTGAACCATAGGAAGCCAGGCTGAACCAAGGTGTTAAGTATCTTGAATGGCTCTCCAAATCCAAAGATTATCCATATTCCTTATCCCCTCCAGTAATGTGTGTAACACCAAAAAGTGTGAAAACACTGGAGGTGGAATCTGGTTTTTATTTCTGGGTAAATCTTGATACTTCTCATTACATCTCACAATTTTCATGGGAAGGGAGAGGATGGCAGAGAACATGGACATCCTGTCTCCACTGTAGTGGCATGGAAAGTGGTAAGGATATCCAGCTGTGATGGACAGGAAGTGGCAGGCAAGGCAACAAGATGCCTTATGCCTGGGGTAGGAGAATGGCCAACAGCCCTTTTGGCCTGAGTTCACCTCTTCAAGGGGAGGTCTCCATGGAGTGACCATGATTCCCAACATGGCCAGAAAACCCATCAATCCCACTCATGGGGCAGATGATCAGAGGAGCTGCGCTCTTCCCTCCCGAGTAACTCAGACTGAAGTAGGGCCGGACAGGCCCACAAAAGGTAGCATGAGAGAAAGTAAAGGTGTGACACCTCTCTGTCACGTTGTAGAAAGAGACCTCGCCAGCATCATAGTCCAAGAAAATCCCTACCCGCTGGAGAGGGGTCCGCAGGGGAAGGGCAGTCATTGGGGAGGTAAGAGCCCAGTATTCTTTCCCATACCACAAGGACACTGCCCAGAATCCATTCTGGGGGGCTGAGGTTACTCCACCTTTTCTGCACACCGAGTCTTCACAGACACCTATGGTCCACTTGGCTTTATCTCCCACCTCTACCTCCCAATAATGTCTCCCAGCGATGAAGCATGGAGAGCCCAAGACACAGGGAAACAGATTGAACCGCTCAGGGTTGTCGGGCAGGTCTTGCTGGAGGTAACTGTACCGCACTTGGCGCAGATTATCAGAGAGGATCAGGCTGGGGTAGGCCGTGTCTGGGTCCAGAGTCACATCCACTGCAAAGACAAAGAGGGAAAGAGGAGGGAAAGAGGAGGGTCAGCCAAGGGCCAGAAGAGCCCACTCTAGAACATCCAGCTTTTCTCCTACCTCCTTAACAAGAGTAAGAGCTCCCCAATATGGGCTGCATTCATCTTATGATGAAATACATCCTGAAATTGACATTCCAAAAATTACTGTTTGGATTAGCTGGTTACCTTTTTTAGGCAGGATATATTGAAAGTACTGAAATTCTGCCTCTATTTGCTTTCTTTCACATCTTATGCTACAATATCCATTATAAACTGAATTTGAGGTTGTCTTACATGTGTCCAATCCCTTAATCTGAAAGCCTCAGGAGCTGGAAGTTTCACAGAATTCAGACTATCATAGAATTTAGGCAGGCAGGGTGTAGCACAGCACTCTATAATCAAGTATCAATAGATGTGCGGTGAAAACACATGAATTGGTTCACACAGGATATGTTACATGGGATAAAGACTCTAAACAGTCTCACATAAATTCAGAGTTTTAGGATTTAGGAACTGTAGATAGACTTTGGGAACATATACCAATTTGACCACCATTCAAATCACTCTTTTATATCCTCCATTCCATGGGATCTTTACTCAACACAACAAACCCTATTCATCTTCTTCTAATGTCCAGTGCAAGACCCACATCTTCCTCAAAAAGTAGTTGTTAACTAGCCCAAGCCATTACACTAGCCCTCTCTTAAATCCAAAACTGTGTATCACCCATGTCATGTATTCCAGTATTTGTATTACAGCAACTAGCAATCACGTGGTGTTTTCCTGCTTTAAAAGCACTGATATATATTCTCTCATTTGCTCTTCACATCTTGTTCATGAGGAAGAGTCCCAAACGTTATCCCTCCAACCCAAAGCTCAGGCAGGCTAAATGACTCCCACCAAAGGTTCACCACAGGCAACTGGTAGAAGTGATGCTCCGTTCTTGGTTCAAAAATCTGTCACAACAGTTGCCCATCTTTTTCTCTTATCAAGATTATATCTCATACCTTCAACCAGACACTAAACTCCAAGGGTAGTACAGTGTCTTATGCTCTTTTCTTCCCCCTACACTACCCTGTACACTGTTAGACAGTGAGGACATAAGCAAGATATTCAATTAGCATTTGTTGAAAGAATTAAATATGGATTACAGCCAGTGGACACCAATGAAAGAAGACCTGTTGTGGGGCCAGCCCCGTGGCCTAGCGGTTAAAGTTCTGTGCGCTCCGCTTCGGCGGCCCGGGTTCGCAGGTTCGGATCCCGGGTGCAGACCTACTCCACTCATCAGTCATGCTGTGGAGGCATCCCACATACAAAGTAGAGGAAGATTGGCACAGATGTTAGCTCAGGGCTAATGTTC
Source organism: Equus przewalskii (assembly GCF_037783145.1). Classification (NCBI taxonomy): domain Eukaryota; kingdom Metazoa; phylum Chordata; class Mammalia; order Perissodactyla; family Equidae; genus Equus; species Equus przewalskii. The sequence continues at coordinate 28,145,972 of NC_091849.1, forward strand.
CTCAAGCAAAAAAAAAAAGAGGAGGATTGGCAATGGATGTTAGCTCAGGATGAATCTTCTTCACACACACACAAAAAAAGACCTGTTGTATGTAGAATCTCTCTCTTCACGAAGAGGACTCCATGCAACAGAAGGTGGTCATGTGACTATGGAAAGTACACATCTCAGATTCAAGTACCTCTGGGATCACAGACTTACCCAGTGTCTCTGAACCTTAGGTGAAGGTGAGGGTCAAGGAGAAGGGGAGTTTCAGGCCTCGCCCTGAGGCACAGAGATGCAATGACACAAGATTCCCTGACTCTCCCTGGCACTCAGCAAAAGACTTGAGTTCAATCAATCTTTTTGGAAGGATGACTCTTTCTGAAAACCACACACTGCTCCCACGGCAGAGCTGTGTACTAACAGTGTTGTACTTTTTGGGAACTGCTGTTTCCACTCTATAAACCTTCACAGCACCTGAGCTTGATTTCCTCCTATTTCAAAGGTCCATGGCTCCAACTCTGAGGCATTTTAAGAGGCAAAGATATTATAAACACACAGAAAGAACCAATGCTTTTTTTGGTTGCTGTTTATCATTTTTACACATGTAACCTAAAGGATTCAAATTTAGGCAATATCCAAAATCATTCACAGTGGTAGCTAGTTCATAAGGATTTTTACACCTTTTCCCATACGTTTTTGTCTCTTCTCACCTACCTGAGTATAATTGAGCCTCTCTCAATTCTGAAAGAACAAAAGAGAAAAGAAGTTATGGAAATCATATGAGTATTTCCAGGAAATACCTAACTGAGGGAGCTTTAGTTAGAGTCATCATAAAACAGAGATCTCCATTAGACATCCCAGAACCCGTCATCAGCCATGCACTGATTTCTTCATACAGTGTATCATGCCATCATCCAGGCAAGAGCTTTAAGGGAAGAGGAATTGGGAACTTTGGGTAGAAGGATAACCACATGTCTGAGATTGGTAGCATATGACATCAAATGGAGCCAAAATCAAGGATTCCACCCTTCAGTGGGCCAGCTGGCTCTGCAGGAGGAAACACGGTTCCAAGTCTACATCATACACAACTCTTGGCTTCTGTAAGCCACCTCTATTGTAGGCACTGGGTGGCTCAAGTGACACCCACTACCATGCTAGGGCAAACAAGACCATTCACTTAAAAGGCACTTTACAGTCGACAGAGCATTTTCACAGATATGTTCTCAGTGAGCCTTTTCAGTGGCAGGAGAAGAGAAGGAAAATAAATGAGCGCCAGATCAAGGAAATTCATGTCTGAACTAACACTTCTGGTATTATCCATGGCATTAAGTGGAGTTTCTCTCTACTTGTTCTGCTTGTGTAGGACACGTGAGTGTCCCCTAAATATGTTGCTAAATGCCAAGAAAAGTATGTATCTGAAAAAATACAATGCAAATACAGTTTTAGCATACATACCACAGAAAATTATCAGAGATTATCCCCATAATCAGACTAAGAACTGAGTGCCTTTAGTTAAAAAGACTTCAAATTGAAACAAGAGGCTCTTAACTGAAAAAATGAACAAAACAAAAAGGAAGATATAAACTATGAGGGAAGGCTGGCCAGGGGGTACCACCCTTTTCCCATTTTCCCACACTTTTAATGCAGATGTTCATCTTCCCAGGAAAACCTCAACATCAAAAACCGATTAAGCAGATAAATTTACCTTGGATTTTCTCCATATCTGACTGCATTTTTTCTAAGGGGAGAAAAGAAGATATTCAGTTTGCATCCCACTATCTGCCTGGAAAATATATTCTCTCAGGCAATACACAGATATTCAGAGTATAATCCATTTCCCCTCATGGATCCCTCTTTTCACATTACCTGTGAACTGCTTCAGACTCTCGGTCAAGAACAGACACTTTTGGGCAAAAATGTGGATCTTCTCTTGCAGATCTGGAGGTGTGATCCAGGGCTCAGGGATCCTGATTCTTTCAGCTCTAAGTTTAAAAAAAAAACATGAGTGAATCTGTCTCCCAACTCTACCACCTTCCAGGGGCCAGGACAAAGCCTGGGCTAAACTGGCCAATACAGGTAGACAGTCTTTAAAAGCAGCCACTACAGCTTTTACCCTATTCTCCTCCTGGACTAGGATTCTCTAGACTAGAACAAAGGAGACATCTTACTCATTTTCATATCCCCCACAGCACCTAGCTCATGGCTTTCCAAATGGTATGTCCTTAAAAAGGTTTACTGAATTAAATTGACTATAAGGCTGACCTTGCCAGAAAGCAAGATTCCATGACAAAGTCCTTGATATTTATGGTGGGCAACGACCCAGAATCCTCGGGTTCCCAAAATGGTGAGAACGATATCTTCAGACAGATAGGTACTCTCTGGACAATACCCAATTACCTACCCCTGTCATGCAGTCAATGGCAAAAACAGATTGCTAGTTGCCTACCCAACACCCCTTCTCCCATCTTCCAAATTTTACTGGGTTCATGGCTGCCCAGTCTACATGTGACCCTGTGACTGAGTTATGGCCAATGAGAAGAAAGAAGTATCTCATAGTAATTGGGAAATCTGCTTAAAAAAGAATGTGATGTGACTTATCTCCTTGTTGCTGGTTGGCATTCTAGCAACTACCTTGGACTCTAAGAAGGAGGACCATATCTCAGAGACGGCAGAAGAGTGAACGGAAAGAAACCTGAGAGGCTGATGACCACTGGAGCCCCCATACCAGTCCTGGGCTACCTACTTACACATTTCTTATATGGTGATAAAAATTTTTATTATGTTTAAGCCTGAAGCCAATGAAGTTTTGGGTTTCCCATATCATATAGCCAAACCCAACCCTTAATGACACAAAATGCTAGGATCTGCAGGATCTATCTCCTGATGTTAGGTCAGACCAGACTAGTGTCAAAAAGTAAAAGCAGCAAGTAAAGGCAGCAACTGCTGGGGTCATCTGGTGGGACTAGCACAAGCTCCAATTCATTTCCCTCCCAGGGGCGCTCAACACAAGAATTGTGTCAACACAGTTCTATCCACATAGCCCTCCTAGCCAACCTACCCCATGTAAGAGGGCCCCCTCATCTCCTCAAATGTTCCCACATAGTCAAGCTGTATTTCCTCTAGCGGGTTTTCACCATTCAGGATTTTAATCAGCTTCAAAGTTTAGCTCCCTCAAACTTTGCTAGTTGCCTACCCAACACCACCAAACGCCGGTGGGCACTCCTGGACCAAACATGTTCCCAAGGCTTATCCCGTTTGCCTTTGCCATCTGCCCTGCAAACACAACTTAGCCTTGGCTTCTTGCCCACTCTGAGCTCTCCCTGCTCTGCCATGTCCCAACTCCCAGGGAACTCTTCCTCACTTTCTATCTGATGATACAGTAGAGAAATAAAGAGAACAGCCAGGATCCAGGTAACTCATCGCTAATTCTACAACTCTAAGCTGGTCACACTTCTCTTAGGCCATGCTTTCCCCATTACAGAAAAAGAGAGAGAGAGAGAGAAGAGAGAAAGGATTCCGAAATGCTTTAGAAGCAATAACCCTAAGATACCCTTGCACTTTGCCCAAGTCCCTGTAAGTCTCCACCTTCTCCATAGAAGTGTCCTCGTAAATCACCAGCATCCTCCCAAATGAGGCCCCTACTCCACCCCCTCATCCTCACACTTTTAAGTAACTCCTGAGTTTTACTGAGAAGAGCTGTGGTCTGTCTAGCTCTTTGCACACTAGTGACTCAGTTCAGGGACAAGCAGATATGTGTCAATCTGTTAAGATGTCCATCTCAAGCTGTGGGCTGCTTTCAGGATTTATAAGTATGAGGGAAATAGTCTTCCCGTGCTTGATTTAACACTGAGGAGAGAGAAAACTGTACCTGCTCAATGTGTCCCCGATGTCCTACAAGAGAGAGGAAAAGGATAACCATGAGAAGTCATTCATAACTTCAGTTTTCTTTCACAGAAGTTGGCAGAAAACCCACCTATGGGCTGGCCCTCCTGGGAGAAACCAGGGAGACAAGGAACACAACTCACAGTCAAGGAGCTAAAAATCAGACAGAGGAACTGGGATGCACACTGTTTGGTACATGAGCACTTCCCATGTCCTCCTGGACTATTAGTCAAGGATCTCGTGACTTCAACTTTACTAGCTCAAGCATCCCACCGTTGGAACACAACTGCATATTTGTCTAGCTTGCTTTCTTTGACTTTTTACTGTGAAATAATTTCAAATACACAGAAAATCTGCTAGTACAAAGAGCTCCTGTATACTCTTTTCCCAGACTTACCAGATGATTATAAACATACTGATCTTCAGAATCATGAGAGATCCTTGTTTACATTATATTCCTTTACCCCTTTAGACTTCTGTGTGGGTTTCCTAAGAACAAGTACATTTTCTTACATAACTACAGTGCAGTTATCAAACTCAGGAAGTTAAACATTGATACATTTATCTAACCCACAGTCCAGATTCTAATTTAATCAACTGTCTTAATAATGTTCTTTACAGCTAGTCCCCTCCCTCCTCAGGTAATCCAGGATCCTTCATTGCAGTTAGTTATCATGACATGTATCTTTAACCTGCCACAGTTCCTTAGCATTGATTTGTCTTTCGTGACACTGATATTGGCCTAATACAGGCTAGTTATTTTATAGAATGTCCCTCCATTTGGGTTTGTCAGATATTCCCCTCAAGCCCTCCTGATTAAATTCAGGCTGTATCATCTTTGACTAGTTTATGTTGTGTCCTCCTAAAGGTACATGATATTCCCCTGCCACTTAGTGGTGATATTTTGATCACTATATAGCTACTATTTTTCCTTTTATAATTAATAATTAGCCTAAAAGTGATACTTTGAAATTATGTTAATATTCTAATTGTTATCAAACTTCCCCCCTTAGATTTCACATCCATCGATAATTATTGTCGGAATTAATTTTTACAATAATGGTTGCCAAATGGTTATTTTTACTTATTTATTTTTTTAAATTATTTTTCCTTTTTCTCCCAAAGCCCCCCAGTACATAGTTGTCTATTATTTTTTTTAGTTGTGGGTCCTTCTAGTTGTGGCATGTGGGATGCCACCTCAGCATGGCTTGATGAGCAGTGCCATGTCTGCACCCAGGATTTGAACTGGCAAAACCCTTGGCTGCCGAAGCAGAGCATGCAAACTTAACCACTCAGCCATGGAGGCAGCTCCTTAAATGGTTATTTTCTAACTTCAAAATTCCTCCCATATTACTTAGTCAACATTCTATTAGAAGGACAAATTCTGTCTTCTTACTTACTATTTGTACGGACTCATGGATTCTTATTCAATGAATTGTAATTTTCTGGTTTATACTTGCAGTGTTGCCTTTGGAAAAATAAGCAGATACATGTATTTTCCAACTATCTCTTTTCTTACACAGAAAGTAGTATACTTTATATTTTGCACTTTGGTTTTTTCACTTAACAATATATCCTGCAAACCACACTATATCCTTTCATAAGTATCTTCCTTATTCTTTTTTACAGTTGCATAGCATTCCATTCCATGTGGGTGCACGTGCATAACTGATTTAACTAATCTTCTAGGCTTGGAAGTTGAGTTGTTTCCAATATTTTGCAATTATAAACAAATGTTACATTTGTAACATCAAGTAACCTTGCGCATAGCTATTTTTGTACATATTTTCATACTCAGGAATTATCTTCAAGGTAAATTCCTAGAAGGATTCTTGGTCAAAGTCTAACTGCATATGTAGTTTTGTTAAATACTGCCAAATGATTTGCATTCTCACTAAGATTGTCTCTTCCATATCTTTGCTAACAGTGCATTGAATTAGGAAAATTTTGCTATTTTCTTAGAGGATATTTTAGTGTGCTTTTAACCTGCATCTCTTATTATTAAAAGAAGATAAGTACAATAGAACTTTTTTCACAAGTTCATGGTCCAATTTTATATTTCTTTTGCAACTTGTTTGTTCATGTCTTTTTTTTTTTTTTTAGGAAGATCAGCCCTGAGCTAACATCTGCTGCCAATCCTCCTCTTTTTGCTGAAGCAGACTGGCCCTGAGCTAACATCTGTGCCCATCTTCCTCCACCTTATATGTGGGACGCCTGCCACAGCACAGCTTGATGAGTGGTGCCATGTCTGCACTCCGGATCCAAATCGGCAGACCCTGGGCCACCAAGGCAGAAATGTGCAAATTCAACCGCTGCACCACCAGGCTGGCCCCAGTGTTCATGTCTTTTGATCATTTGTCTACAGAATGTCTTTTCCCTCCTCTCAATTTTTAAAAGTTCTTGATATATTATTTCTATTAGCGATATTTGTTGCAATATGTTCTTTGAATTTGACAGTGGTCTTCTGACTGGTTACAATGTGGTTGTGTTCTTTCCTTTAACTGCTTTAATTATACAAGCTTTGTAATATGTCTTAACATCTAATAGGGCCAGTTCCTACCTCATAGCTCTTCTTTCTCAGTGTTGCCTAGCTATTCTTATGTGCTTATTTTTCTATCTGAACTTTACTATCAATTTGTCTGGCTCCAGAAAAAAAATGTGTTGTATTTTTAATTGGGATTGCATTTAAGTTTATAAATTAACTTATGAAGAACTGACACCCTGACGATGTTGAGATGTCTAAGAACAAGGGATGTCTTTTTCTTAGCTCAAGCCTATTTTGTATCTTTCAGAAGCGTTTTATAATTGTCTCCTCACAGGCTTTCATACATTTCTTATAAGTTTATTTAAGTTTCCTAGGCATTTTATCTTCTTTTTTTTTTTTTTTGTAACTGGAAATGAGGTATTCTTTTCTAATATGTCTTCCAGTGGCTGTTATCTGTGCAAACAAAGGCTGCTCATCTCTGTATGCTAATCTTATATCCTACTGCCTTGCTGAATTCTTTAATTACTTTCATCACTGATGCTTTATTTTACAATTATGTATCATATCTTCTCCAAATAAGATCAACTTCTTTTCTAACTCTTATGCTTGTAATCGTTTTCTCATATCTAACTAAATTGGTTAAACCTCCAATACAATGTAAACAGAGGTAGACAATAGTGGGCATCGTGGCCTGATCCTCATCTCAGTGAGAATGCCTCCAATATTTCCCCAGTAAGTAAGATTCAGCTTGCTTTTCGAATGACTTCCACCATAACCACTCTTTGATAATGATCAAGACCCTCTCCCCCACGGAGTCAATGAGCTCTCTTCCTTTCCCCACTTTCCTCATCATCCAGTTTTGATTTCATTGTCCACCTGCTCAAACGTACTCTTGCAAATACTTTCTACCTTAAAAAAAAATGTTTTGGGGCCAGCCTGGTGGTGCAGTGGTTAAGTTCGCAGATTCCGCTTCGGGAGCCAGGGTTTGGATCCTTGGTACGGACCTATGCACCGCTTGTCAAGCCATGCTGTGGTAGGCATCCCACATACAAAGTAGAGAAAGATGGGCACAGATGTTAGCTCAGGGCCAGCCTTCCTCAGCAAAAAGAGGAGGATTGGCGGCAGATGTTAACTCAGGGCTAATCTTCCTCAAAAAAAAAAAAAAAATCAAATAATAAGTTTTAAAACCTCTACTACTCACTTTGGCAACAGATATTCTCAAATTGGAACCATGTATGGATGTTTAGCACGGCCCCTGCACACAGATAATGCATCAATTGGTGAAGCATTTCATATTGTTAATGGTCTTAGCCACGCTATTTACAAAATAGCCAAAAGGTAGAAACAAACCAAATGTCCATCAACCCATGAATGTATAAACAAAATGTGGTATATATCCACACAATGGAGTATTATTCAGCCGTAAAAAAATGAAGTTCTGATATGTGCTACAACAAGGATAAACCTTGAAAAAAGTATGCCAAGTGAAAGCAGCCAGACACAAAAAGGCCACATATTGTATAAGTCCACTTATATCAAATATCCAGAACAGGTAAACCCAGAGACACATAGCAGATTAGTGATTGCCAGCAGGTAGAAAAGAATAAAGAGTGACTGTTAATGGGTCTGAAGTCTCCTTTTGAGGTGATGAAAGTGTTCTGGAACTACATAGCTATGATGGTTGCACTGAGTTGCACACTTCGAAATGGTTGAAATGGTGAATGTATGTTATGTATATTTTATCACAATTAAAAAAACAAGAAATGAAACAAAAACATCAAGTCCATCTTGCAAAGCCCTAATCCTGGATGAGCCCAACTACCTGTTTTCCCTGTGCCTGCACCAGAGCACTCATGGCCTGAGAAAACAAAGCAGATGTGAAAGTCACACAACAGGGCAGACCGGTCCCAGTGTAAACTGACATTCACTGACCATTCCTACGATGTCTCACGAACCAACTGGCTTTCCCACACTCTTTGAAACAATAATGTCAGAACTTTCCCATGTTCTTCAAAGCTCATATTTTCCCTAACCCCTGCTCAAAGGCAGCAGACGATCCTGCTTTCCAACTTTAAACGAGAACAAAAGCCACGAGGTTTTGCTACCACACCTCACAACCTGCCTGCATCTACCTTCCCCCACCCTCCTTTCTTCCCATACAACAGAGGATCTTCCAAAAGTAACTCCAGCACACATGCCTTAGTTCCCTTTCCTTCTGCCTTCTCAGGAACAGCACGTTAGTGATTAGCTCAACATTCTTACAGCTTCAGTGATTTTCCTCACCTGGATCCTTACAACACAGGCTCTCCTCCCACATAGTCTTATAAAATATGTTTAGCCAGTTTCTTTAAGCATCCCCTCCCCATGAAGGCCCACAATGCTACCTCATCTCCAAGGATTTTCTTACATCTCCTCCACAGACTTACTTCTTGAAATAGTCATCTACTCTTGAAATCTCCATTCACCCTACCCAGTCACAACTCTCACCAACGTGGCTTCTGCCTGAATTGTTCCACTGTGGCCATTCTACTTAAGGTCATCAATGATGCCCATGTTTTAAACTAAATGGATATCAGCCCTCATATTATTTCATCGCAACTGCATAAGACTCTGTTGTCTACTCCCTTCTTCCTGAAACATTCTTCCTTCCTGCTCACATTCTGCCTCTCTGGTCAACTGTTCCTTTTGCAAGCTCTTCCTTCTCTCCTTGGCAATTAAATATTGGCGTTCATTAAGGCTTAAAACTAGGCCTTCTTCTCATTAGTCTAAAGCAGGAGTCGGTAAACTTTTTCTCAAAAGGCCAGACAGTAAATATTTTCAGTGTTATGGGCCATACAGTTGCTGTTGTAACTACTCAACTCTGCTGTCGTAGTGGAGACGTAACGATAGGTAATATATAACGAATGAGCATGGCTATGTTCCAACAAAAATGTATGGACAACGAAATTTGAATTTTATATAATTTCATGTATCATGAAATAACATTCTTCTGAATGTTAACATTTTTTCCTAACCATTTAAAACTGTAAAAACCATACTTAGCTCACAAGACCCACAGAAAAAGGTGTTGGGCCATAATTTGCTGACTCTTGCCCTATCCCATCTTCCCTTTTTTAATGGTACTTATACTTGTTTGTCCACTTCTTTATTGTCTGATCTTGACATTAGGAGATAAATTTCAGGAGAGCTTATTCACCACTTAATCCCAGTGCCTAGAATGGTGCCTGACCCAGAACACACAATTCATATGCACCGAATGAACAAATGACAGACAGGCCGTAGCTCATTCCCTGTGGTCTTGCCGGGTGAGATCTACTGCAGCTTAACCACCTGCACTAGCAAGGTGAAATCACAGGACTGCTTGGGCTGACAGCTCCTGCTCAGTGCTTGCTGTTTCGTGGCTATGGTAAAGCACATGTATGTGTTAAAGCTACAGTATCCTGAAGTGAAGAGCGTCTTTAAATGGCATGTGGGCCAAATTCCTCATTTCATAATGAGCAAATGAGGCCCAGAGAGGTCAAGAGCCTTGCCTGTGATCACACCATTTGTCAGTGCAGGACAGGCCTGGACATTAGGTTTTCCCTTTGCCCTTTCCATGAGTCAACACAACTGACTGATCCAAGTCATGTCAACCAGAGCTTCTAGTGTACATGTTTTCCCTCCAAATTGCCAAATAGAGAGCTTGGCAAGTCCCTGGTTCTCCCACAGAGTTAACAAGGGAGTAGGGCCCTGGACACTTCCTGGCAAAGAGAGAAAGGAGGCTTTTTAGCAGAAGCATCCTGACAGGGCACTCTAAGCCTTACCTGCAGGAGCTCCCTGGTGGGCTGCTGCTGCTTCTCTTCTAGCTGGGCAATCAGGCTGCTGAGGTGGGAGATGTTGCAGGAGAACTGGGTGATGGCGCCATTGATGCTGTTGTAGATGGCCAAGTCCAGCTCCTCCAGGCGGGCCAGGAGGCGATACTCATGCTCCTTCAAGGAGTGATACAGCTGCTCAAACTCCCAAACAATCTTCTCCCTCTCCATCTGGGTCAGGCTCTGTGCAGATGACAGGGAAGGGCAGTGAAACGAGGAGACTCACTTCTAGAGCCTTTCACATCCCCTCCCCTGACTACCCACCAAAAGACTTCATCATTTCACCCCAGTGTACTCAAACAAGCACCTTTTCCACTCACTCATTTTTTCCAGTCATTAGTGACTGGATATATAATGGCCAGGAACTAAATTACCCTAGCGATAATTAAGACATGGTCTCCGCCTTCAAAGAACTCAGTCAAAGTGAGAGGTTCATGTGATACATGTAATCATGGATGGATAATTAAGGATAAGGTGACAGCCTGCAGAGGGAGAAGCTGGTACATCCTTCACAGAAGCAATGTTCAGAGTCTTGCAGGATGAACAGGAGTTCACCATGACTTCAAAGAGCAGGTCAGCTTTCCAAGCAGAAGAAATGTCATGGGCAAAGGAGTGGGGAGACAAGACAAACGGTTCTGTTTGGCTGCAGCACATGAGTGCTGAGGGAAGTGGCCAGAAAAGGTAAGAAGAGATCAGAGCAGATCTTGCCTGGCAGGCTAATGGGCAAGGACTTTATTGCAACTGGGAGCAACAAAAGACTGTCACACACAGAAGTGACACGGTCAGGTCAGCTATGTGCTCTGTGGAGGATGGTCTGGAACACTTAAGCAGAATTTCTACAGCAATCCTCGCGTAATAACTTTCACCAGTTCCCTTAGGCAATTCACATGTAACCCACAGCCTCTATCTGGCCTTCAAAGGTGTTCATCAACTGCCCTATCCCACTGGCTTTGGGCGTGGTTCCCTCTTGGAGCAGATTTGCTTGCCAAAGCTTGTCTGCCCCTTCCTTCTGTACCCCACCTCCCACTGACCGGATTCTATTAACACTTTGTACTAAACAAAGGGTCAGCAAACTCCCTTGGAGTAAAGCTTTATTGGGACATAGCCACACCTATCATTTACACATTGTTCCTCGCTGCTTTTGAGCTACAAGAGCAGAGTTGAGTAATTGTGACAGAGATGATATGGGCCAAAAAACCACAAATATTTACTATCTGGTCCTTTACAGAAAGTTTGCTGACACTTGTTCCAAACTCATCTCCTCCTGAGAACCTTCCCCAACTAACCATCCCTCTAACCACCCTTCTTAAGCGTTTACTGTGCAACATAGTGATGCACACATACCTTGATTTGTAAATCCTTTTCATAAGCTCATACTTCTCAGCTGGGTAAGTCTTTCAAAGGTATAAACGATACAATATAATCTTAGAAATGGAAAATTAAAGCTGAAAGAGATCTTAAACATCAACTAATTTGGTGTTTCTCAATGGCGGTGCTGCTGGCACCCTGGTAGGGAGAATTCTGCCTGGCATGGGACTGTTTCTTGCATTGCAGGACATTCAGCAGCCCTGCCCCACCCTCCCCAATCAATTGATTCCTCAAGTGACAACCAAAGAAACACCCACACACCATTGGAGGGGAGGAGAGAGTGGTGCTAGCCTTGCTGAAGAACCACAAATTTAGTCCAACCTACCCACTTCGCAGATGAGGAAACCGAGGCCCAGAGAGGCTGTATTACCCTCTCTATCTATCCAAGTGGCTAGTGTCAGAGCCAAGAAGTATGTCAGGTGCCCTGATTCTGAGAGAAAGGCTGTCTCCCTTCTTTGACAATCTTCCCACAGAGGATACAGTTGTGCATAATGGTCTGAGTCCATTCAGGGTCACTGAGAAGATTCTCCATCCATCAGATCTATTTTCAAGCAAGGGGATCTGACGTCACAGCAGGTTGTGTGAGCAGAACAAGTGGTGGGATCTGAGGGCATCACGGGAATAAGTTCCACGTCCCAAAGTTCTTGACTACACTCTGGCCAGAACTGAGAAAATTTCTCACAAGACAATGCTAGTCTAAGAGTTTGCTTTTTAGATGCAAATACCTCTAATGGGTAGGAATTTGTAGTATTTTATTTATTGTTCAAAAAATGATGCTTAAAAACCTAGGTGGTGAAGATATAAGTATTATGTTATAAAAGCCTCTGCGCTTTTTGGTTTTTTGAAACAAAACTCCCAAATGTACCTATCATAAATTAGTACATCAGCCACTTGCTAAGGCCTTAGGAAACTAGAGGAAGGGAACAAAGCAAGAAGTTCAGAACTAGGGGCCGGCCCCATGGCCAAGTGGTTAAGTTTTTTGTTTTTTTTTGAGGAAGATTAGCCCTGAGCTAACTGCTGCCAATCTTCCTCTTTTTGCTAAGTAAGACTGGCCCTGAGCTAACATCCGTGCCCATCTTCCTCTATTTTATATATGTGGGATGCCTACCACAGCATGGCTTTTTGCCAAGCAGTGCCATGTCCGCACCCAGGATCCGAACTGGCAAACCCTGGGCCACCGAAGTGAAATGTGCACACTTAACAGTTGCACCACCAGGCCGGCCCCCAAGTCGTTAAGTTTGTACGCTCTGCTTCGACAGCCCAGGGTTTCACCAGTTTGAGTCCTGGGCAGGGACATGGCACCGCTCATCAGGCCATGCTGAGGTGGCATCCCACATGCCACAACTAGAAGGACCCACAACTAAAAATACACAACTATGTATGGGGGGCTTTGAGAGAAAAAGGAAAAATAAAAAAGACAAAAAAAAAAGTTCAGAACTCAAGTGTCGTTAAGAAAGCTAACACTCCACTGAGAAGCAACAGCAGGACTTATGCAAAGCCACTGTCAGCAACTGTCTGCAGAATGGTACCAAAGGAGGCTAACTGTATCCAAGAATTATACCTATATCAGCTCTGATCTACACAAAGCTAGCAGGTTAAATTTTTGATAGGTCAGATCTCCAGGGGTTCCAATCGTGATCTTCTATCCTTTCCCCAAAAATGTGGGAATCCCTTCGTTCTCCAAGTGAGTTCCCAACTGCCATATGGGGTTGTTCTACCTGCCCCAAGAAGTTCTAGGTGACCTGGCTGGAGAAGGTTAAGGGAAGTAACAGCCTCATAAAGAAGGAGTGACCAGCAATCTGTGAATTCCAATGACCCTTACCAAGAGTTCAGCTCGTGCCTGCTCCCCCTGTGCCCGACGCCTCTTCTTTAAGTCTTTCACTCGTTTTAGGTGGTCCAGCTGGTTATGGATTTGCTCCTGAGAACAAAAACAGTTAAGCAGTTCAAGATTAGGCAGACCCTAACATTAGCATGGCTATTCTGCTTATCACACATGCAACTCACATGTCAAGTCGGTGGTTAGAGCTTGTCCCTGGACCACACTGTTATCACCAGAGCACAGGGGGCACTACACCTCTCCTTTGGCAGTTAGTGTGTATCTTAAACAGTGGGTCACCTACTTGCCCTTGGAAGGATACTGTGCGGCTTAGTGGAAAGATGATTGGACTAGGAAGCTTAAAGCTAAGTTGTAGCTCTTCCACAGAGGCATAGTGAAAAACTGACTTATTTTCCTCATATGTGACATGGGCAAACACCACCTTCCCAACTCCTCAAGGATTATCATCAGTGTGAGTAAACTAATACATGAGAAAGCATGGTAAAAGTTAAGTTTACTAATTAGGCATGAATGTACTCACACTTAAACATGTACATATTCCCGCAGCCCTCAAATATCTAAATAGCACCACATCACGCACTCTTTGAATGTTGCCTTACAACTGTTTCATATTGAATACTTTGTTTCCACGTTATTGCTTAGCTGGGCGAGTCTGTTGGTCCAACAGTTCACAAAGAGCTCCACACATTTTATTTCACTTAATCTTCACAATAACTATTTTATCTCCTATGAGTTTCAGAGCGGTTAAATGACTCAAACAGGAAAGAGCTCTGTTCTTTCCGTGAGCTTCCAGAACAGGATGGAGAACAGGGAAGTACCGAGGAAATGCTTATAGACTAGGTGATGAGCATCTGCTTGATGTGTATACAGACAGTTGCGGTGCGAGTGTGTTTTGTCTGAGATCTAGGAGCCAACAGGAGTAAGAGAGTCTCTGTATCTTGTCGATGTGTACGTGGTTTTACTCACATCTTTTATACAGTCAAAGGGGTCTCCAGGGGCCGTCTTTATGCATAATGTGCTCGTGAGCCGGCAAACCTAGGGGCACATAAGGAGAGTGGGGGTGGGGAGACTTCTGGCTTCCTCATCAGCTACAGGTTTTCCTCCCAAATCTGAGTGCCGAGGCTCTGGAGCGGACAGAGAGGAAATGACGGCTGGGAACCACACGTCCGGCTCAGCCATTTTCTAGGCGGAAAAAAGGAAGCCCCTTTGGCTCGCTCTTCCCTTTGTCCGACTCGCGCTCCTGCCCCTCCCCGGCCCGCGCGCCCGGCCCTCACCTTGAAGCCCTCCACCGCCTCCTCGAGCGGCAGCACGCTGTGGCCGCGGTGCTCGCGGGAGCGGTCGCACACCACGCAGATGGGCATCTGGTCCTCCTCGCAGTACAGCTTCAGGGGCTCGCGGTGTTTCTCGCACACGCCCATCTCGCCTCCGGGCCCCGACGGCCGCTCGGTGCGCAACTGCTTCACCAGCTGGGTCACGTTGGCCAGGTGCCGGTTGGGCCGCATGTGCCGCTGCGGGAAGGTCTCCCGGCACTGCGGGCACGACACGTTGGTCTCCGCCGCGCCCCAGCAGCGGGCGAGGCAAGCGCAACAGATGTTGTGGCCGCAGTCGAGCATCATGGGCTCGGCAAAGTACTGCAGGCACACGGGGCAGGTGGTCTCCTGCTGCAAGCACTCGGCCACGCTCCCAGAGGCCATGGCGCGGGCCCGCGGGGGCGCACGGGCATGGGCCCCGACGCCCAGCTCTGAGCGGAGCCCAACTCTGCCGCGCTCCCTCCCGTTCGCTGCTTCCGGGCGGCGCCGGGAGGCGAGCGGCGCTGACGGAGGGCGGCGCCTCCCGGGCCCGGATCCCAGACGCGCCCGCGCGCTCGAACCGGGCAGCGGGGCCCGGCCGAGGGAGCGTGGGGACCCCGCGGCCCCGCCGAGCGCAGCGGCTGCGCGAAGGAGGCTCCGCCGCTCGGGCTCGCGGAGCCGGGCGCTCGGGGCGCGCAAGACAACGTGGCCGCCGCCGAGCGGATCCCGGCGGCCGCGCAGACCCCACCCCGGCGCGAGCGGAAGGGGCGGCTCGGGGGGCGGGGCTTGGCCCGGGCCTCCCGCGCGCCGCCGGGTTTACTGGCTTCTGGTCCCTTAGTGTTTCCTCCCCCGGAGGACGGTGGCGGCCCGGTCATCCGCCCTTGGGCAGAATGCTCGGAGCACGAGCCGCGGGAGCGGTGTAGGAGGCAGGCGGTGTCCGCGGGGCGCGGCGGTGACAGGGTAGCCCCTGCCTGCGCGCTCCCAGCCCACCGCCGAGTTTCGGCGGCCCTGGACCGCTAGTCTTTTGTTGGGTTTCCTGTCAGGTGCCTAGGCCTTGGCCAGACGAGAGAAAGGTGGCTTTGTGTTGCTATGGGAGGAGACATCTGGCCTCTCCAGGAGGCTGGAGGGATGGGGGTGGCCGACGGAGCCCCATCCGGTCAGTGAGGCGCTTTATTAAACCCCATTTACAGACAGTCGCAATTTTGTTTCAAAAAAGAAAGGCTTTGTTATCAGACTGCAACATTTCTGTAGGACAGAAACTAAGTGAGACAAGCCCTACTTGATACTTCCTACTGTGCCGAAGCAAATTGGTTTCCCATTCTGAGCCTCAGTTTACTCTCTGGTGAAATGGGAATAATTATACTCCAGCAAGGAGGGAGATTTCATTACATCTTTTACTTTTTTAACCATAAGGAAATTATCCATTAAATAATAAAATACCCAGTGCATAGAGTTGTACTGAATAGGACCTAAACATGCTTGCTCCCTCCCCAAGTGTAGGGAGATTGGTAATCTTACCGGTGTCTTGGGCTCTTTTTATTATCCAGTAAATTTGCAAATCTTTTGCCTTGCTCCCTCATCCCTACCTCGGTGTTTCCTAGTTTCCTTTGCTGTTTTCTCAGTATTGCCCTTCATCCTCTAGATTTAATTGAATTTGGACAGCCTTGCTT